>NC_136262.1:221359780-221449290 GCF_964187855.1 Myxine glutinosa | reverse complement strand
ATCTTCATTTCAACAATATTGATAGATAAAGGTGATATAATATAACAAATATCATGAAACATTTACATTTTGTAGTCCATTGTATAATTTAAATAAACATAAATGCAAATTTTGCAGGTGGAAAAAGTAAGTACACCCCTACATTCATCACTTCTTCAAATACCTAAAATTTGAATCAGGTGCACCAGCTCAGGTGCAAATGATGAGAACATCGTTAGAGAGGATCTTGGAGGAACCTGTCTTATTTAAACCTCAGACATTTAGTATGGTTTGCTCTTTGTTGTTGAAGTGTGCGGCGTCACCATGCCTAGATCAAAAGAGCTCTACGAGTGATGTAGTCTGGGAATGGATTTAAAAACATCTCCAAACAATTGGAAATCAATCATTCGACTGTCCGGAAGATCATCTACAAGGGGAGAAGATTCCAAACAACTGCCAACTTGTTCAGGCCAGGCCGCCCCAGCAAGTTCAGCCGGAGAGCAGACCGCAAGATGCTGAAAGAAGTCTCTACGAACCCCAGAATGGGGGGAAGGGGGAGAGGGGGAGGGGGGGGGGGAGGGGGGCGGGAAGGGGGAGGGGAAGGGGGGAGGGGGGGGCCCGGCAGAAGTACCCGGCATTGCTGGGCGGGGGAGGGGAGGGGAGGGGAGGGGAACGGGGGGGGAGGGGAGGGGAATGGGGGGGGGAGGGGGAGAAGAGGGGGGGAGGGGAGAAGAGGGGGGGAGGGGAGAAGGGTGGGGGAGGGGAGGGGGAAAAGGAGGGGGAGGGGAGAAGGGGAGGGGTAGGGTGGAGGGGGAAAAGGGAGGGGGAGGGGGAAAATGGAGGGGGAGGGAGAAGGGAGGGGGAAGGGTGGAGGGGGAAGGGAAGGGGGGATGGAGGGGGGAGGGGGAAGGGAAGGGGGGATGGAGGGGGGAGGGGGAAGGGGAAGGGGGGATGGAGGGGGGAGGGGGAAGGGAAGGGGGGACAGAGGGGGGAGGGGGAAGGGGGAGGGAAGGGGATGGCCAGTCAACAATGACGTTGCAGTTCTCATGGTCGGAGAGCAGCACAACAATCGGACATAGTCCTGCATATTCGCAACAGCACGAAGCGGATTTTGGAGACTCACCGATCCTGTGACGTCCTCCAGTACCGGCGTTGCCGGGCGGGGGAAGGGAGACCCGTACACTCCCAACCCGTACATTCGCCCTCTCGACTCAAGCTCACTCAGACAAAAGCCTCGCACAAATTACACCGTGAAGGCCCAATGGCCATGTCTATGCCACAAATCACGGGTGCACTGAATTGAAAATATATAGAACGCTCATACTCCGTGAAAAGTGAAGCCGCCATGTTGCCATCTTGGTCAGCACGACTCGACCAACTCGCTTCGCAGATCTCGTTTTGTGCGGCAAGAAACTGCTCCAATCGGTTACGGAAGGGTTGTGGAAAGAACGTTTCACAGCTGTTTCAAAGACATTTAATTCATATCGCACAAAATCGATACAAAACACGATCGCATAAAAGGTGAAGTGACGTGTGACGGGATGGAACATCACGTGATCGCTCTGAGCGAATCAGTCTCTGGCGGTGGGAATGGAACATCAAGTGATCGCTCTGAGCGAATCAGCGAGCTGCTCTGGAACCGGCTGAGATTAGCGGGTACTTCGCTGAAATGCGCTGAGGTAAATATGAATAAAAAATATGGATCGTCAATATTTTGAGTTCGGCCATGTTCGTCCCACGCTCAATGGGCATGTCTATGTCAAATATCAAGCACGTAAGCCTCTCCGTTTAGGAGTCTATCGGTAACATTACACACACACAAACTGTGTTTTATATATATAGATATTGTTGAAATGAAGATCAAATAGCTGTATGTTTAAATATGTTGAAAAAGTCAAAATTATACATGGGGTGTACTTACTTTTCACGTGACTGTACATACCGAGAATTGCCTTATGAGATACAGTAGGATTTCAGGTTTTGCACATCCCCCAGTTTAGATTACTGGTTAGATTACCACCACTGTGCAGCGGAGTTGGCAGGATACTTACCTTTGTAAGCAGGATACCAACCCGTGGTATACTTACCTTTGAGCGTTCTACTCATCTGCATTGGATTCCCTGCGCAAGTATAAAATGTCACCCTGGTGTTTCGCATGCACGGTGCTGCATCACTGAGTCCCCCATCTTTCAGTGGAAGTTAAACTGGCTGTCCCTCTTTTACACCATGATCTGCTTGTTGGATGTGAAAGTTCGATGAACAGTATGGAAGTTATCACCGGCACCCTGGACAAATTCCCATTTCCTGCAATCACTACTATGCCCACATGGTCAAGTTGTCCAAGATGCCCCTGGCAAGGAAGGGGGGGTTGATGGCAAGGTGCTCAGTGGACAGAACGAGAAAGATAGACATAGATATGAAAAAAGTTCCAACAAGCAGTGGCAAATGCGGTTATTCATGGACACTGTTCCCTGCTCCAGAATAGCCAAATGAATTTTATTTCCAAGTGATAAAATATTGATGATATTCGGCATTTTTGCTCTCTTTGGACATCCACAGATTCCCGAAATTCCAAGCCTATGTTCCATTTGTAAGATTTACACATCTCTCCACGTTTAGAGAAGACATTTATCTTGTTCTCATTCCGTCAGGTAAATGGAGCTGCATTTCAGGGCATTTTATGTGCACTGGTTGTGAATATTTATGTCATTATCTCTGTTCACTTGGTGTGTCCTGGTTAAAAAATTAAATTAAATGCCATGAAGACAATTCATTTGAACACAATGGGATTATGAAAGGGCAGCAAGCTGTAAAATGATAGCTTTGAGGGAAATAATAATATTGCGCATGCAATTAATGTATGATGTAAAGATATCGCCAGCATCGACGTTGAGGCCCATGAAGCGTTGGTACATAAGCATATGATTAGCGTGTACACCTGATGTTAGAAGTACCATGATCCGTGAAGGATGAAATCAAGGTTGCGATAAGTGAGAGATCGAAACACAGTGATGTCGTTGTCCCTGTTTTTATGAGTGATCAGAAGGAGAACACATCCATGAGGAGAGGTGGTTTGTCACTTTAAAAAAGTCACTTTCATTCGCCATACTTATTTTCCCTCCATATTTTACTCAACGATTTAAAAAAAAAATTTTTTACATTTTTAAAAATACAATTTGGAAATTTTCACGAACGTTCACTTATCCTTCTGTTCCCTTTATAAGGGGTAAGGTTAAAAGGCACCAGGCTTCTGCCCTGCCTTGACCATGATTGTTCCTCCACTCCGCTCTATCTTTAACCTACTCGCTCCACTCTCCTACCACCCTCACCTTATTGATATCCCTCCTCACACAATCCTCCCATCTCAACCGCGGTCTACCACTTTTCCTTTTGTACACCACTCATTCCCTATTCCATCTCCAGGTGCAGCATGACGTCATTGCTGGGCGCTGAAGGGGACCCGGTGATGACGCTCGCCAAAAGGGAGTACAGTCGGACCCCGCTATTTGCGGTTCTGCTATTCGCGGGTTCCGCGTATTCACGGTTGATAAAATGCGACCCGTTTCTCTATTCGCGGAATGTGTCCCGCAAATTCACGGGGTTTTTTTCTATTCGCGGCCGTGTTCCACGAATTCGCGGTTTTTCGGGAGCGCCAAAAAAATATTTTCACGAGCCGCTAACTTGACATTTATAAAGCCCATCTTTCACCAGCCATGCATAAAGCAGCTGGACATACGCAAAAAAAACCATCTTCTTCGAGCATGAGCTGCTCCTGCGGTTGCTGCCGTGTGTTTCGCGTTTTCATGGCTTTCGCTGGATATCCTGTCATTCACACTGTGAACAGGTTCACGTGATATCCCGCCACCGTTCACAGGTAAACAATGTTTCGAGGGATATCCCACCGTTATCACTGTGAACAGTTTCGCCGGATATCCCACCAGCTGCATAACACGTCATCCTTGCGAGATACTGGACAGAATGAAAACACTCCACCACAGTATCTATTAGTGCAATTAGCTGTCTCCCTTTTCCCCATTGAAACAATGGCATGGCATTCATTCGCAGATTATTTCCGACATTCGCGGGTTTTGCCTCGCCATTTCCGGTACTTTCATCAACCTTCGTGGATTATCGTCGACATTCTCGGGATTTGCCTCAACATTTGTGGATTTTTTTTCTCGCCATTCGCGGCTTGTTCCTCGCTATTCGTGGATTTTCACGATTCGGGAAGCCCCCCCCCCCTTTCCATTGAAACAATGCCCCCCCTCTTTTCCATTGAAACACTGCCCTCCTTCCCCCATTCACGGTTTCGCAATTCGAGGTATTCCCCAGGAAAGTAGCCCACAAATAGCGGGGGTCCGACGTACTCAGTTTTCACTCCGTTTGTTACTTGCGAAAATCGAAGATTTTTCAAGTACAGTATATTGGTTGGTGTTGTGTGTTATTACTTGGCAAAAACATTTTTTTGGACGAGTATGTTGATCATTCCCGTTTGTGTGTGTGTGTGTTTGCTTGTGTGTCCGCTCATTACTTGGCAAAAAAAATAAAAAATAAATTCAAGTATGTTAATCACTCCGGTTGGTGTGTGTGTGTGTGTGTGTGTGTGTGTGTGTGTGTGTGTGTGTGTGTGTGTGTGTGTGTGTGTGTTGTGTGTGGTGTGTGTGTGTGTGTGTGTGTGTGTGTGTGTGTGGTGTGTGTGTGTGTGTGTGTGTGTGTGTGTGTGTGTGTGTGGTGTGTGTGTGTGTGCGCGTGTGTTTTTGTCTGTCCGCTCACTTATACTTGCCTACAGGTCACAATTTTAAACCGATCTTCAGGAAACTTCACCAAATGGTAGAGTTAGTGGGTCCGACAAAATCCTATATATTTTTGAGGTCCAAAGGTCAAAAGGTCAACATAGGCCAAAGGTCAACCACTTTTTTGCAAATTTCTAAAATCCTTAATTTTAATCCGATTGACTTTAAATTTGAATAGGATTTACATATCGGCTAACTGAATTCAACCACCAACTATTTTGAGAACAGCTAGGCCAAAAGGTCAACATAGGCCAAAGGTCAACCACTTTTTTTCAATTTCTAAAATCCTCAATTTTCAGCCGATTGACTTGAAATTTGAATAGGATTTTCATATCAGCTAACTGAATTCAACCACCAACTATTTTTGAGGTCAACATAGGCCAAAAGGTCAACATAGGCCAAAGGTCAACCACTTTTCTCGAATTTTCTAAAATCCTCAATTTTCATCCGATTTACTTGAAATTTGAATAGCATTTACATATCAGCTTACTGAATTCAACCACCAGCTATTTTTGAGATCAGCATAGGCCAAAAGTTCCACATATGCCAAAGATCAACAATTTCAAATTTCTAAAATCCTAAATTTTCATCTGATTCAGTTGAAAACTGAATAGGAGTTGTATATCAGCTTACTGAAACCAACCACCAACTATTTTTGAGGTCAACATAGACCAAATGGTCAACATAGGCCAAATTTTTTAAATTGTCAATTTTCATCCAATTAACTTAAACTTTGAAGACAATTTGCACATCAGGTCACTGAATTCAACCACTAATGATTTTTGAGGTCAAAAGCATGCTCTACTGAGTGCCATTCTACTTTGTTTTGTTTTGTCAAATGTTGCTCCATGAGTGATTTTTCGTTCTGTCTGTTTCTCTGTCTGTCTATTTTTCGGTATGTCAGTTGCCAATAGGTCACAATTTTCAACCGATCTTCACGAAACTCCATCAAATGGTAGAGTGGGTCATAAGCAAGAAGCCTATTGTTTTTGGGTTCAATAGGTCAACATAGGCCAAAGGTCACCAACTATGTCTAATTTCTAAAATCCTCATCCGATTGACATGAAATTTGAAGAGGATTTGCATATCTTGTCACTGAAATCAACTGGCAACTATATTTTCGGTCAACATAGGCCACCAAAACGTCAACATAGGCCAAATTTCTAAAATCCTCAATTTTCATGCGATTGACTTGAAATTTTAAGAGGATTTGCATATATGGTCACTGAATTCAACCACCAAGTATTTTGAGGTCAAGATAGGCCAAAAGGTCAACATAAGCCGAATTTCTAAAATCCTCAATTTTCATCCAATTAACTTGAAATTTGAATATGATTTACATATCTGGTCAATTAATTCAACTGACAACTATATTTTAGGTCAACATAGGCCAAAAGGTCAGCATAGGCCAAGTTTCTAAAATCCTCAATTTCATGCGATTGACTTAGAGTTTAAGAAGATTTGCATATCTGGACACTGAATTGAACCACCAAGTATTTTTGAAGTCAACATAGGCCAAAAGGTCAATATAGGCAAAAAAGAATATTTCTCCGATCAACTTGAAATTTTAAGAGGATTTGCATATCTGGTCGCTAAATTCAACCACCAAGTGTGTTTAGGGTCATCAAAGGCCAACAACTTATTTTAGGGATTTCGCAAGTATTGTGCTATGCACGACATAGTTCTTGTTTGTTTGTTTTCTTGTTTTCTTTCTTGATTTCTTGTTTGTTTGTCCAGGTAATATCTCAGCCATCCTTTGAGCTAGGAAGCTGAAATTTGGACACAATAGTGAGCACGTGCTTTGGAAAAAACCTTATTATTTATTTTTTGATTAAACAATTAATTGCTTAATTATTTAATTATTATCAATTTATTAAGTACTTATTTATTTTCTTGCTCATCTGGGCAATATCTCAGGCACCTTTTGAGCTAGGAAGATGATATTTGGACACAACAATGACCAAGTGATTTAGCTGTAAAGGGTATTTTTGATTTATTGATTCATCTATTAATTGATTATTTAATCATTTAATTAATGACTTCATTAATTAAATTTTAAAAAGTTACAGATTCGGATGAAACAGTGGTGGTTTAGGTATGCTATTAGCCAATTAAGAAATTAATTATTTTACAATCACTATTTATTTTTATTTTACACATTTAATTACATTACACAATTACAGAATCAATCGATTATATTGCACACCACTCGCTCCCAATTCCGTCTCCATGTGCTGCAAGGCGACATCACCGGGCACTGAAGGTGCCCCGGCGATGCCGCATGCTGGAGGATATGTTATTTATTTATTTGGCATGGGGACAGTGTACTTTGAATGTAGCTCTGCTTGTTGTTTTCCTCCCCCCCCCTTACAACTATATTTTCGGTCAACAGCTCCCAACAGGTCAACAGAGATGCATGCTCCCTAAACCTATCAGCTCTCTTTACCATTCTCTCTTCCTCCATCCCCAACAAGTGTCCAGCCCACTTCAGTCCGCTTTTTACCAATCTCCCTGTCAAGCTCATCTGCGCACAAATCTTCTCCCTCAGTTCATCCATCCTCCTTCTATCCACCCTCTTCCCTCAGGCAATCCTCCTGACCTCATTGTTTTCACAGACATGCAACGACTGTTGTTGTCTCTGTCAATGCCACCGTTTCAAGACCGTTTGAATTCTTCGAGATTCACCGTTATTTTTATGCTTCCACTTGAGTAAGGTGCAGCAAGATGGAAACCACATAACAGCCCAGGCAGAAATGTGGAGTGAGATAACCTTGGTCCTGGTTATATGTTCTGCACTAGAGAGCTGTGGCTGAATCTGATAGTGGAAATTTCATATGCAATGCTCAATATACCCAACAAAATGAATAAGGATGTATTCGTTGGGATTGGGGAGATTTATATAGCTCCATCTTTACTGCCAGAGATGTCTTTAAAACACATCCAACTTTTATTCGTTAGCCTTCATCACATTGACTTTGTTAGAGCAATCAGTGTTGTATTAATTTCACAAATTAACAAAGCATGAAATATACTATTATTGACTCATTTGACACAAGGGCGAAGGGATATCATAGTGTAGAAACACTTTGTTGAAGAAGCTGATTGGAATTCAACGTGTATGTAGATCATAATTAAAGGACGTTTGAGAAGGTCAGTGGAAAAACAAGAAGTCGGTGTGATGTATGTGAATCAGTTAGCAATTCAAGTGGAATGTGAGCCAGAAGCCAATGTACACACAATATCCTGCCTGAACATGAACCTCAATTTGAAGAGATCTCATTGCACGGCCAGTTTATCGATTTCATTTTTCATTAATACACGAAATAACTAAACTTTGAATCTGAGAAAAGCGTTTGTTTTGAATCGCAGCTAATGTCAGATTGCTAGATCATGGCCCTCCCGGGACTTGTTGAGAGGAATAGAAGTCATCTCCGAAGGTGGTGAATGTCCGGAACCTGCACAGTTTCCACAACTCATAACGGAGTTCTTCCTTTGTGTGTGTGTGTCGTTGGTTGTTATCTCCATATGCGAGTTTCGGAAAATGAAAATTTCAAAATGAGTACCAGCTAGCTGGAAAGGGGGCATTGCATCAGCAGCACAGCCGCGCCCCCAGAAAGTGATGCAGCAAAGCAGCCACAACAGGCTGCATACGAATAAATAAATAAAGCATACCATTTTCCCACACATATACTCTCTCACATGTCACATGTCTCAGAATCACTCAGATACTCTCAGATGTCTCAGAATCACTCAGATGTCTCAGAATCACTCAGATGGCTCAGAATCACTCAGATACTCTCTCAGATGTCTCAGAATCACTCAGATGTCTCAGAATCACTCAGATGGCTCAGAATCACTCAGATACTCTCTCAGATGTCTCAGAATCACTCAGATGTCTCAGAATCACTCAGATGGCTCAGAATCACTCAGATACTCTCTCAGATGTCTCAGAATCACTCAGATGTCTCAGAATCACTCAGATGGCTCAGAATCACTCAGATACTCTCTCAGATGTCTCCGAATCACTCAAATGTCTCAGAATCACTCAGAATCACTCAGATACTCTCTCAGATGTCTCAGAATCACTCAGATACTCTCAGATGTCTCAGAATCACTCAGATGTCTCAGAATCACTCAGATACTCTCTCAGATGTCTCAGAATCACTCAGATACTCACTCATACACTCTCTCAGATGTCTCAGAATCACTCAGATGTCTCAGAATCACTCAGATACTCTCTCAGATGTCTCAGAATCACTCAGATGTCTCAGAATCACTCAGATACTCTCTCAGATGTCTCAGAATCACTCAGATGTCTCAGAATCACTCAGATACTCTCTCAGATGTCTCAGAATCACTCAGATACTCTCTCAGATACTCTCTCAGAATCACTCAGATACTCTCTCAGATACTCTCTCAGATACTCTCTCAGATACTCTCTCAGATGTCTCAGAATCACTCAGATACTCTCTCAGATGTCTCAGAATCACTCAGATACTCTCTCAGATGTCTCAGAATCACTCAGATGTCTCAGAATCACTTAGATGTCTCAGAATCACTCAGATGTCTCAGAATCACTCAGATGTCTCAGAATCACTCAGATGTCTCAGAATCACTTAGATGTCTCAGAATCACTTAGATGTCTCAGAATCACTTAGATGTCTCAGAATCACTCAGATGTCTCAGAATCACTCAGATGTCTCAGAATCACTCAGATGTCTCAGAATCACTCAGATGTCTCAGAATCACTCAGATACTCTCAGATGTCTCAGAATCACTCAGATGGCTCAGAATCACTCAGATACTCTCTCAGATGTCTCAGAATCACTCAGATGTCTCAGAATCACTCAGATGGCTCAGAATCACTCAGATACTCTCTCAGATGTCTCCGAATCACTCAAATGTCTCAGAATCACTCAGATGTCTCAGAATCACTCAGATACTCTCTCAGATGTCTCAGAATCACTCAGATACTCTCAGATGTCTCAGAATCACTCAGATGTCTCAGAATCACTCAGATACTCTTTCAGATGTCTCAGAATCACTCAGATACTCACTCATACACTCTCTCAGATGTCTCAGAATCACTCAGATGTCTCAGAATCACTCAGATGTCTCAGAATCACTCAGATACTCTCTCAGATACTCTCTCAGATGTCTCAGAATCACTCAGATGTCTCAGAATCACTCAGATACTCTCTCAGATACTCTCTCAGATGTCTCAGAATCACTCAGATACTCTCTCAGATACTCTCTCAGAATCACTCAGATACTCTCTCAGATACTCTCTCAGATACTCTCTCAGATACTCTCTCAGATACTCTCTCAGATGTCTCAGAATCACTCAGATACTCTCTCAGATGTCTCAGAATCACTCAGATACTCTCTCAGATGTCTCAGAATCACTCAGATGTCTCAGAATCACTTAGATGTCTCAGAATCACTCAGATGTCTCAGAATCACTTAAATGTCTCAGAATCACTTAGATGTCTCAGAATCACTTAGATGTCTCAGAATCACTCAGGTGGCAGAGCACTGGTACGGTTCACCATAGGACCTGGGTTCGATTCCTGGTCTGGACGTGTAATTTTCCCACATGTCAATTAATTAGTTATAATCCTACTCGTTTATTTAATTAAATAAATAAAGCTCCACACATAGTTGGGTTTCAGGAGATGGAACAGAGACCTAACAGGTTTCAAAGTATCCATCTCCGATAGTGTGTGTACATACGAACACGCATGTTTGAATGTGCTTGTGTGCACGTGCTCTACAAGCACACGTACATACATAGAGTGAGATTTCTAAGAAGGAATGATATCCATGAAACGGGTATAAACTGATCTGGAGACCCTCCAAAAATAATTTTACTTGATCACCTGTACATCCTAAAGTTGTAAGTAGTTGTCAGCACAACTATCCTATATAAATGCAGATTTGATGGAAACATCTCAGTTTAACAGGAATTTGCAATCCCTTGTCTTGTGATGTAGAAGATTGGAACCACAGAGAGCCAGCAAATACATGAAAGACAGATTCCTCGTGAGTTTGTGGTGTTTTCGTGCTCTCAGCATGCTCTCAGTACATGAAATGTGTATCGGACCAACTGCCCACGCAAGGCCTACAGGACAGCCCACGCATGAGAGCCCAAGCCCCCATGCCCTGCCAGGGGGCTCACCTGTGGCGGTGTTTTGGAGAGAAAATGCCAACTCAAATGGGCAAGGAAAATGGGCCCATTCCCCAACCGAGCCACACATAAACGTCAACACGACCACACAATTTCCTGTCTGGCGCAAGTCGTTAACTGAACCCATCCCTACTCCCAGCAACAAGAACGACATGCCCACCCACTACTCCACTCCTTACGCCCACTGGACACTGCAGCACACTCAGTTACACGGCCCAGTTCACGGCTCTCAGTTCAACTTGCCAACACAGCCGAGAACAGTGTTCAGGAGCAGCAAGCCCAAACTCAGTTGCTTGAGCTACTTCAATGTTTTTATTCTGCCCAGCGACATTGGCACAGCAGACCCACCACTGCAATAAATTCGTTTTCCTGCCCAGGCAAATATAAGCGTTTTTCCCACGGGCCTAGTTCAGCCACCTCACTTTATCAAGTTCCAATGGCATGTGGGCGGAAGGTGCTGGCGCTGGACGTCGTCCTGAGGAACAAGCTGTGTTGTGCGACTAATCTAAACTCCGAGGCCTTATTTGAACCATGATAGTGTGCATCGTGCGGCATATGAAAGGTGTGGAGGGGTGAGGGAGTGAACATGGTGCCAACTGAAAGTGGGGTGTCGTGGAGGTGTTTGGATGTGTGGTGTGGTGTGATGGGTTTAGGTCTGTCTACTGGTGACGCAAGGGGAAGGAGAATCAGAAAGTGTTCCTGGGTTTATGTGATGCGCAGTGCGCCTATTTTCCTTGTCGGTTTCAGTTGGCATCATGTTCAATCCCCATGGAAGAGTGTGTGGGCTCATGACGCCTTTTATAGCGGTGGGTAGGGGTGGACCTGGACTCTGAGGGCAGTAGTGGTTTGGCAATCTCATGGCTTCCTCGGTCGGCAAATTGAGTAAGAGCTTGCTGGGATGAATGATCCCAGTGTGTACCCCGGTTTAGAATAGGTACACCATATCCCTGCGCATCGTAAGAGGCGACTAAGGGTTGGCGTCAGGAATGGCATCCGGCCATAAAAACATTGCCTCAAACAGGGAACCATGATTGTCCCTTGGCCCCGCAAGGCTAACCCCCGCTCTAGCGGGGAAAATGGCCTTAAAACGATCATTCATTCATGGCTTCAGCCTCGTCGGTTGCTGCACCAAAACTTCATGATAAAATCAATAACTTTGGATTGCTACAGAATTGCATATCACACCTTTTTCCAAAATAGTTTTCACCTTTCCATTCGGATTTCACCTCATTAGCATCATGCTGTTCTGAGGCTCCAAGTATCTTCCACCCCAGAAATGTAACATCCAATATTTTTTTTCTGAACTGGGGTATTTAAATTCGAACGGAGGTCAATTCGAAGCAACATATTATTGATGATAAAAGCAAATCTCCGAATTTATATGAAACACGAGCGACGATACAATGTACTCCAGATGAACATTTTGTAAAAGTAAATTATAAATACTAGTGGGGTCACCCGTGGGAATCCCACGGGCATGGAGGTGTTTCGTTTCGATCGGTGCAGCCGTTTTTGCGGTACCCAGGACGATAACGTTAGGCGGGAGTCCAAACCTGAAAATGCTGGAGAACCAAGCTGAAATTGGAAAAACAATATGGCCTATTTTACTCCAGGGGTTCCCAGGATTACCCACCCAAAATTTCGTTGCGATCGGTTCAGCGGTTTTTGCGGTACCTGCGAACGGACGGACGGACGGACATTTGATGAATTATCGTAAGATGGGTCGTCATTTCCTCTTATGCCAATCACCACTTTGGCTCTGTAACCCTCTCTGCAGGATAAATCAAAATTTTGAATTCCTTTCTGACCCGATGACCTTGTGAATGTCAAATACCTTTTGAAGTACACACCTCACAACCTCGAGTATTTTTGTATACATAGTAGTCATGGCTCGTGGAAGAGTGAGAACACAGAACGGATCAGGACGCAAGCATAACAAAGGGAACAGCAGGGGAAAGGGGAAACGCAAACAGCGGGGTGGACGGAGAAAATAGATGGAGACAGACAAACAATGGATGCAGGTAACGATGAGGAATAGCGGAGAACACAAGGGGTGGACAAGAAGGATACATAAGCAAAATTCTGGGAAGGTGGAGGTGGTTAGAAAAGATCATGGTTTTTGGATGGGGTTGATTTGAGATGGTGGTGAACAGCTGTCTTGAAGACCTCAAGGGAATAATGGATTGAACCATGATGGTGGTGAACAGAAACCAGAGGATGTGGAAGGTCATTCCATAGGAGGGGAAAAAGAGAAAAAAATGTGTTGAGGTGAGCAGAGGTTCTGGATTTAGGCAGTTTCATGAGGAGGGCATTGCTAGTGGACTGCATGGTCTCAAGCAGATACCTGGGGGAGACAATGCAGGGAGAGGACAGAGTGTGGAAGACCAGAAAGGAGGCGGAAGAAGATCGAGAAACCATTGACCTGTCGGTGATGGCGAAGTGATAGGCCCATGGATTCAGCTTCATCGTGAGAGGTTCCAATGTTGTTGAGGACCTTGGTTTTCATGGTGTCAACCTGAGCAGGATGTGAGGCAGGATAGCCAGCCCAGAAGGGAGAGCAGTACTCCATCAAGCTGTGGATGAAGACCTTGCACTTGGATAGAAGTTCAGGTGTGCCAAGGAAGGGCTTTGCATGACGGAAGATACCCAGTCAGCAGCTGGCTTTGGAGGCCAACTTTGAAATGTGGTTTTCCCAAGAGAGATCATGGCGGATAGTGATACCCAGGATTTTGAATGATTTAAGTTCATCAATTCTACTCTTCCTCTTCTTTAACGGCCACAATTAATCCCACGTTCTTGATGGGTCAGCTGATCGAACCTTGGGCAACGTCTTTCACGACCCGGCTGGCCAGGCTTGTTGTTCGACTAAGGCTCGGGCAGGGATTTTTGAATTTGTTCATGGTGCCTGCAATAGCTCACCTTCTCTTCGCAAAGGACACCGTAGGAAACACCCGTAGGACAGGGATTCGAACCCAGGCTACACAGCTTAGAGGCGAGCGTGCGTATCTCTAGACCATCCTGCCAGCCCAATAGTGTCATTCTACTGTCCAGTATAATTTACTTCACTTGACAATAACATTTTGTTGTTCTTTGCTATTTTTGGTTGTCTTCCTACTTACAATGTGCATCCAGTGATCCCAAGGGTAATTTGGTATCCCCACACCTGCACTGTGCTTTCAGCAATAGCCTAACCCTTTCTTTATCTCTCATTCAATTAGCCTCTCATTGAAGCATATGGGCAACAACAAAAAGCCAAAACAACAACCAGAATACTGGAGAAACAAAATAACTATCCCGACACGTCATGAATTACAGAACCAATTGAGCAATTTTATGTCTGCACACGTGATGAGCTTTTGTAAACGTAAGTTGTTTTATGCCAAAATGCATTGGCTATTAAAAGGAGACTTTTATTTATTTGGAACATAATGACCTTTTTTTTTAACGTAAGGAACAATTACATTTTCCTTTTATCTCTGAGTGATTGCCAGTTCAGGGAGGGGAGAAAGCGGAGGTTGCATTTCAAATCCAAGAGAACGCGATCATCCCAGCCTCGGCTGTATGTGGGCAAGTTTAAGGAGGAGAGGGTAGCTGAGGGGTTTGCGAGCAGGTTGAGTGGGGTTTTGGGGGTCTGGATGCTTTGGGGGATCCCGAGGAGTTGTTGAGTGCCTTCAAGACCACCATCTATCTATAATTCCAGTAATCTCTGTCTGTCTGTCTGTACGTTTGTACGTTTGTCTGTGACCGCTGTTTCTCGACAACCACGGGTCCGATATACTTTTAACTTGCCAGGTATATTGCTGGGGACCCGAGGATGTGCCTTTTCAAGGTTTCATATTAATCGGACAATTACTTACCGAGCTATGTCCAAAAAACGATTCAACCAATCAGAGAGCAGCGAACGATCGCGTGTGCCGAACGTGGCGGACACACTCTGCCTCGGATGGCACATTTGAGAGCGTATTCATTTATTTCACGTTTGCAAACTATGTTGGCGTTAAACTATGTTTTACAACTAATAAAAACGAATTTGCGATTCATTCGCTTTCCTGCGCGTTTGTGCACGCGATGGCGATTTCTTTACCAAACTCCGGAAGCCGTTCGCTTTGGACCAAACCATTGCATGTAAATAGAGGGGGGGGGATTGTCACCACTCGCAAGCCGTTCGCTTTGGACCAAACCATTTCATGTAAATAGAGGGGGGGGATATAATTTTAGATATAGATATAGTACGGGCATGCCCTAGTGTTATCAATGCAGAGGGGTAAGGATAATGTGGGAGTGCAACAGAGTTGTTGCTAAACACACACCTTGTGGGATAGTTGTTGTGCAACCATTTTAAAATATTGGACTATGTTTAGAATCACTTCTCCACGGACCCTGTGACATTCCCTACTTTAATTATCAGGCTTCCCCCCCCCCCCTCTTTTGTCATTTGCAGTCATACAATGGGAGGTTGTTGCAAACGATAACCCAGGCAAGTCCCTTCTCTCTTCCTCCAGTGTGCAGATGTTGGATACAAGAATCCAGGCAAGTCTGAAAGCGGCACAGAGTGGGGTTCCTCCGATGCCAGCGGTGGTAGTGTGAACGAGAGCGTGCGGGTGAGGACGCTCCGACGCAACGCGGTCAGTTGTCCGGCGACGCACTCGCTCGTCGAACGCAACGGGGCAGCGGAGGCCGAAGCTCCGGCGCAGCAGCGCAGAGAATGGCCAGACGCCACATCGGGCCCACGAGAACCGTCGGGCCGGCTCGGAGACCGAAGCTGTGCGGGGGCCGGATCCGGCCGACAATACGAGAATCGGCTGCGGCATGGAAACGTGCACCTGAGCCCCGTGCAGGTGCGGCATGTTGTGCAGCAACGCCGAGTGTAATCAATGAGGTTATGTTGTGCATGTGCAGGAAAATTCTAGAACCCTGAAGAAAAGATTCATTGATAACAATTACTTCCTCATCATAATAGGTACCTGAATGTAAAAAATGATAATACTGCCTTTATTCTCGTGTGCAAAGGGTAATCTGTTAGTGTTTGATCAATTTTAAGTGAATTTAAAAGTTTGAGTTGATGAAAATAAATCTTCATCATTTAATTGAAGTTAACGCCACTATGAGCCTTAGATCCTTTAAAAAGTCTGAGGTGGATCAGGTTAAAAAAAAAGCAAGGGAATATCAAAGGAAGGTGTATCTCTGTTTTATAGATTACGAGCAGAGTAACCACCACTGAGTAGGACGAGTTTGCACATTATTTGCTGAAAAAAGGATAATGTGTTTTGCAAGAAGACTATATATATATATATATATATATATATATATATATATATATATATGTTTGTGTGGTGTGAGCCTAAAATATTATAGATACTGCAAAGGTTCGAAAGGGTGCGTTCCAAAAAAAAAAATTTTTTTTAAACAAAATCGAGGCTCCTGTAAGAGCTAACATTAATCACAAACAAAAAAAAAACGGTCACATAAAACATAATAAAGGGAGTGGAAAACAAGATGGGGAGAGAGAGGGAAGCACACAAATACAACAGCGGAGAACAGGGACATCGGGAGATCTGTGGGAGGGAGAAGGCTTGGGGGAGGAGGCATGGGAGGGTGGGAATGGTGGATGGGAGAGGTATGAAACACATGGACACTCTAATACTTCGAGGAAAGAAGTTGATATTTCAAAAAAGTGGATCTGGGGTGAATTAATGGGGGTAGAAAAGATCAAGGTTTTGAATGGGGGAAGATAAGAGATGGTGGTGAACAGCTGTTTTAAAGACCTGGAGGGTGGAGTGGGATTGAAGAGAGTGAGGGGGTTTGTTCCAGAGGAGGGAGAAAAGAGGAATGAAGGAGTGAAGGTGAGCAGAGAGTCTTGATTTTGGCAGTTTAACCATAAGAGGGTTGCAGGCAGATCTTGTGCGACCTGTAGGAATATTTGGGTGATAGAGCCCAGAGAGAGCTGGGGGAGCTAGACCGGAGAGGAGTCGGTAGAAGACAGAAAGACCACCTACCTGCCTACGGTGAGTGAGTGAAAGGCCCTCGGAGTTAGCTTCATCGCGGGAGATTCCAATGATTCTGAAAGCTTTTGTTTCAACAGCGTGAAGCCGAATTAGGTGTGAGGCAGGGCCACACATCCATTCAGGGCCACACATTGACTACGACCAGAGAGGAAGTCTGCAAGCCATGCGTGGAGATTGCCATGGATACCATCGGAGGAGAGTTTTGGTGAGCAGAGCGGGGTGCTAGAGCACCAGCCCAGAGGGGAGAGCAGTATTCCATTCAGCTGCGGATGAAAGCCTTGTATGTGGTGAGGAGCTCAGGTGTGCCAAGGAAGGACTTCGCACAAGGGAGGATGCCCAGTCTGCAACTGGCTTTGGAGGCTGGCTTGGAAATGTGGTTTTCCCAGGAAAGATCATGGCAGATAATGAGACCCAAAATCTTGAGTGAGAGAACTTATTGGAGAGGATTGTTGAGAAAGGAGATGGGAGGGTTGTCCAGTCAGTCTTTTCGGAGAGACATCGTAAGTGTGAGATTTGTCAGGATTGAAAGTCATGTTCCACTTGTTTGACCAGTCTGTGATTTTGTCCAGGCCTGCAGAGAGTGAGGAGGCTGCAGACTGCCGATCTGAGGGATGATATATGGAGCGGCAGAGAGTGGAGTCATCAGTAAGGAGATAGAGAGGATTTTCCAGAGAGTCAGAAAGATCATTGATGAGGACCAGAAAAAGCACAGGGCCCAGAACACTGCCTTGGGGAACTCCAGCCTGAACAGGAAGGGGAGATGAGAGAAATCCATTCAGGGCCACACATTGACTACGACCAGAGAGGAAGTCTGCAAGCCATGCGTGGAGTTTGCCATGGATACCATCGGAGGAGAGTTTTGGTGAGCAGAGCGGGGTGCTAGACCGTATCGAAGGCACGTGATATGTCAAGGGAGACAGCTCTGATTTCCTGTTTGGCATTGAAGACCTCCATCCATTGTTGAGACAGCAGAAGCAGCATGTCCAGAGTAGAGTGACCTGGTCTGAAACCAAATTGATGATCAGAGATCAAGCCATTGGAGAAGAGGAAGGATTTGATATCTGAAGCAATGATGGATTCCATGACTTTTCTGATAATTGCGAGAAGGCTGATTGGACTGTAGTTGCATGGATCTATTTTTGCACCTTTTTGTGTAAAGTGGTAATGTTGGCTGTTTTCAAAGCTGATGGCAGATGACCTTGAGCAAAAGAGAGGGTGAAGAGAACAGAGAGAGGGTGTGAATGAGTGACAGAGCAGGTTTTTAGGACCCTTGGGCTGATGCCCTCTGGTCCAGTTGCAGAATCAGAGTCGAGGTTTGACAGAAGCTTATCCACCTTGTCAGGAGAGAAGGACACAGAGTCCAGGAGCAGCGGGGTTCGACTGGGTAAGGTGGGTACAGAGAGAGACGGGTTTGGGACACATGATTATGAGTCAAACACAGAGTTGACGCTTTCAGCTTTTTCACGTGCGGAGTCAGCTGTCTGTGTAGCCGTTTGAGGTAAGGAAGGGGATGGAGGAGGAACAAACACCAGAAACAGATTTGGGCAGACGCCACCAGGATTTGGATGAGGGAGACAGGTTTGAGAGTTCAGTCTTGAGAGTGGATAAATAGTGTTTCCTGGCTCTCCTGAGGGTAAATACACACGTGTTCCGGGCTGTGTGAAAGGAAATGAGATTGACTTCCTTTGGATTTGCCTTCAAATTCTTAAGGTTTATCTATAGGTTTAATTTATTTCGGTTTCATTTAATTCTTCAGGTTTAATAATCTTAATTATTCAAATTCTTAATTTCAGGTCTTAATGGTGTTAAGTGTTAAGTGTTAAGTGTACAGGATGTACAGTAAATATCTAATGGCATTTAATGGGTCTTTAAGGGTCTTCAAAGGTCTGAGGAGTCTCAGCAATATAAAGGGTCAAAAGGTTTAAAAGGTACATTTCAATAGCATATAATTAATAGACGTACAGTCACGTGAAAAAGTAAATACACCCCATGTAAAGTTTTGACTTTTTCAACATATTTAAACATACAGATATTTGATCTTCATTTCAACAATATTGATAGATAAAGGTGATATAATATAACAAATATCATGAAACATTTACATTTTGTAGTCCATTGTATAATTTAAATAAACATAAATGCAAATTTCGCATGTGGAAAAAGTAAGTACACTCTTGGCTCTAATAGGTGGTATTGCCCCCTTTGGCAGAAACAACCTCAAGTAGGCATTTCTTATAACTGTCTACCAGTCTCTGACATCGACTGGGAGAAATTTTTGCCCACTCCTCCATGCAGAATTCTTTCAGCTGTGCGATGTTTGAGGGGTTTCTTGCATGCACAGCTCGTTTCAAATCCCCCCACAACATCTCGATGGGATTTAGATCCGGGCTTTGACTTGGCCATTCCAGAACCCTCCATTTCTTTCTTTTCAGCCATTCCTTGGTGGATTTACTGGTATGTTTAGGGTCATTGTCATGCTGCAAAGTCCACCTTCGGTTGAGCTTCAACTTTTCAACAGATGGCCTCACATTATCCTCAAGCACCCTCTGGTACAATGAAGAATTCATAGTGGATTCTATGATGGTGAGCTGCCCAGGCCCTGATGCAGCAAAGCTGCCCCAAACCATAATATTTCCACCACCATGCTTTACAGTTGGGATCAGGTTCTTGTGGTCAAATTCTGTCTTTGGTTTTCGCCAAACATGTCTTCTGGTACTGTGGTCAAATAGCTCTACCTTTGACTCATCTGTCCAGAGCACATCATTCCAGAAGTGCTGGTCATTGCCTAGGTGTTCATTGGCAAACTTTAGTCTTGCCCTGATGTTCTTTCTGGACAGCAAAGGTTTCCTCCTGGCACACCTCCCATGTAGATCAAATTTGTGCAGCCTCTTTCTAATGGCAGACTCGTGCACTTTGACATCAACAGCAGCAAGAGCTACCTGTAGGTCCCGTGATGACATTCTGGGGTTCTTAGAGACTTCTTTCAGCATCTTGCGGTCTGCTCTCGGGCTGAACTTGCTGGGACGGCCTGGCCTGAACAAGTTGGCAGTTGTTTGGAATCTTCTCCACTTGTAGATGATCTTCCGGACAGTCGAATGATCGATTTCAAATTGTTTGGAGATCTTTTTAAATCCCTTCCCAGACTCGTAGGCATCTATAACCTTCTTTCTGAAGGCCTCAGAGAGCTCTTTTGATCTAGGCATGGTGACGCCGCGCACTTCAACAACAAAGAGCAAACCAAACTAAATGTCTGAGGTTTAAATAAGACAGGTTCCTCCAAGATCTTCTCTAACGATGTTCTAATCATTTGCACCTGAGCTGGTGCACCTGATTCTAATTTTAGGTAATTGAAGTAGTGATAAATGTAGGGGTGTACTTACTTTTTCCACATGCGAAATTTGCATTTATGTTTATTTAAATTATACAATGGTGTTGGTGTTGGCTTAGCGGTTAGGGTGCCTGCTTGGGATTCTAGGATCCTGGGTTTGAATCCCAATCGATCGCTGAATTAACGCCAGGGGGGTTGACTCAGCCTGTCATCCTTCCGAGGTCGGCAAATTGAGTACCAGCTTGCTGGGATGAATGATCACGGTGTGTACCCCGATTTAGAATAGGTACACCGTGTCCCTGCGCATCGTAAGAGCGTGACCAAGGGTTGGCATCAGGAAGGGCATCCGGCCATAAAAACATTGCCTCAAACAGGGAACCATGATTGTCATGGGGCCCGCAAGGCTAACCCCCGCTATAGCGGGGAAAATGGCCTTAAAACGATCATTCATTCATTCATTCATTCATACAATGGACTACAAAATGTAAATGTTTCATGATATTTGTTATATTATATCACCTTTATCTATCAATATTGTTGAAATGAAGATAAAATAGCTGTATGTTGAAATATGTTGAAAAAGTCAAAACTTTACATGGTGTGTACTTACTTTTTCACGTGAATGTATGTGTAGTCAGGGTACAACTGATGTTCAAATAGTACTGTCGTGCGGACTGCTCTCAGTTAAGACCGAGCGTCCACAGATGGAATCGAGCTTACTTTGAGGCGTTTCCATTTCAATGGCGGATCGATACACGAGCCGGGGGATTGGGGGAGGATGCCGCGCTTACCTGTCGGCCCCGCGCAGTCTTCACCTGCAAATTAATAACTCAACCCGAGGCGGAGGTAAAATGTACAAGAAAGAAATATTTATTATGGAACCCAAGAACAATGGATAAAAACTAAACCCCCTATTGAGCTCTCTTACACACAGACTTCGAATACACGATGAGAGGATAATAAAATTAACGTTTCGTTGTGTTGTGGAATGTGGTGCGTCTTATCTGTCTGGATGTGTGATGTTGGTCAGGAATCGTCGGCTTCTGAGCTCGTCGTCCAGCCTGGCTCCGGTCGGTGGGAAGTAAGGCCTTGATGCACCCCCGTTCACCAGGCCTCGGTAAAACCTCTCGCGCCAAGCGAGCGAGCGGGCGTGCAACCCGCTTCACCAGCCGTGGAATGTCCTCTCGAATTCGGCACGGCCCTCCGATGCACACAAAGTTTGTGGCGAGAGAGTCACAGATGAAGGGACCAAACGAACAGGGCGAGGCAAGGTCATGAAGAACAAGGGCAATAAGAAAGGTCGAGACAGAGGTCCGGGCAGGATGGATCCAGGAACGAGAAGGGGCAAAATGTCGGCTTGCCCGTCATTTTACTGCCTGTGCCTTGACGTCACAGATTCTCTCGTCCAACCGCTGCGTCACTCCTTGGGTCGCTCCTTGCGTCCTCCTTCGCGCCCTCCACACCGACTGGCCGAATATTCGCGCCGTTTGGTGATCGTCATTTGTCCGTGGCCAGTCAGAGTGGCATGTCCTTCATCGTCCTGCTCTCCAATCGGCGCTCATGTTACGGGGTCCTTCTGTGCGATGTTTGCTGGTAATGGTGTACGACTGCGCGGCCGCTGCCTGTTGGTTCCTCCAGTCAGTTTTATCATCTTGTGGCGGAGGGGGGATTTAATTATTGTGTGCACTAATGGATCTAGCTAACGTATAAGAGTGCGTTGCCATAAGGGACAATGGATTGATCACCAGGTCTGACACAAAGGGGAATTAGCTTAGTCCCTAGTCTACCTATCACCGGATCATCCTCATATGATCACAGGTATACACCTGATCCGACAAACCGGGCTAACAGGACTTATTACATCGAGATTGTTCCAACTCGACAGACGAAGCATGATACCTATTCAGATCTACCTAAATCTATATATTCCCCTACCCCAAAATTTATAACACAGCCCTCCCATCTGGAACTGTAGCCCCTGCTAGGTTCACTGCAGGCGCTATCATTCCAGTCTTGACACTTTCTGTATCCCACTTAATTAGCCTATGAAATAAAGCAGGAGAGCTGTGGGAAGTGAGCCGAAACTACCTACCTATTCTCCTTAACATGCCAACCCCCTTAACAATCATGCATTTCAAATATTTACAATCATTATAATTTGTTGTTCCTGCGGAGGGAGGAAACAAACAACACGCAAAACATACTTAACCACTACATTAACCAAACTTGCAAAAACTCAAAAACTCTATAAACATTTGTACAACCCCTTCCTACAGACCGCGTCCCCCGGTGGATGCCACAAGACTCAACGTTACCTACGGGGCCATCCCTATGCACCCCTAAATTTCCACGGGCCCTGTCCAGGTGTCACAGGTGAGTGACATGGATTGGTGGATTTCGCCCGCATTCATGCAACACAAACCCATAACCATTCGTTCCCATTCCAAAGATCATTAAGGCACAAAAATCATTACAAGCACTTATTCCACCCCCCTGCAGGACCATGGCATAGATGTCATATTTGTGTGTGCATTTCTCTCAAGTAGGCAGCGGGGAGGTACCGCACAATCAAGATGGTGGGGGCTTCACGCTGTGGTGCCCGCAGTCCAAACACAAGTCACTTGACTTACAAGTTCATTGCCCCCCCCCCCCCTTTACCTCTTGGCCCCGTGACAGTCAAACAACCCCTTTCTGCCGTTACCCCGCCAGTGGGGGTCTCCACACTCCAGATTCTGTTGCCTCCTGCTTCCACGCAGCTACACGGGTCGCCGGGAGTCTTCCACCTCAAGATGCCCAAACAGACCCTCCACCGACGGGCTCCAGTTTCCAGTCACTACTGGCTGTCAGGGGTAATTGCCGCAGAGGGGGGTCGCAGTCATCGCTCCTCAGAGTTTGATCCATACCTGCGGACACGCACACCTTCCCCACCCACAAAACCCCAAAATACATTTCCTCCCCCGCTGCCATTCAATTTTCATCACATATTTCCATGAGAAGATGTTACAAAGAGTTGCCATGGCCTGCTTCATGTGAAATCTCATTCACATTTAATCAATACTTTTCATCAAACACATCTCAATAATCACAGTCACTCATAACTCAATTTCCATACTCACGACCACATCAAAACATCACCTCTACACAAAAACAAACGCCACCCACAAGACACTGTGGCACACATTCCATCCCCCTCACCGGCCATGTCATCACTCTGACCCACCCCCAACTCCAAATTACATGTCCCCAATTTACATAAGCAAGTACTGAAGCCTGGGACAGTAACCTTCAAAATACTTACCTCAAGTGCAGGTAGTTGCAGGTTTGTCGGGTCAAAAGTGCCATCCACCCTCAAAATCTCAATTTCTCCCATTGGAGGACCAATCAAACTTCACCAAATTTCACTTTGTCCCACTGTACTGGCAAGTATATGGATCCGCCTCCAACGGTGAACTGTACTAAATAACTACATGTGGCCACGACAGCTCCGCACCTCTACCGTGCAAGGGTCATCCAGACAAGCTAAGCAGCCAAAACCCCAACATGGCCCATGAGTGTCCATAAGGGTGCGACCCACCATCCATTCTTTGGCCCCCCTGCGAGGAACATGGCTGCACTAGCCCCAGCTGGCCAATGTGGTGAGCACCTACTGCCAACAACACTACCACACTCACAACCTCGGCCCTGGGGGAGACGGTCACAGTGTGTGGCATCCACCCTCACGTCACCTACGTCGCCCTCATCCCCCAGTCCACACAACTGCAGACCCCAGTACCCACCCACATTTCACCACACCCAGGTCCAGCCAACAGCCATGCTCCACTCGGAGACTCCTCCAGAAGACATGGTCCACACACCTCGGAAACCCATAGCACCACGTTGACCCCCAGACCCCCAACTACATCCACAACCCCGCGTCCCAAATATTGGCGCAATCGCCCCCGCAACCACAACCCCGCGTCCCAAATATTGGCGCAATCGCCCCCGCAACCAGTTGAAAGCTGTGTCCTGCTAACCTGTCAATTTTTATCACAGCCTCCAACACTTTGGTCTAACACACCTGGTTCAATAATGGTGCCACTGTGTCAGTAACCACAAAGGCATCACAAAATCCACCTTTAAATTTGCATCCAACCCTCAGATTACCAGTGCCAAACATTTTTCACATTTTACTAATCTCACCAAAGAGGGGTGCTTTTCCACACACATGCCAGCTGAGCATGGCCCATATGCTCGGCACGTTACAATCTCCCGATTCAACAATCCCATGGCTCTCTTCCCAAGCCAAGAGTACACAAATCACAACAGGACATCTGTGGAAGATCATTCTCACACCATCACATTCCACAGATGCCCCAATGGTTGTCCAGTGGGCTATGTCCATCCCTGTCCATGCGGTTCGACCCGCGTCCATAGACCAGCACAGCATGGCAAGTCATCACATGCTGGCTGTCCCAGAGTCTCAGGGAGAGGGTGTCAGGCCGCATGCCCGGGTGGTCACCACATCAGGCCCTTGATACCCGTCCGTGATGCCACCACCAAAGCGCGTTCCACAACACCTCCCCCTAGTGGTCCTCATAATATGCCATCCTAGGCCTGGGAGAAACCACCTCGGACCCCCTGGAGGTCGTAACCCCCACCAGCGTCGGGTGACCCTGCCGGCCCGAGCCACCCACCCGGGCAGCTCCCCGCTGGACAAGGGATGCCACACTCCACCAGATGCCCCGTGGGGCCCAGGTCGTACCACGACACCCATGGCTGGACCCCATGTCCAAATCCCACCAGCCCAGCCCCCCAGCTGCCTGGCATACCCAAATTTCCAAGGGGGCACATTTACCCCGAGGCCATCCCCAATGACCTCTCCTGGTCCACATTCCACAACCCGGGGATCAACTCCCACCAAGGCTGCTCCAAATCCAATTCCCATTTCAATTTAACTTTATTTTTCCTTTTAAAAATTTTTGGCCCCAGGTGTCCAACAACCACAGCTACAGGTAACAACCCCTACCACAGGTTGCTCTGCCCCTCCCTGCAGCTGTTCCAAATTACCTATGGGGACCAAATTTCCCGAGGCTCTATCTCCCGATCCATCGATATCCAAATCCAGCTCAGAGCCAACACACTCCCCCTGCTGGGTATCCAGTTTCGGAGCCTCCGTTACCCAATCGTTATGCATGGTGAGGGTCCCCTCGGTCACCTCAACCGCCTCCACGGACCGACTCACCTCTTAACTTAGGCTTTCTTGGACCCGAGCAACCTCTGCCTTGATGGTATTGTCCCAGGTCTCCAGTCGCTCCTCCATCAAATCATTCACTCGTTCATTATCCATTTGTGGCCCCCACAGGCCTTTTTCAATTAACCCCCGCTCCTGCTCGGTTACGCGGGCTTCCAGCCCCTTTACCTCTTCAGCCAATTCACCCCCCCCCCCCCCCCCCCTGTTGTTTGAGCAGTCCCCATTCCTCACTCTGTTGCCGCATTCTGGCATCCACCCGGCCCCGATAGCCCTCCAGGTCTCCATTTGCTTTATCAATTGGGGTATTCGTGACACTAATTCTATCTTCCAACTTTCCCCCCATTCGGACAGCCTGGGTCATGCCCTCCTCTATTTTTGACATTAATGCTTCCCGTTTAAGTTCAATTTCTACCCCCATGGATTTTTCCATCTCCCCCACTTTAGTTTCTTCTTTAACCTCAAATTCCCCCAGTCTGTCCGTAATTTGGTTCTGCACTCTCCCTTCTATGCCATCAATTCGTTCCCCCAGCTGCTGTGCCATTTCCCCAATTTTTCCTTCCATTTGTTCATTCCTTTCCTTTATTTCATTCCCTTGTTCATTCATTTGCTCATTCATTCCCTCCATTTCCCCTCCAATCCATCAATTTTATTTCCCATTCCTTTTATTTGTTCTTTCAATCTCTCCTTCAATCCATCAATTTGCCCCTCAAATTCTTCCTTCAATCCATCAATTTTATCACTGGGCATTCAATTCTCCCTTCAATCCATCAATTTTATTTTCCAATCGCTCACTCTGAGCATTCATGTCATTCCTTTGGGCATCCAGTCTTTCATTCAATCCCCCTATCTGCTCACTCTGAGCATCCATTTTGTTATTCATCCCCTTCAAGAATAACTGAGCAGGTCACAGACCAAGCCAATCAGCTATGGAAATTTCCAAACTAATCGATTCATTTCATTTGTACGTAAGATAATTTGTTATATCAACTATTTAGCTTCAATCATGATATGATACTATAAAAGTAATTACAAACTTATTTATTGGTAGGCGTAATATATCATTTTTATGACAACCTCTATCCACACCACAAAACGTGGATAGAGGTTGTGTTTTCACCACTGTTTGTCTGTCTGTCTGTGAACAAGATATGTCAAAATGTTGTGGACGGATTCGGACGGAATTTTGTGGATGTATCATGTATGACAAGGGTGTATGACAAATATGAATTGATTATATCTTAGTGAAGATCCAAATCCGGAAACGAGAACATTTAAAGTGAATAAATAAAAAAAGAAGAGAGACCCTGATTGATTTGCTGTTATTGCAGATACTAGGGCATGCCCGTACTATATATATGCCCGTACTATATATCTATCTAAAATTATATCCCCCCCCCTCTATTTACATGAAATGGTTTGGTTCATTCGCAACGCCAAAGCGAACGGATATATAGATGGGCGATTAACGGTATATCTCAAATCGTGGCTCACCACCACTTTTCAGACAGATGGCGGTTTCACTTTTGTGAGCAGCATTCCACGATCGAAAGAGGAGGAAGCACTTCTGCAGAAGTTCTACAGTGGTCACATATCACCCGCGGTCCTGAACTCACGGATGAAAAACAACCCTTTGTACCACAATGCCATGCCTTCATCTGAGGAAGGGCAATTGTGGGCACAGCCTTCTTGGACCCTGGAGGAGCTCAGTAAAAAGGCCAAGCAAAGGGGAAAGCCTGTAGCGCTTGATGTGCCGGTAAGTGTCCCACCCGTGCAACATTGACCTCGGTCATTCATTTTAAGTCGAAGTCATCATTAGTCTTCAATTGAAAGGGGGCATTGGTAAAAATTGTGTTGAAAAAAAAACCTTTAGCCTGCAAATCAATTTCATTCACCTCTTGAATTGTAGTGCCTTCAAAATGTATTCACACACCTTGACTTTTTTACATTTTTTTGTGTTACAGTCTGAATTTAAAATGGATGAAATTTTTTTTCACTGATCTGCACATAATACATAAAATAGCAATTGTCAAAGTGGAATTTTTTATTTTTGGAAGTTTTAATAAAATAATTAAAAAAGGAAAAGTTGAAATGTCTCGAGTCAATAAGTATTCAACCCCTTTGAGATGACACTCCAAATTGAGCTCAGGTGCATCCAATTTTCTTTGATCGCACTTGAGATGTCTCTACAACTTGATTTGAGTCCACTTGTGGCCAATTCAAATGGTTGGACATGATTTATAAAGAAACACACCTTTCTATATAAGGTCCCACAGTTGACAGTGCAAGTCAGCACAGAAACTCTACCATGAAGTCCAAGGAACTGTCCGTAGAACTCCGAGATAGAATTGGAGGAGGCATATATTTGGGGAAGGGTATAAAACAACTTCTAGTGTTGAACGTTCCCAAGAGCACAGTGAGCTCCATCATTAGGAAATGGAAAGAATATGGAACTACTCAGACCCTTCCTAGAGCTGGCCATCCAACCAAACTGAGTAACCAGACAAGAAAGGGCTTGGTCAGGGAGGTGACCAAGAACCAAATGACCACTCTGACAGAACTACAGAGTTCCTGGGCTGAGATGGGAGAACCGGCTGGAAGGACAACAGTCTCTGCATCACTTCACAAGTCTAGGCTTTATGGGAGAGTGGCCAGACGGAAGCCACTCCTGAGAAAAAGGCACAAGGACAGCATGCCCGGAGTCTGCAAAAAGGCACGTGAAAGACTGAGAGCATGAGACAAAATATTCTGTGGTCTGATGAGACAAAATTGATCTCTTTGGCCTGAATACCGAGTCTGGCTGAAGCCAAGCACAGCTCATCACCCATATAACACCATCCCTCCTGTGAAGCAAGGTGGTAGCAGCATCATGCTAGGGAGATGCTTTTCAGCGGCAGGGACTGGGAGACTTGTAAGGATAGAAGGTACAATGAATGGAGCCAAATACAGGCAAATCCTTGAGGAGAACCTGCTTCAAAGTGCAAAAGACTTTAGACTGCGGTGAAGATTTACGTTCCGACAGGACAATGGCCCCAAGCATAAAGCTAAAGCAAAACTGGAATGGCTTCAGAACAAGAATTTAAAGTCCTTGATTGGCCCAGCCAAATCCCAGACTTGAATCCCATTGAGACTTAGTGGAAAGACTTGAAGATTACTGTTCACTGATGCTCGTCATCCAACTTGACAGAGCTTGAGTTAATCTGCAAGGAAGAATGGGAGAAAATCCCCAAATTAATATATGCAAAGCTGATACAGACATACCCAAGAAGACTCGCAGCTGTAATCGCTGGCAAAGGCGCTTATACGGAGTATTGGCTCAGGGGTTTGAATACTTAGTGTGTAAATTAGATATTTCTACATTTCAATTTTTAATTATTTTGGAAAATTTTCTGAAAACAAAAATCTGCTTTGATATTATGGGGAATTATGCGTAGATCAGTGCCAATTAAAAAAAAAATTTAATCCATTTTAAATTCAGCCTGTATCACAACAAAATGTGAAAACGTCAAGGTGTGTGAATACTTTCTGAAGGCACTGTATGTTCCAATAACAAAAAATTGAAATTACATACCTACAACTTTATAAATGTCAAAATAATGATTCACATTTAATGAGTTTCCTCATTTTAAAAGTCTATTCATGTATTTCCACTTTTTTTTTTTCTCTCTCTCTCTCTCTCTCTCTCTCTCTCTCTCTCACTCTCTCTCTCTCTCTGTCTCTGTCTCTGTCTCTGTCTCTGTCTCTCTCTCTCTCTCTCTCTGTCTCTGTCTCTGTCTCTGTCTCTCTCTCTGTCTCTGTCTCTGTCTCTCTCTCTCTCTCTCTCTCTCTCTCTCTCTCTCTCTCTGTCTCTGTCTCTGTCTCTCTGTCTCTCTCTCTGTCTGTCTCTCTGTCTGTCTCTCTCTCTGTCTCTGTTCTCACCTTCTGTCTTGCTCTGCGATTAATTTAGTCATAAAGAAGCTCAAAAACTAAAAGCAGCCATGACAGTGTCGTGAAAGTTGTCACTGAAATGGATTCTTACAAATTTATTGAAGCTGGACTAAAACCATCCATGAACAGTCTGAGAAATAACTGTTTGTACACATCTGCTGTATCACCACCATTAATCCGACTGGTAATTGCAATTGGTCACTGGCTTTCATACCAGTACATTTTTTTTATTACGGACCCTAGGCATCAAAATATTACAAATATCGAACAAACAGTTTCTAATGAAGCGCCTCACCATATTAGAGCATTTAAATTGCATCAGATGTGGCAGTAAATGTGAATTGTTCTTCCCAGCTTGCTGCCTCCATTTGCATTTTTGCCACCGCCATCCCTACCCCGCTTAGAATCCCGTGCGGGCACGGGAAACTCTCTCATGCTTCAAACACATGACATACACTACAGCATTTGTTATTCTTGAATATAAAATTATATACAATGAGATGAGTTGGCATAACTTTTGCTTTTTAAATTCCTAAAGGAACCGTGGTTTTAATGAGTTTTTATTTTTTTTATAGTGCTTTAATAACCGACAGCAGAAATGATATTCCACAACAAGGATGTTTTCCTTCCACTACTAAGGTGGGAATGCAAACATATTGAGTGGATGACATGAAACTTCATGTGAGCTCCTTGCAAGTGTTTCACCTTAATTGTCAAAGTGCTCAGCAGTTATAATGTCGGCACCAAAAGCATTTTATGAGCTATGTCTGAAAGTGCCAATGTGTGTGCCAACATTGTTAGACAGCGAGAGACATTCCAAGGAGCACTCAACTTAATAAAGTAAACGACGTGATCTCCTTTGCACGACTATATTTTATTATTGTCAGCCTGCTGTACATCCCAATGTTATTTTATTCATTTTATTTGGTCCTTACAATTTGACATATTGACACTTATTGGTGCCAGCTTAAGGTGGGTTTTCACGGGACACGCGAACGGTTCGCGAAGGATGCGAATGTCGAAAAAATGGCAAAGTCCAACATTCGTATTTTAGGCTCCAAAAGTTCGCCAAACATGCGCGGGGGTTCGGAAGCGTCGTCAATTGTTCGCATCCTGTTTCAAACATTTTTGAAATACCCGCCGAACAAAAAACGACTCCTGCGAACAATTGACGACGCTTCCGAACCCCCGCGCATGTTTGGCGAACTTTTGGAGCCTAAAATACGAATGTTGGACTTTGCCATTTTTTCGACATTCGCATCCTTCGCGAACCGTTCGCGTGTCCCGTGAAAACCCACCTTTATTCTGAGGAAGCGGAAATAGTTTTGCTTATTTGAGGTGGAAGGACCATGCTTGTGACTGGAGCTAAAGATCTTGAATGTATATTACCAGTACATCTGCAGACTCCGGGAGGGGAAGGAAGGGTCATTCCTCTTTGGGGTATATATGTTGGAACCCATCTGTGGATCGGTCCCATCGGCCGATGGGTCTGACCCATCTGTGGATGCACGAGAAATGACAATGCAGACCCATCGTCCGATGGGTCTGCGCCATCTGCGGATGTGTTGTTCACCTTGAAGGAATGTGTTGACAGAATGGTGCTCTTCAATCAGGTACACAGTCATTGGAATTACATGTGGTAGGAATTTAACAGAGATGATTTTTTAATGTTTTATTTAACTTTTATTTTTAAAATTTAAATTTTATTATTTTATTTAATTTAAATTTTATTTTATTTAATTTAATATAAAGGAATTTAACATTCCCCTCCGCCATTATCAGAAGAACACCTAATGTTTTGTATGAATGTTGAGTATGTTATGTAAAGCTTTACTAAAACTGCCATGTATCTGTTAATTACAAAATGTATTGACAAAATGTATAAATAGATGGGTAGAAATAGATAATAAAACATTTAAAAATCATCTCTGTTAAATTCCTACCACATGTAATTCCAATGACTGTGTACCTGATTGAAGAGCACCATTCTGTCAACACATTCCTTCAAGGTGAACAACACATCCGCAGATGGCGCAGACCCATCGGCCGATGGGTCTGCATTGTCATTTCTCGTGCATCCACAGATGGGTCAGACCCATCGGCCGATGGGACCGATCCACAGATGGGTTCCAACATAGATTACAGTCGATCTATGAATGGGTCTCAAGAGCATTGGGTGTGTGTTCATTTGCCAAGTTTCATTTGAAGAGATCGCCAAGTGGTTTAAGCATTTGAGCAAGCACTCCATTCAAAACTGTTTAAGGAATGTCTGGCTTGGCAAGCGCTAGCTAGCTGCTTGGTAAATGAGCACAATCAGGGATTCCCCATTTCAGTTTCGTATGAAACAGCAGGAGCGAGTTCCAAAAGTTCGCTACGAAAAATGCCACGGTAGCGGCAGAAAGGGCCATGTTATTAACCCAACATTTGTGGGATATATAGAGTACTGTGGCGGACACAAGCAAGAGGACACGAATTCAACGCACCAGCAGGTGGCGCGAACGTCCAGGCGGGGAACTGGAAGGCATGCCCCGCCTATCGACCGATCGGCCACGCCCGGGGACTAGGCGTGGCCCCGGCAGATATATGCGGGCTCCAAGCTCGAGCCCGCCCAGTGCTACAGTTTGAGCTTTCCTAATAAAGACTCTCTTGATTATCCAACGCGTTGTGGCCTACCTCTTTGGCAAGCAAGTTGTGTGCGTAGCACCGCACTTCACTGGTGACCCCGATTGGTTCAGCCGTTGCTGTCCACCGAACGCGCCATGGCCAACAACGCCGTCACGGTAAAACTCCCGGAGTTTTGGGAAGCACAGGCCGATGTGTGGTTCGTGCAGGCCGAGGCACAATTTCAGCTTCGAGGCAGAACGGCGGATGAGACCCGTTACTACCACGTGGTCGCCTCCCTCGGGTCAGGCACTGCCGCCCGAGTCATGTCCATCCTGCAGCACCCGCCGGTCGACCACAAGTACGGGGCGCTCAAACATCTCCTCATCGCCACGTTCGGCCTCACGGAGATCGAACGGGCCGACCGCCTCCTGGACCTTCCTGAACTCGGCGACACACGACCATCCGTGCGGATGGATCATATGCTGTCGTTGCTGGGTGACCAAGCCCCGGATTTCTTATTTCGGGCACTCTTCCTATGCCAGCTACCCGCACAGGTACGCCTCGCGCTGGCCGGTTCAAAAATAAAAGAACCCCGCACCCTGGCTACAGAGGCCGACAAGTTCTTCGCGGCTTCCGACACGCGGTCGGGTTACGGTGCGGCCATCGTGGATCCCGAGGCTGATGCTGCTGCGTCCCTCGTGGCCGCCGCCGCGCCCCGCCCACCACCACCACCGCCGAGAAAACCGCGGCCGCCGAAGCCCCCGCCGCCGCAAGCCTGGTGCTCTTACCACGCCAGGTTCGGCCACAAGGCGAGGAAGTGTTGCCCGCCGTGCTCGTTTGACAAGTCGGGAAACTACCAAGCCGGCGCTCGGTAGCGGCCCTGAGCGTCGGCCATTCCGGCAGCCTCCTCTTTATCACGGACACCTTGTCCGGGCGCCGTTTCCTCTGCGATACAGGAGCGCAGGTAAGCGTCATCCCAGCCTACACGTCCGACAAGCGAACCGTGGGCCGGGGCCCCGCATTGCTTGCCGCCAACGGTACACCCATCTGCACGTTCGGGAAGCGCTGCCTCTCCCTGCGGTTCGGCGGGCAACGCTTTCAATGGCCGTTCGTGACCGCCAGCGTGCCAATGGCATTGCTCGGTGCGGTCTTCCTATGTGCGAATGGGTTGTTGGTCGACGTAAAGCACAAACGGCTCGTCTAGGCAGAAACCTTTAGCTCGCTCGCTTGTTCGCTGAGCAGCTCGTTGAGCGGCTCACTGAGCGGCTCACCGAGCGGCTTGCCAAGCGGCTTGCTGGAGGGTTCCGTCCCGGCAAGTTTAGTTTGCACGCTTCCGGCAGCGGACGACTTTACCCGCCTCCTCGCCAGTTTCCCGGCACCCTCACGCGGCCCACCTTTTCAGCGGTGGCCGTGAAACACGGGGTGGAGCATCACATCCCCATGGTCGGGCCGCCGGTCTATGCCCGGGCACGCCGACTCGAGCCCACGAAGCTCGTCGTGGCGAAAACGGAGTTCGCCACGCTGGAACGGCTGGGGATCGTATGGCGCTCCAACAGCGCTTGGGCTTCCACGCTGCACATCGTGCCGAAGCCTGGTGGGGGATGGCGGCCGTGCGGGGACTACCGCCGGCTCAATGATGCCACCACCCCCGACCGTTACCCGGTCCCGCACATTCAGGACTTTTCCGCCCGGTTGGCCAACATGACCGTGTTTTCGAAGGTGGACCTCATCCGGGGCTACCATCAGGTCCCCGTCCAACCGGTCGACGTCCCGAAGACGGTCGTCATCACTCCTTTCGGCCTCTTCGAATTTCTGAGGATGCCCTTCGGGTTGAAGAATGCGGCTCAGGCGTTCCAGCGGCTTATGGATAGCATCTTGCGCGACTTACCTTTCCTGTTCGTCTACTTGGACGACATCCTAGTCGTGAGCGCGTCCCAGGAAGACCACCTGCTCCACCTCTGCACGCTGTTCGAACGCCTGGGCCAGCATGGCCTAATCATCAACCCTGCCAAGTGCCGTTTCGGTGTCACCACCATCGACTCCTTGGGGCACCGCATCACCAAGCACGGGGCCGTCCCGCTACCGGCCAAGGTGGAGGCGGTCAGGGATTTCCCGTGGCCCGCACGGTCAAGGGGCTCCAGGAGTTCCTGGGCATGGTGAACTTTTACCACCGCTTCGTGCCCCATGTCGCCCAGCTCCTCCGCCCCTTGCACGAGGCCCTCCGGGGCAAGCCGGGCAAAGGTGACATCGCATGGTCGGAGCCGATGGCCACGGCATTCGCAGGCGCAAAGCTGGCTCTGGCCGACGCCACCATGCTGGCGCACCCGGCGCCCGATGCACCGATCGCCCTCACCACCGACGCGTCAGATTACGCGGTGGGCGCGGTGCACGAGCAATGGGTGCGTGGTGCTTGGCAACCGCTGGCGTTTTTCAGCCGGCAGCTTCGCCCGCACGAACGCTGGTACAGCACCTTCGACCGTGAGTTGCTCGGACTCCACCTGGCGGTCCGACACTTCCGCCATCTGCTGGAGGGCCGCCCATTCACGGCCTTCGTTGACCACAAGCCCCTTGTGTTCGCGATGGCCAAGGTCGCCGAGCCATGGTCGGCACGGCAGCAGCGCCACCTCTCTGCCGTGTCCAAGTACACGACGGACATCCGTCACGTGGCGGGTAAGGACAACCCGGTGGCGGATTGCCTTTCCCGGTCCGCCGTGCACGCGGTCCACCTCGGGGTCGACTATGCCCGGATGGCGGAGGCCCAGACCGCCGACCCCGGCGTCCAGGCCTTGCGGACCGCCGTCACGGGCCTCCGCGTCACCGAGGTGCCGTTCGACGTCGCGGGCACGGCCCTCCTATGTGACGTCTCCCTCGGCCGGCCTCGCCCCATCGTGCCAGCTGGCTGGCAGCGCCCGGTGTTCGACGCCATCCATGGCCTGTCCCACCCTGGTGCGATGGCATCCCAGAAACTCGTCGGGGCAAAGTTCGTCTGGCATGGCCTCCGGAAGGACGTCCGCGACTGGGCCAGGACGTGCCTCACGTGCCAGCGCGCAAAGGTCCACCGCCACACTCAGGCACCGTTGGCCCCGTTCACGGTGCCCGAGCGGCGGTTCGACCACGTGCACGTCGACTTGGTGGGACCTCTGCCCCCCTCGCGTGGGTTCATCCACCTCCTCACCATGGTCGACTGCACCACACGGTGGCCGGAGGCCGTCCCATTGGCAGCGACGTCTGCGGCTGAGGTGGCGCAAGCCTTTATCGCCACTTGGGTTGCCCGGTTCGGTGCCCCCTCGGACATCTCGTCCGACCGCGGCCCCCAGTTCACCTCGGAGCTCTGGGCCGTGGTGGCGCAAGGGCTCAGGGTGAAACTACACCGCACCACGGCCTACCACCCCCAGGCCAATGGCCTGTGCGAGCGCTTTCATCGCTCCATGAAGGCCGCGCTCCGGGCCAGCCTCTGCGACGGCGGCTGGGTCGACAGACACCTCTGGGTCCTGCTGGGCCTCAGGACGGCGCCCAAGGATGACCTGCATGTGTCCTCGGCGGAGCTGGTCTTCGGGCAACCACTGCGGGTACCGGGTGAATTTATCCCCGACTCCACGGCTCCTTGGTCCGCGGCACAACAGCGCTCCGCCCTTCAGGAGACCGCCCGGAGGTTCGCCCCAGTGCCAACGGCACACCACATTTGCCTGCCTTCCCACGTCACCCCGGAGCTTCGCACGGCTGAGTACGTGTTCATCCGGCACGACGCCCACCGGGCACCGCTACGGCCCCCGTACGACGGGCCCTTCCGTGTGTTGGAGACCGGGGACAAATTTTTCACGGTAAACATCGGCGGTGCCCCGGATCGCATTTCCGTGGACCGCCTCAAGCCGGCCCACCTCGATCTGGACCACCCCCCGCCTGCGGCTCTGCCTCCGCGTCAAGGCCGCCCCCCGGCGGTCGGACCCCCGGCACCCCCGCCAGCAGCTCTTCCTCCACGTGGAGGCCGCCCCCCGGCGGTCAGACCCCCGGCACCCCCCAGCCCCGCCGTCCCGCCACCCCCCAGACCGGCACCCATCGCCAGGGGGCGTTTCGGCCGGGTCATCCGGCTTCCCCACAAACTCACCTTTCAGGTGCGCGGGAATTCTGGGGGGGCGCGTGTGGCAGACACAAGCAAGAGGACACAAATTCAACGCACCAGCAGGTGGCGCGAACGTCCAGGTGGGGAACTGGAAGGCATGCCCCGCCTATCGACCGATCGGCCACGCCCGGGGACTAGGTGTGGCCCTGACAGATATATGCGGGCTCCAAACTCGAGCCCGCCCAGTGCTACAGTTTGAGCTTTCCTAATAAAGACTCTCTTGATTATCCAACGCGTTGTGGCCTACCTCTTTGGCAAGCAAGTTGTGTGCGTAGCACCGCACTTCAGTACAGTAGATCTTCGCTCAGTTCTGTAAGTTCTGTAAGGATGTTGGGATTCCTCCAAATTTCTTCATTTAGTGTTATAAAGAGCATTAGCGACTGTTTAAAAAACTATAAGCATACGTGTTTGTGGTGTATAATATTTTTACTTCCTATTCTATTGTTCCCACGGAAACGCCATTATAACTATAAGCTATTTATACACGTTATCACTGCAGGAAAAACGCCTTGGGGAAGTGGTACATTATTAGTATTATTATTGTTTTGTAATAACATTAACAATATGCGATTATCATTAATTTTGTTCTTAAAAGCGTCCTTGGAAAAACGCCACAATAAATCTTCGGAAATACGCCATGATAAAGCTAATTTAACATTTATATACACCTCAACGTGCAACCCCATAGATGGCAATGGCGGGCAAACTCGCTCGGGGGGAGAAATCCCCTTTGGGGAGGGGGGAAAATGAATGCGCTACAACCTTCATTGTGTAACACTTTGTCATCCTGTTATGTTTGGTTGAGATTGGAGAAGTAACGACAGAATGTATTGGCGTCAAATATTCAGACAGACAGACACAAATGGCCTATTTTAGTATGACAAGGACACTTCCTTTATCACCTCCTTGGCTTCTGTGATGAAATTCTAATTTGCCCATGACACAAACAGCACTCAAAGTGCCATAACTTTGTCAAAAATGATCGAAACGTCATGAAGTTCGAACTTGATCTGTAACTTATCATGAGGAAACCATGTACCAAGTTTGAAATCATTAGCATTAAGAGTTGAGAAAAAAAAGTCCGGAAAACTGTTCTTTGCGTGACGGACTGACAGACTGACAGACTGACAGACTGACAGACTGACAGACGGAGTGACGGAGTGCAAACCTACAGTCCCCTCCAGTGTACACCGGTAGGGGACTAATAATAGGGCCCAGGTTCCTATTTTAAGGGGTCAGAGGTGAAACACTACTAATCAGATACTTAGACCCTTGACCTGAGTCGCCAGAGGTGACAGTCAACACAAAGGTACAGTATACTCTACAATATATCACAAGGGTTGCATTCCTGGAAAATGCAGTGATATTTAAAACCAATTTCCTTTGGTAATAAGGGGGTTAGGTCCACGGGCTTCCAGAAAATATTGAGGAAGGTCGACGACAGCCAAAAATAAACACATCCCACTTGAAATAAACATGTAAAACAAGCATTCTGAGTATTGCGCTGCAATACATGTCCCCTACCGGCAGTCTGTCGTCCGGAAAACTTTTGGGGAAATTCCCAAAGTTCAAAGTGCCATAACTTTGTGAAAAATGATCGAAACGTCGTGAAGTTCGAACTTGATCTGTAACTTATCATGAGGAAACCATGTACCAAGTTTGAAATCATTAGCATAAAGAGTTGAGAAAAAAAGTCCGGAAAACTGTTCTTTGCATGACGGACTGACAGAAGAACAAACTGACAAACTGACAGACGGAGGGACGGAGTGCAAACCTATAGTCCCCTCCGGTGTACACCGGTAGGGGACTAATAAATACAAATCGACTTTGAGATGAAGTTTCCTCTGCTGTGTTGAAGCAGATTAAACACGGCGCTTCCTTTCTATAATATGTCTAAAGCCTCCACTCCTCCCTCTCACTCTGATGTACCATAGTCTTAACAGAGCGATGGTGCCACCGACGCAGCTTCCTGTAAAAGGGCTACATTGGGTGGTTTGCCATTGCTTTCCCAGCTGTAGTTAGCGCAGGAATTTGGAATTTGTTCATGGTGCTGGCAATAGCTCGCCTACTCTTCACAAAGGACGCCGTGGTATCTTATAAATGCCACCAGCTAATGCTGGCAGATGGAATGGCCAGTTTAACGTCCATCCGAGGGACGGCACACACATTGATGAATCGCCCTGACTGATGTGACCCCATGGTGTGCATCACGAAGAGTAGGCGAGCTATCACCTGCACCATGGCTAAGTTCCCAATTCCTGCCTTAACTACTGCTGGCAAACCACCCAGTATAAGGCCAAGTAAAAAAAAAAAAAAAAGTTCTCGTCCCCGCCCGCTTCCTTTTTGGTCGCCGCGTACTTTTATTTACTATTTAATACTAATTTTTTTAAATATATTGTGGCGGACACAAAAGCCCACTGGCGTGGTGACATCATTCCACGCACCAAGTGGGCGGTGGCCACGCCCGAGGGGTAGGCGTGGCCTCATGATATACACCGGGCGACCAGCCCGGAAGAGTTACAGTGTAGTCTTACAATAAAGACGTTTATATGTTACCGCTTGTCCGCTTCCTCCTTGCTCACAAGCAGCGCGCGTAACGCCGCGCTTTACTGGTGACCCTCGACGTTGGATCTGCCGGAGCGATCCTACCACACGCGACGCCATCGCCATGGCCGACTTCGTCAAACTTCCGGAATTTTGGGAGGCTCAGGCCGAAGTCTGGTTCGTCCAGGCCGAAGCCCAATTTCAGCTTCGGCACCTCACCGGCGATGACACATGCTATTGCCACGTCGTCGCCTCCCTCGGGCCCGGCACGGCCGCTCGAGTTGTGTCCATCCTTCGCCACCCACCGAAAGGCCACAAGTACGAGGCACTCAAGCGGCTACTCCTAGCCACGTTCAGCCTCACGGACGACGCACGGGCCGACCGCCTCCTGGATCTCCCCGAGCTCGGTGAGACGCGCCCGTCGGTCCGAATGGACCATATGCTGTCACTGTTGGGCGACGAAGCCCCCGGTTCGCTATTCCGGGCGCTTTTCCGTCGCCAACTTCCAGCGCAGGTTCGCCTCGCGTTGGCCGGGACCGGGCTAACGGAACCCCGAGCATTGGCGGCCGAGGCGGACAAGTACTTCGCCGCTTCGGACACGCGGGCGAGCGTCGGCGTGGCCGTCACGGCCTTCGACGCTGATGTTCAGCAGCATGTTCCACAGCATCATCTTCTACAGCACGCTGATGTTCAGCAGCACGCTGATGTTCAGCAGCATGCTGATACGCACCTCGTGAACGCCGCCACGCCCCGCCCACCGCCGCGGCGAAAACCGCCACCACGGGGAAACCCGTCGACTCCACCGGCCTGGCGGAGCCAGCCACGCTCCTCCAGCTCCACCACCTGGTGCTGGTTCCACGCCAAGTTCGGCCACGAAGCTCGGCGGTGTCATCCGCCGTGCTCCTTCAACGGGTCGGGAAACGCCCGGGCCGGCGCTCAATAGTGGCGATGAGCGCCGGCCATTCGAGCAGCCTGCTGTTCATAACGGACACCTTCTCCGGGCGCCGTTACCTGTGCGACACGGGAGCGCAGGTGAGTGTCATTCCCGCCGGCACGTCAGACAAGCACGCCACGGGTGGGGGCCCCGCGCTGCTTGCCGCGAACGGGACGCCCATCCGTACGTACGGAAAACGCTGCCTCTCTCTGCGGTTTGGAGGGCAGGTTTTCCGATGGACGTTCGTCACCGCCGACGTGCCCATGGCACTGCTTGGCGCGGACTTCCTGTGCGCTAATGGGCTCCTGGTCGACGTCAAGCGCAGACGGCTTGTCCAGGCCGAGACGTTCAGCTCGCTCGCTTGTGCGTTGCCCAGCTCAACGAGCGGCTTGCCAAGCGGCTTGCCGAACGATTCGGTTCCGGCCACGTTGGTCTGTACGCTTCCGGCAGCGGACGCATTCACCCGCCTCCTCGCCGGCTTCCCGGCCCTCACGCGGCCCACCTTCTCGGCGGGGGCCGTCAAGCACGGGGTGGCCCATCACATCCCCACCGTCGGGCCACCGGTCTACGCCCGGGCACGCCGCCTCGAGCCGACGAAGCTTGTGGTGGCAAAAGCGGAGTTCGCTACCCTGGAGCGACTCGGCATCGTTCGGCGCTCAGAGAGCGCTTGGGCGTCGCCGCTGCACATCGTGCCGAAGCCCGGCGGGGGATGGCGACCGTGCGGGGACTATCGCCGTCTCAATGACGCCACGACTCCCGACCGCTACCCCGTCCCCCACATTCAGGACTTTTCCGCCCGTTTGGCGGGCAGGTCCTTCTTCTCGAAGGTGGACCTCATACGCGGCTACCATCAGGTCCCCGTCAGGCCGGAGGACGTCCCGAAGACGGCGGTCATCACGCCATTCGGACTCTTCGAGTTCCTGCGCATGCCCTTCGGTCTGAAGAATGCGGCTCAGGCGTTCCAGCGACTGATGGACAGCGTCCTGCGCGACTTGGATTTTGTCTACGTCTACCTGGACGAAATCCTCGTCGCCAGCGCGTCCCGCGAAGAGCACCTACGCCACCTCCGCACGCTCTTCGAACGCCTGGGCCAGCATGGCCTGATTGTGAACCCCGCAAAGTGCCGGTTCGGCGCCGCCACAATCGATTTTCTGGGGCACCGTGTCACCAGGCACGGAGCCGTCCCCCTGCCGGCCAAGGTGGAGGCGGTGAAGGGGTTTCCGCGCCCCCGCACGATCAGAGGGCTGCAGGAGTTCCTGGGCATGGTGAACTTTTACCATCGGTTCCTGCCCCGTATCGCCCAGCTCCTGCGCCCCCTGCACGAAGCTCTCCGAGGTAAGCCGGGCAAAGGCGATGTTACCTGGACCGAGCAGATGGACACGGCGTTCACGGGCGCGAAGCTCGCCTTGGCTAACGCCACCATGCTCGCGCACCCGGCGCCCGATGCACCGATCGCCCTCACCACCGATGCCTCGGACTACGCGGTGGGCGCGGTGCACGAGCAATGGGTGCGTGGAGCTTGGCAACCGCTGGCGTTCTTTAGCCGGCAGCTTCGCCCGCCCGAACGCCGTTACAGTACCTTCGACCGCGAGTTGCTCGGACTTCACTTGGCGGTCAGGCACTTCCGCCATCTGCTCGAGGGCCGGGCGTTCACTGCCTTCGTCGACCACAAGCCGCTGATCTTCGCGATGGGCAAGGTCACCGAGCCGTGGTCGGCCCGGCAGCAGCGTCACCTCTCGGCCGTGTCCGAGTACACGACGGACATCCAGCACGTCGCGGGGAAGGACAACCCGGTGGCGGATTGCCTTTCCCGGGCCGTCGCCCACGCAGTCCACCTCGGCATCGACTATGCCCGGATGGCAGCGGACCAGGCCTCTGACCCCGACGTCCAGGCCTTGCGGACCGCCGTCACGGGCCTCCGCGTCACCGAGGTGCCGTTCGACGGTGCGGGCGCGGCCCTCTTGTGCGACGTCTCCCTCGGGCGTCCTCGCCCCATTGTGCCCGCGGGCTGGCAGCGCCAGGTGTTTGACGCCATCCACGGCCTGTCCCACCCGGGCGCGAGGGCCTCCCAAAGGCTGATCGCCGACAAGTTCATCTGGCATGGCCTCCGGAAGGCCGTCCGCGGCTGGGCCAGGATGTGCCTCGCGTGCCAGCGCGCCAAGGTGCACCGGCACACCCAGGCCCCGTTGGCCCCGTTCACGGTGCCGGAACGCCGGGTTGACCACGTCCACGTGGACCTGGTGGGACCTCTGCCCCCCTCGCGGGGTTTCACCTACGTCCTCACCATGGTGGACCGCACCACCCGGTGGCCGGAGGCCGTGCCCTTGGCGTCGACAACGGCGGCCGATGTCGCGCAGGCTTTCATCGCCACCTGGGTCGCCCGGTTCGGTGCCCCCTCAGACATCTCATCCGACCGTGGCCCCCAGTTCACCTCGGAGCTCTGGGGGGCGGTTGCGCAGGGGCTCGGGGTCCGGCTGCACCGAACCACGGCCTACCACCCCCAGGCTAACGGCCTGTGTGAGCGATTTCACCGCTCATTGAAGGCCGCGCTCCGGGCCACCCTCCGCGACGGCGGCTGGGTCGACAGGCTCCCCTGGGTCCTGCTGGGCCTCCGGACGGCGCCCAAGGAGGACCTGCGCGCATCCGCGGCGGAGTTGGTCTTCGGGCAACCGCTGCGGGTGCCGGGCGAGTTCCTCCCCGACTCCACGGCACCATGGTCCGCGGCACAGCAGCGCTCCGCTCTGCAAGAGACCGCCCAGAGGTTCGCCCCGGTGCCAACGGCATGCCACGGGCACCCACCGACGCACGTCGCCCCGGAGCTTCGCACGGCGGAGTACGTCTTCGTCCGCCACGATGCCCATCGGACACCACTGCGGCCCCCGTACGACGGGCCTTTCCGCGTGCTGGAGACCGGGGCGAAGCACTTCACCCTGGACATCGGCGGTACTCCTGACCGCGTTTCGGTAGACCGCCTCAAGCCGGCCCACCTCGATGTGGACCATCCACCGCCAGTGGCCCGACCCCCACGTCGGGGCCGCCCTCCTGCGGGCGGACCCCCGGCACCGCCCAGCCCCGCCGCCACGCCGCCCCCCGGTCCTGCACCCATCCCAGGGGCAGCCAGGGGCATCCCACCTGGCATCCCTGCACCCCGGACGCCGCCGATCGCCAGGGGGCGCTTCGGCCGGGTCATTCGTCTGCCCTGCAAACTGGCCCTCCAGGTGCGCGGGAATTCTGGGGGGGCGCGTGTGGCGGACACAAAAGCCCACTGGCGTGGTGACATCATTCCACGCACCAAGTGGGCGGTGGCCACGCCCGAGGGGTAGGCGTGGCCTCATGATATACACCGGGCGACCAGCCCGGAAGAGTTACAGTGTAGTCTTACAATAAAGACGTTTATATGTTACCGCTTGTCCACCTCCTCCTTGCTCACAAGCAGCGCGCGTAACGCCGCGCTTTAATATACTTGTTTAAAAAAAAATCGTTTTGCGAAGAAACTCGGTCTAAAACTTGCAGTTTCCGGGCGTTTGCTGATCGTATCTTGTGCATTGATGATCTGAACTATTATGGATCGCGCCCTCTAACGGAACTTCCTGGTTAATACATGCTCGGCTTAACGCAGACACTTTGTGCGAAAGACGGTCCATTCTCGCAGCGGTTGTGCACTGGGCAAGTGCAATTTACGTGTAAAAATCTTGCATTTCATACTTTTAATGGTACAAATTTGAGTAGGGAATATGACGATATTCGTGTGTGTAAGCATACGTTCGTATGTTAAAACATATATTTATTTGCTAATTTGGAAATGAAATTGCAGGCCTTTCGGTAACAATCAACACTGGCATGTTTCACATTACATTGGACAAACTATAGAGTCTTTAAGTCAGCCACAGTGGTCATTCAATTCATGGCAGCCATCTTGGAAAAAAATAGCAAAAAAAATGAAAATAGTAAATAGTAAGGGCCTCCCTCCTACTTTTTTCAAAAAAGTCCGGACGAGAAACTTCTTTATTTTTTTTACCTGGCCTAACCATTGCTCTGGAAGCTGCTTCGGCTGGAAAAGAAAGACCATGAAAACATAATGAACAGAGCAAGAAACACAAACACAATTATAAACAGAGATATTAAGTGAATCACGTGAGTCCTGAACATGTGAAGCAACTCACCTTCTTGTTACTTTATTGATTAATTTAGTGTACACCTTAAGCACAACACAATGATTTTGGTATTAAAAACACTAATCTAATTTACATCTCTAAGAATGAAATAATTATAGCCACTTGCGACATGAGTTGCTCAGAATAATATATCCTGGTGACAACAAAATTGCTGTATGCCATTATAATGTTTTGACTCGTTTTCACAACATGAAAATAGCTTCTGTTTTGTGTACAAAATGGAGACTTGTGGAAAAGTGTGTTTTACAGAGAATAAAAAGGCAGCGTAGTAACAACAATTCAGATACAGCAATCAAGGGGATGAGCAAACAACAGCAGGAGAGAGAGGGAGAGGAGGAACACAGGAAGCAAGAGAGTTGAGTGAGAGAGGGTTCATGGATGTCGAGAAAACGTTTTTGTACACATGATCGAGGCTCATGGAAGAGCTAGAGCAGAATGGAAGGGAACTAAATGAAAAGGGGGAAACACCAACCTCAAAGTAGAAGTGAGAGTGAGATCAGGGACATAAGGACCCATGGGGGTGAAAAAGCTGAACGAAACACAGCAAGAAGGGGAAGGGGAAAGCAGGAAAAAGAAAAGGGACAAACGAACCGACAACGAAGAAACTATAACGGCACTCAGTGGAGAGCATACCTCCGCCAGGTGAACAGTTTACATTTTGTATCCCAGAGTAGACCAGAAAATCACAATACAGAATCACATTTAATCAAAATCATCCGTCCACAACTTTTTGAGATATCCTGCTTTGTATCGTTTTTGGCCCTATCTCCCAATGGTGAAGAATCAATTTAAAAATTCTACTAGCCGGATCCGAATCCGGATCTTCACCAAAATCTAATAATTTCGTCCTTGTCACATACGCTACATCTCTACGAAATTTCGTCCGAATCTGTCCACAACTTTTTGAGATATCTTGTTCACAGACAGACAGGGGTGAAAACATAACTCCATCCACCTTTGGTGGTGGAGGTAATAAAAAGAGTTGAGAGAGAGGGTCAAACAATCACAACAAGAAAGAGCAATCAGATTGCAGACCCTCACTAGGACTTGTCTTGTGTGGTGTATCATGGGTGGTGTATCATGGGTGGTGTATCATGGGTGGTGTATCATGGGTGGTGGCTATTGTGTGGTGGATATTATGTGGTGGATATTATGTGGTGGATATTGTGGCAAATAAATGGATTTACTAAATGAAAGGTCATTGATTGCAAATGAAAGGTGTAAATGGTCTAGTTGTAAATGTGTAAAGGTCAAAGCTCTGAAAAGTTGTAAAGGTTTAAACTCTAAAGGGTAGAGAGGAGTCCAAGGGTCTTGGGGTTTTAATAGGATCTAAAGGGTCTAAGGTTTAGGGACCTAACTGGGCTTAGGGTGATCTTAAAGGATGTTATGGTTCTAATTGGTCTTTGGGTTATAAAGGGTCTTCGGGTTTAAAGGGTGTTTGGCATCTTAAAGGTCTGGGGGGGGGGGGGGGGGGGGTTAGGGACCTAACTGGGCTTAGGGTGATCTTAAAGGATGTTATGGTTCTAAATGGTCTTTGGGTTATATAGGGTTTAAATGGTCTTCAGTGTCTCAAATGGTCCTGGGGGTTCTAAGGGGTTTTTGGTAGGTCTCTTAAAGGGTCTGAGTTTTTGGGGTCTTTGTGTCTTCATGGTCTTTGTCATCTTAATTCGTATTTTGGTTGTAAAGGGTCTAATGTGATTATTACATATTCACTTTCTGTCTGGACAAACAGACAAACAAACAAACAGATAGACAAACGGACCCAAATGAGATAGCCTCTCGTATGACGAGGATAATAACCTGAAAAAGGGTGTGCTTGGGAATGGGGTCATTTGGGGTAGAAAATATCACGAGTAAGGATGGGAGATGACCTGAGGTAGTGGGGACCAGCTGTCTTTAAGCCCTGGAGGGGAGAATGGGACGGAACCGACTGGAGAATTGATTCCACAGGGGAGAGAAAAGAGGAACAAATAAAGTGGAGTTGAGCAGTGAGCCTGGATTTTGGGAGTTTAACAAGAAGAGGGATATTGGAAGACCTTGCGCACCCAACAGAAACCTCGGAGGGATAAAGCCACGAGAGGGCAGAGGGTTTAAGAACAAAAAGGATACTGTGGAATACAGAGAGGGCACCAACATGTCTGCGATGCGAGATTGACATGCCTAGACACTCAGCTTAATCGTAGGAGATCCCAATGATGTTGTTGTTGTTGTTGCATAGCCTCGGACAGTTCTCTTGGACAAGCCCGCTGCACAGAGACAGCAGATTGATCTCGGAGGAGCGATTTAGAGACCCCCACATCCAGGTTGGTGTACCCCTGCCTTCACAATGTAATGGCCACAACAGATTTAGAGAGAGAGAGAGAGAGAGAGAGAGAGAGAGACAGAGACAGAGACAGAGACAGAGACAGAGACAGACAGAGACAGACAAGAGGGAAAGGGCCGATCCCTGGGGACCGATCGACACTGACCGTGACCGTGCTGCCCTGACGAATCCGGGCAGCAGGGAAGAATGGGGAAGATTTGGCCCCGACTTGCGTTGGGGGGTACAACCACTACAAAGAGGCATTGCCGATAGTTGTCCCAATGATGGTGAGTGCCTTGCTTTCCACGGCATCAAGAAGGGCAAGCTTTGAGGCAGGAGCGTCAGCCCAAAGGGGAGATCCGCACTCCATCCAGCTGCGAATGAATGCCTTGCAGTACTCCATCAAGCTCTTCCTGGGTGCTGGTCTCCTTTGCCACTGCACTTCGTTCTGATGTCCTCCATAATACATCTGTCACCTCCGATCTTTCTGTAAGATAATACTGATCTATTCCTTTTTCTACTCTTTTATATTTTGACAGCAGGACAGAGTTTAGTACCACTAGTCAAATCTCTAACTACTTGATTGATGTTTGACTTCATGCTTAAAGTCACAAATCCCAATAAAGGCAAGGCTGACAGCACAAACCCATTGGCTTTTGCAATAACACTTGGACATTCACTTCCCCCTCCCCATCCACCCTATCCCAATCCTCGCCCCCACACTCTTGTGCACATAATATTTAATTTCCATTTATTGTAATTACTATCGAATATTGTTTTCACCATCGCATGAATATACAACATATACATGAATATACATCGCATGAATATCATGTATGATACAACTTTTACAGTGACGTAACATGGTTCTAAGATATTCCAGGCGATGCGTGATATCAATTCAACCTTTGTAACCCTTTAAACACCTTGTGACTATCACTCAGTTCTAATTGGCAGGCCCTTTGTAACTATAATTTTGTTTTTGAATTCTTTTTTTCTTTCTTTTTTTTAACCATTGTTGATTGTTCAATAATCGATTGTTTTCAACCGAATATCTTATTGATGTTCACAAAGTAATATTAGGATATATAGTATTCTCTGAGAAGGTCACTTTGCATTGGCATTGCACAAGGAAATGGGAAACTGTGTGAAGGTGCTGTTGAAATTAGGTGCGAAATTCACATGTTTTTTTCAGAATCGTTGCAAACCGTTTTCCTATGCAATTTCCATTGGATCCATTTCGTTTTTCATCAAATCTGATCCCATCCAATGAGATATGCATAGGTTTTTGTAAGGTTTTTTATGAGGCTGTCCTAGTGTATTGTATTCCACCTGTGTCCTCGAGTGTATATTTTTATATCGCGTTTAAATTTATTCCGAAAATGATCAACATATAAATTAGACTACAACAAGTGCTGTGATTGCTCGACTCAAATGCTGCGGCATTTAAATTGACAAGCCTGCTCGCAGGGCCTCACTGTCTCGAGTACCATGTGACTTTGAAGAGCCAGCAAGGAGAGAGAAAAATAGTTTGCGCACAAGAAGAAATGGAAATAGTTTGGCACAGCTATTATCTTTCCTGCCACTGATTCAACCTCGGCTGCCACTTATTTCGTTGGCTGGGTGTTGTTTATGACCTTTGGCTTGCTCGACCGCGCCAAGTTTCCTGCTGGCAAAACACTGCCATTTTGTTGGGGGAAACGCAAACCGTGCCACGGAATACGTTTTCCTTTATTAAACTCAGGCCACAAAGATAAATTGCCCAAAGTAAGTCTCCCATTACCCAAATTAATACAGATAAATTGCCCAGATGAAGGAAAATGAAACATCACTGATCTGGGAGACTTAATGAGCCTCAAGCAAAGGCCACAACCACCACATAGGTTAATTTTTCAGTTTGTGTAACTTGTGATAATAATTTATATTCAGGCCATTTTCTTGTGGCGCTGTGTGATGAGAAATCGGAACACATGAAACATTTGTACAATTATGTATTTTGATGATAAACACAGCCACTAAGCATGGGAGAAGTGCGTCGCTTCCCAGGGTACTTTAGGTACCGAAACCCTATATGGACCAGACAGCAAACCTTCGATGAAGGTGGATGAGGTAATGCTTTCAACCCTGTTTGTCTTTTTGTTTTGTTTTCCTATGAACAGGATATCTCAAAACTTGTGGACTAATTCGGACGAACCTTGGTGGACAGGTTGGGTGTGTCTGACGAGGAAGAATTAATTAGATGTCGGTGAAGATCCAGATGTGGATACTAATTTTTTAAATCTTTAAGTGATTCTTCACCATTGCTAGATGGGGCCAAAAACGATATATAGCACGATATCTCGAAAGGTTGTGGACGAGTTATGATAAAACTTGGTGGATGATCGTTGGGTAGGTGAGAAGAACAAGCCGATTCGATTTTGGTTCGGGTCCGGATCCAGATCCAGTGGGATACAAAATGTAAACCGTTCAGTCTGGTGGGGGTATGCAGTGTACAGAGTACTGTTCTAGTTTCAGAATTATATCAGGCCCTGATTAGAATTTAGACAAGCCAGACAGCATCTAAACCACCATCCACTAAACCATCATCATCATCTAAAGCATCCATCCCACCCGCAACCTCCGCTCTGCTGGTACCAACCTCCTGACCACCCCCCTTCCCCCATCCGGACCAAATTCAGATCCTGGGGGACAGGGCCTTCTCCATCGCTGCTCCCACCCTCTGGAACTCACTACCTCACACCATCAGAGACTCCTCCTCACTCACCACATTCAAAACATCACTCAAGACCCACCTGTTCAGCACTGCATTCAACATTTAACCCACAGCATTTAACCCCTGACTATCTCCTCTCCTTCTCCTTCCTTTTGCTTTGATTATTTACCTATTGGTTTTTGTCTTTTTGCACTTGTTTCCTGTACTCTGTCAAAGCGCCTTTGGGCTTCTTGAAAAGCGCTATATAAAATAAATGTATTATTATTATTATTATTAAACATGCTATGAATAGGTCACATGATCACATATCCTGGTGCAGCAATTCCTCCACCAGAGCCACTTGCACATCATCCAATATTTATCGTACAATGTGTTTACCACCCATTTTTAATCCCAAGAGCACTTTTCTATGCTTAGAGAGCACGCCAAAGAAGGGAAGAGATTCGTCAAAAATGACGACTCACACCATCATCATTCATAGCAATAATATTGGGCAGAACAATATCTTGGAATTTGTTTTAAAGTCCGATGACGGTCAGGAATCTTTTGTGAAAACCATGTCGGAATTTCATAATCCCATGAAAGGAAGAATTTCAGTTGAAGCTATAAAATCCAACCCATTGACATTTGTCTGCGAGTAAAGTAGAGCTGCGTTCTGTCATCGACTCTATTTGCACCTTTTCTTGCAGCCATTTTGAGAACTATGTTAATTAATGTCGTTTTTGGAGTTTTCATTGCAATAAGTTCAGGTGGGAGATTATTCAATTTAGCCAGACTCTGAGCAAAGACCAAAGGGCAGGAAGTTAATGTCAGAGCTCTTTTTGTGGAAGATTCTGCACAATTTGCACCTGATTTGGAAGACATTCAGAAGATCATTGATTATAATTGATCATTTCATTGCTTCAAAAGCTTCAAAAAGGGGACCAAAAAACAACAACAACCACGGTTCCCGAAAAAGGCCAACCCCCGCTTTGCGGGGAAAAATGGCCTCTAAAGGTGGTTGTTGTTGTTTTTTTTTTCATTGCCAAGTCTCTTCAATTTACATAGGCTGATCATAAATCTGTAAAATACAAGTGCATTACGAGCTGGCCCCGAGCTTACCTATACTGTTGATCTGAGTGTTCTCATTGCCAATAATCCACTTGATTCAATCAATAAATTTTACCTATCTCAGTTTTACTGTTTTAGCTGGCAACACCATCGATGAGACGTCTAACCCTGTTCAATCGACATTGAAGCGCTTGGTGTCCTCCAAAATAGTGTCTGCAGGTTACAGAATGGTATCAAACAAAGCCACCATGAAATGCAATCTTTGCTTTGCCTTCATATTAAAATAACTTCTCTTTTCTAGAAAAATTAATATGCTCTACCAAAGGCTGCAAGAAAGGAACTCGCAAGTGTTCAACTTACACTCTGAAGGCAAATCTTGGGAATAACATGGAAAGGGCATGTGTGAAATGTGGAAGTGTGATGGCATGCCAATATGCCAAGTGACCAATCTATCCTTGTCACTCAACTGCAATATGCTGGTCTCGATCAGGGGCATCGAGAGCCAGCACAGGGCCCGGGCCAAACAACTTTGCAGCCCCCCCTCCCATTTATCTCTCTTTTGTAACTTTTTAAAATAACTTTATTTAATGAAGATCCTAAATTGGAGCAGCAACAAGCTCATAAACAAAGCAAAATCACAGCAGCCTTTTTAGCTCACAGTATACAGTGCATTCAGAAAGTATTCAGACCCCTTCAATTTTTCACATTTTGCTATGTTGCAGCCTTATGCTGAAATCGTTCAAATTCATTTTTTCCCTTATCAATCTACAGTCAATACCCCATAATGACAAAGAGAAAACAGGATTTTATAAAGTTTTGCTAATTTATTTTAAAAAACAAAACTGAAATATCACATTGACATAAGTATTCATACCCTTTGCTATGACACTTGAAATTTAGCTCAGGCGCCTCCCATTTCTCTTGATCATCTTTGAGATGTTTCCACACCTTGATTGGAGTCCACCTGTGGTAAATTCAATTGATTGGACATGATTTGGAAAGGCACACACCTGTCGATATAAGGTCTCACAGCTGACAATGCATATCAGAGCAAAAACCAAGCCATGAGGTCGAAGGAACTGCCTGCAGAGCTCAGAGACAGGATTGTGTCGAGGCACAGATCTGGGGAAGCCTACAAAAAAATCTCTGCTGCATTGAAGGTTCCCAAGAGCACAGTGGCCTCCATAATTCTTAAATGGAAGAAGTTTGGAACAACCAGGACTCTTCCTAGAGCTGGCCGCCCGGCCAAACTGAGCAATCGGGGGAGAAGGGCCTTGGTAAGAGAGTTGACGAAGAACCCGATGGTCACTCTGGCTGAGCTCCAGAGATCCTGTGTTTAGATGGGAGAAACTTCCAGAAGGACAACCATCACTGCAACACTCCACCGATCTGGGCTTTATGGCAGAGTGCCCAGACGGAAGCCTCACCTCAGTGAAAGACACATGAAAGCCCACAGAATCTTGTTTCTCACAGTCTGAGAGTCCTTTAGGTGCTTTTTTGCAAACTCCAAGCGGGCTTTCATGTGTTATCTGTGCTTATTGTTTGTGTCCTTTATGACGGCTTTAAAAACATTAAGTTTCCTGCTTAGAATGGTTTTCAATTAGGTTTCACTGCCAGACAGGCAGACAGACAAACAATTAGCTCACTCCTGTAGCTGCGAATGCGGGATCGGGATCGGGATCAATTGAGAGCCAAAGTACTGCTGAACTACAGGTTTGTTTTCCCATTGGTGTTCAACATATAACATTCAGTTGAAATCAAGTTGTTCCTTGGTCATCAACTGGCGTTTGTATAGACAGACAGACAAAGTGAACCAATTGCATAAGCACACTTTTTGCTTTGGGCATGCAGGGTAATTAATTTACCTATCTGTAATGTTGTAATGATGTTCAGAATTCGCAATCCTCCATAATCTCTTGTCAATACTGCAATATGGGTTTCACTGCTGTGGTGGGGCTTGTTTCTCAACGCCGATCTGCATATTGTGGCTCTGCTCTTCACAAGTTAACATCGTTTCAAATAGGCAGTGTAACCTGCTCTTAAGTGTGATGCAAACAAAGGCTTTGTTTGGGAAAAAGCCAAATATTATTTATCAGGACTTCATATAAACCAGACATCTTGAAGATTCCACGACTTAAGTCAAAGGAAATAAACCTGCAAGTGCAGCAGTATGTATGTGAAATGCACTAATGATGACAAACAGGGGCGTCAAGAACGGTGGTCGCTGCCTCAGGGCCCGGGGTCCGTTAAGGGACCCAAGCATCTGTAATATTTTTTTAAAACACTACAGTGAAACCCCTCATCGGCTCATCCTCATTTCTTCATTGTTACATTTAAGCCCAGAAGCTGATTTTGCTTTCTTGCCGGAAACAAAACAACATTTCCCGCTTTTAAGGGTACAGTTTCAAACTTTACAGAAAATGGTTATTAACCAGAAATGTGCGTTACAAAGAAATGCGTTTGTTTCCTCTTTGTGCAAAAAAAATTATTAACCATCTCCTCACGTAATTTTTGCCAATCTTATGGAGAAATATGCTGTTACATTACTGGGGGAAAACAGCGTAATTACGAGGGGAAAACGAAAGTGAAAAATAAACGACTAGAAATTACTATTACTAGAAATTACTAGAAATGTGCGGTACCTAAAATTCCTAAATTGTGGTGCCCCCATACGGACTCGTATACAACACAAGGGGAAAACGAAAGTGAAAAATAAATGTGTTTGTGTGTACTCAGTTTTGAGCGGCCCTCAAACTCCATCGGCACTCGAACGGGTCCCCGAGTCCGTGCGCGGGAAAACACGCCTTGGCACGAAGTCCGTTCAATGCCAGCCGCCGAACACGAAGCAAGTAGGCCCCATGCTCCTTCCTCGTCACATTAGGATCCACCAAGGTGACAGGTGGCCGATCGAGCTTTAACTCCGAGGCATTCACTCAAACAATGGCGGCTCTTCTTTACATGCGCAGGAGTGGAGTGTTAAATGTGTTCAACAGTCGAGGGTGCGAATTGACTATCGGTCCAAACATCCCGCTATCTCCTTTATTTTAGATCATACGGCTAAATAATAGTGACCATTTCTTTTTCTAGGTAAAATATTCAGGTAAATAACACGGATAAATAATAATTTTGTCCTTGTGTGCATTTTATTATATACTGTTTCAGGCCGTTTATCTGGAGCATCCATGACTCTTTGGACACTTGGGCTGTACTGTATGTTCCGTACTTTGCAACATGTACGAGGTGCACCAACTTCAACTTGTCTAATATTGTCGCGTTCACTGGGGGGATTAAGATCCACCAAGGTGACGGGTGGCCGATCGAGCTTTAACTCCGAGGCGTTCACTCAAACAATGGTGGCTCTTCTTTACACGCGTGGGAGTGGGGGTTAGCGAAGCTCTTACCTGCATGGATTCCACTGGAGCGTCCTCAAACCACGACAATTAAACAAGACAGGCACGGAATTAAAATTCAACAAATAAACAGGTTTAATAAAAATAATGCCAGAGAAAAGAAATGCGCGGTACCTAAAATTCTTAAATTGTGGCGCCTCCATACAGACTCATATACAACACAAGGGGAAAACAAAAGTGGAAAATAAGCATTTTTGTGTACTCAGCTTTGAACGACCCTCAAACTCCGTCGGCCCTCAAACAGGTCCCCGAGTCCATGCTCGGGAAAACACATGCCTTTGCGCGAAGTCCGTTCACCTCCAGCCGCCGAGCGCGAAGCGAGTAGGCCCCCGATCCTTCCTCATCCCACGCTCCATGAAGCACCAAGGTCTCTCAGGTGCACACAGCCATCACGAATCCAGCACCAACAAATCAGGGAAAGGAGGCGTCTGCTCCTCCACACAGCCAGGAAGAGAGCAAGTGCGCGAATGCCACCACCAAGAGTGAGCACGAACTGCGACCGCACGCAACCAGAACCCAGCTCAAGAAGAGAGAAAATTGCCGTCCTCAGCCTTTTTGTTCCCCGGTCTTGAACGTCATCCGATGACGTCCACACATGCTCCAATCAAAGAGTCCATCTCATCGCTCCATGGTACCAAACAATTATCACTTCTCGGGGCGGGGCCTCATACCCCTCCTGTGCCCTTGTGATGACTCGGCTGGTGGCGTCAGTGGCTTTGTTCAAATGTCTGAATTCGGTCAGTTTATTTAATGTTTATAATTACGTGCCATTCGCTTGGCTGGTAGTGTTTGTAGTGTAGTGTCATAACAAGGGAAAAATTACAGAGGTCATTTACATACAGGGGATTTACCCTTAACCCCTAGGCTACATAGCACAATAGCCACCCTGCTTTTGGCCACATGTCACACTTACTCCGAACATCCAGCCCTACTTAGTTATAGGAAGTGGCTGCATGACATCCGGATCATGGTAATCTACATAATCCAACCTGGCCTAAGATATTTCATCAGCTACCCCCCATAAACACAACAATATATTTGTTAATACGTACTTCATTTATTTAGTTTTTAATACTTGTACTGTGAGCTAAAAAGGCTGCTGCTGTGATTTTGCTTTATTTTCAAGCTCGTTTGCTACTCTAATTTAGAATCTTAATTAAAGAAATTTCCTTAAAAAGTTATAAAAGAGAGAAAGGGAGGGGGTGGGGGCTCCGAGGTTGTTTGCCTCGGGGCCCGTGCTGGCTCTCAACGCCCCTGATGTCAAATGTGCAGGTATAAACTAGAACTGCACTCGGTCGAGACCATACCTCAACTATGTTGAACAGTTTATGTTTTGTAACCCACTGATAGGTCAGATCTGGATTCGGACCTGAACCAAAGTCGAATCACCTTCTTCGTGTCGCCTAACCAACTTATCCACCAAGTTTTGTCATAAATCCTTTCCAATTTTTTGAGATATCATGCTACATATCGTTTTTGGCCCTGTCACTCAATGGTGAAGAATCACTTGTAAAAATTAAAAAATTCTCGTATCCGGATTCGGATCTTTACCAAAATCGAATCGATTCATCTTTGTCATTTTGTCCCACACCCAACATGTCCACCAAGTTTCCGTCCATAACTTTTTGAGATACCATGCTATTTATTGGTTTTGTCCTATCACTGAATGGTGAAGGATAACTTAAAGAAATTCTCTGATCCAGATCCGGATTTGAATCTTCACCCAAATTAAATCAATTCTTCCTTCTCACACACCCAATCTGTACACCAAGTTTCGGCTGAATTCGCCCATAACTTTTTGTGATATCTTGCTATATACAGACTTGGCATTTAATATGGAATTATTTTTTTTCTTGACTTGGGTTTACTTTCTTAACTCAGTATATCAATCTGGTGAGTTTCTTTTACACTTTGGTGATTTATTTGTTAAAAGAACCATGTCACTGATTGTCAGTCGCAGCAAGAAGTCAACAACAGGATTATATCACAGGTGGCGTGGCAAAATGTACGGACAGGTGCATTTGATGATTGGCTTCACAGTCGGGTATACAAGGGTTGTTGCATTCTGTATTAGTGGAAAACAACTGCTGCACGTCTCCAAAAGTTATTGTGCTTCCTCTGGAGATGGTCCGTCAACTCGACAATGCTGTTTGTCATGGAGTGCTGGCTTTACGAAATTACGGCATGAAACAGCGTGCTATTGCTCGGCAGTATGGCATCACTCAAGGTCAGGTGTCAAAGATCCTGAAACGAAATGCTCAGAGGGGTGTCCCTACTCCAATACCGAGGCCAGGACGTCCCCGCAGAACTACAAGGAGGGATGATCGCCAGCTGCACCGGTTAGTCCGCAATGGCCGTACCAAGTCAGCTAATCGGCTTAGGGCTGAGTGGCAGCAACTGACAAATGTGCCTGTATCCAGAAGGCTAGTCAACCAACGACTGGTTCAAGCAGGCTATCGTGCCAGGCAACCCCTGAGAAAGCCACGCCTGACCAGACAACACCACCTGCGCCGATTGCAGTGGGCCAGAGAGCACCGTCAATGGCAGCCAGGACACTGGAATCACACGTGATCTTCAGTGACGAGTCTAGATTTCTGGTCTATCGTCAAGATGGCCACGTCCGAGTGTGCAGACAAGTGCATGAAGCCTACAACAAAGATTGTATAGTGCCAGGAGTCCAAGCTGGAGGTGGTGGGGTGACCGTTTGGGCTGCTTTTCATGCAGGGGGCAAAACTGACCTGGTTGTTCTGAATGGAAACCTGAACCAGTTCAAGTACAGGGCCATTCTGGAAGATACATTGCTTCCATTTGCTCGTGCAGCCTTTCGAGGAAACTTTGTCTTCCAAGATAACAATGCACGGCCTCATCGTGCTCGCATGATCCAACACTTTCTTGCTGACCGTGGTGTAGAGCATATGGAGTGGCCTGCCATGTCCCCAGATATGAATCCGATGGAGAACTTGTGGGCAGAATTAACGCGTCAAATCGACCACTTGGACCAGCAGCCGACCTCTGTGCGTGAATTGCAGCAGGCTTTTGTCACTGCATGGCAAGCGATTCCTGTCCAAACCTTGGCAAATCTCATGAACAGCATGCCTCAACGTGTACGTGCTCTCCTGAATGCTCGTGGGGGTTACACAAAGTACTGAACTGTAATTTTACTGTCCGTAATCCCAGTCGTAATTTAAATTTTTTTTTTGGTAAAAAAATTTGACTAATGTGCAAAATAAAGAGATACTTCTGGAAAACGTACAGAAGTTTAACACAGTACTGTCCATGAATTGAGTTCGATATCAGTTTACATCACTTTCAAGGATCAATTTATTTGTTTTGAAATGTCAAATGTGGTTTTTGTTTCTTTTAAAGGTCACATTAACAAAATCTAGAATAATTTCAACATAATTCCAATTAACTTTAGGTTCTAAGACATCTTGAAAAGTAAGTTCACCCCCACAAAAAGAATATTCCATATTAAATGCCAAGTCTGTATATATATCGGTTTTTTTTAAAGAATAACTTCAAAAAAAATTCAGATCTAGACCCCGATCCGGATCTTCATCAAATTGTAATCTTTTCGTCCTAGTCACATAACCAACATCTCCACCAAATTTCGTACGAATCTATCCACAACTTTTTGAGACATCCTGTTCACAAACAAATAGACAGACAGATAGACAGAGGTGAAAACATAACCTCCATACACCTTCGCGAGAGGGGGTAATGAATGGAAGGAAGAATGATGTCAAATCTTGCAAATGCAAGGTGAGTGTGTAAGGAAATCCTGCATTCCTTGATGGCTTGTGATTCATTTCCTGCATGGATGCAAGTGCACTTTGCTGCTTGTAATTGGTTTATTTTTATGAATAATTAAAGTAACAATGACGAAGGCTGACAGGATTGCCTGGATGTACGCTCACTCGCTTCTAAACTGTCTAGCCTGAGTTTGCATCTCGAACCAACGACAAACTGTCATCCTGGTGCTTCATCAATGTGCGTGTCTGTCGGACGGACGGAAAACTTGGTGTCCCATCTGCCAGCATTAGTTGTTGGATGTTAAATATCTCATTGTGCCATTCACAAAGAGAAGGTGGCATATCTCCAGCACCCTTAAAAATTACAAATTCCTGCCCTAACTACTGCTGGGAAGGCAATTGCAAACCACCCAGCACAGACGCTCTGTAACGAGTATGGGACCTCAGATATCAAATATAAGTAAGAGAGGAGAGGGAGAGAGTAAGGGCAAGAGAGGAGTGGGGGAGACAGGGGAGAGGGGGAGACAAGGGAGTGAGAGGGGAGTGGTGTAGATAGAGTGGGGTAGGGGTAGGGAGAGGGGGATAAAGGGAAGGGAGAGGAGGGGATACTTTACTAGCTTTTCCCGTCACTTGGGATGGGTACGCTTCCTAGTTATTAAATACTTGTGTAATTTTCCTGGTAAAATTCATGGCAATAATAGAATAATCACCCACTCCAGGTATCCTTTGGACATTGTGTTTCCTTTTACCACATTGCAGGACTCACTGAACCCGAATAACTTGGAGTACTGGATGGAGGAAATCTACACACCCGGTTATGACACCCTGCTGCGGCGCAAGGAGGCCGAGTTCCGTCGCGCTAAGCTCTGCAAGATCGCCACACTCATATTGGTGGCCGTGTGTACCGTGGTGCTGGTAATAGTTGTACCAATCTGCACTGTGCGCACCTGAGCCACTTGCGTCGAGAACTTGAGATGGACCCCTCTTTCTTTCTTTCTTTCCTGGTAGCACTCACTGCCTTTTTCGCACACACACATCTAAAGTGTGAGCTAAAGATGGAATCATTCATATTCCCATTAGAGTATGACAGCTTCCAGGACTCGCTTATTGGTGAAAAGGTGCATCGTTATATCGTAAGTCTCTGTTAAATTTGCTTTTCTTTTCTTTTAATAACCATACCATAATACAGTATAATTTTGTATTACATTGTTAGGTGGGATGCTGTATTGTAAAGTGTAATTAAGTATTTTTTTTTTCAAAGATCTACAGAAAAAAATAGCAACACCAAGGTCACTGATAAAATGGAACTCCATTATAATCAGAAGGGCAGTGAAGGGGACTTGAGGGCAGGTTCATGGGATATTCACTTCTAAAATGACGTCATAGAAAGAAATATTGAAACTAATTGGAAAGTAAAGAGTTCTAGTGAAATTATTTACATAAAACTAACAATAACGAAGTTGCAGTCAAACCAGGAAAATAAAATTTGTTGAAATTATGCCCTGAAATAATTACAGGAAGATCTTCAACTTGATTTGTCTCAATTTTAATGATGTTTGGTGCTTTTAATGCAAAGCAGGTGCTCAAACTGAAAGCATTAATTTACAAACCATATAAGAATTTTACACATCCGCTACATCCGGCCATACACATCCGTTTGGCGTCAGGAAGGATGTCCGTTACACATCCGTTTGGCGTCAGGAAGGGCATCCGGCCATAAAAAACATTGCCTCAAACAGGGAACCATGATTGTCATGGGGCCCGCAAGGCTAACCCCCGCTCTAGCGGGGAAAAATGGCCTTAAAACGATCATTCATTCATTCATTCATATAAGAAGTAGAAAGAAATCATAAGTAGTGAGTAAATGATCATAATAAGAGGTATTTGCAAAATAAGATGTTTGATAACATTTCTTAAACTCCTTATAATTGGCGATGTTGAGACTGTGCGGCCTCAGTGGTTGCAACTTGTTCAGGCATTAATCGCGATGTAAGAGCAAAGTAAATGAAGCTTTTGTAATACCTAGATGGTTATTTTATTTCCTCTATCATTATTTGATGGTTGCAGAATAAGCGATCTGGGGAAACTGTGAATCGAGCAATTCTTTAGCCCTGTTGAGAACATTCCATTCCATTGCACCAGCATTTCCACATTTCCTGCACTGCTTGGCCTGCTGGATATTTATGTTTCTTTACATGAGCGAGGCTCATAGAAGAGCAAGTTATAGACTTGACAATGTGACAAACATCAAGGGACTTAACGAACAGGATACGAGGAAAGGGAAGAGAGGAGGAAGCATTGAAACTAGCAAGTAAGGTGGTTGGGTTAGGAAAGGTTAATGGGGGTAATAAAGATCATGGGATATAATGGGGGATGACAAGAGATATGGTGGTGCACTGCTTGCTTTTGAAGCCATGGAGGGAAGAGTGAGACAGAACAGCCTCTGGAAGATGATTCCGAAGACTGGAGAAGCAAGGAATTAAAGAGTTAATGTGTGCAATCAGCAATTTTGGAGGTTTATCCAAGAGCAGGTTACTTGAAGAACACGTCCCTCCTGGAGTGTGCCTCCGGAAGACTCCGGGAGTTGCCAGTGAGGGTCAGAGGACGGAGAGCAGAAGAAGCAATATTGGAAGATGTGGTAAAAAAAAATCAGAGAGACCATCAACATGCCTGCGATGTGAAAGCAAAGAATGTCGTAAAGTGAAGCACGAGCTCATGAAGTTTTGATAACTCAAAATTACGAAATCTGATCCTGACCTTTTTTGTTTTCCTTTACCTTATTATATTTCAAAACCATACCATAAGCAGCAAATACAATATCAATTAATTTTCATGATTTTATTGTCCTGCTTCTAATTTTTCTGCTTGTACTGCTTCAGGTGACACCACCATTGGCCCAACGATTGACCATGTGCCATTTCCCCATGTCTTCAACACAACACAATTGATGCTTATAACCATTTGATTTCCCCAGGAAAAAGGTCCTTATGCAGAGGATTAATAATAATAATAAATCTTTATTGTCCCATATTCAGGGAAATTATTATTTGATCACACCGTAAGTTAACCATCACAAAAACATAAAACACAAAGGGAATAAGAAACCAAAATAAAAAGATATAAAATAAATATAAGATATGGAAGATGGACTAAACAGCAAAATGGCTAGGAATTTTAATTTTAATTTAGCATTTGAATTGCACATGGTACAAATGACTTTGTGAAAATGTTCTTCTTCATCCTCCTTAAACGAAAGCGTCTCCCTGATGGCAGTTTTTTCAAAAAGTCCGTTCAAGAAATGACTTTCATCGGTACACACCTGCACCGCCTTCCTTTTCAATGCCCGCAAGCATCGAGACTCAAGACTGGTTGAAGGCCCACCCACTTTAAATGCCAGTGTAATGACCTTTCTCAAGAGTGACTTATTCCTCACATCAAGATAACTGTACCAGGAAATCAAATTAAATGACAAAACACTAATCAGTAAGTATGTTAAAACATCAATATTAGTCCTTTTCAGTTATTAGTCCCCTACCCTGAGGGGACAATAGGCTTGCTGTCCGTATGTCTGTCTATCCCACCTGTGGTTTTCTGCACTTTCCCCCCATACTCCTTAGCATATTCAACTGAAACTTCCTACAAGGCTTTATTATAAGTTACAGAAAAAGTTTTTTTTGTTTGGAGCATTTGAAGAGTTTGGAGAGTTTTGGAGCATTTCACCAATTTTTCATGGAGTTATGCCCTTTTTGGACTTTGAAAATATCACATATTAGACCTGTGTCAGTTTTCTTTACTTTTTCCCCATACCCTTTAACATATTCAACTGAAATTTGGTACATGGCTTTATTGTGATAAGTTACAGAAAAAGTTCCAGTTTCAGGGGATTTCATCAATTAAAAAAATCTGTTAAACATTCTCTACAACATTCATTTTGCACCAGTAGGGGACAATATTGCAAAGCAATTCCTGCTCACGTTTAAACGTTTATCAAAGTAATTGGTATTTCTGCTTTTTTCCACTTTGGTGAATTGGGTCTCCATTTTGTTCAGCAATTTATCTACACCATCCTTTGAATATATAGAGATTAAAGCTTTATCAGCAACAATCGCAAAGTGAGTAAGCTGCTTTTGCTGTTTTATAATTGGAGTTTCTGCAGGGTTAGTTTCGTGTTTACTGTAAGTTCAATTCAAATGAGTAAGAATAGTTCCTACGCAATCCATATCTCTCAATGGAATTTTTGTCTTTCTCTTGGGAATAACATTTGGTTGTTGGCCTTTCGGAAGTTGGGTGCAAAACTTTCCATGGAATTGCAAAGAGGATTCAGAATAACAGTGGAAGGCTGTTGGGTTTCCAGTTTTGTAAAATAATAAAATGTTTTCGTACATTTTGCCGAACAGAAGACCATGGTAAAGAAAATATATGACAACATATACACATTCTCCTTCACGATGTTATGGGATGCATGCCTTGTATACATGTAGATGAATGCCTTTGCTAACATACACACCAACCGACCCTACAAATGACGATTTATTTTCCATTTAAAGAATCAAATAATAATTGTACTATTGCTATTTGGTATGCTATAACTACAAAGAATTCGAATTCTTTCAAACTTTCAGTCAAATACACAATTTATATAAATTTTGATGAATGAATAAGAGTGATAAGTTGAACACGTCATCACGTTGAAAACATGGGAAACATCACGCAGTCAAATGAGGAGCAGAGATGGTCGACAAACAAAAATAAATAAAAATCAGGAAAATTCACCGAGTTCCTATTTTCTGCTTAATGGTAGCTTTTTTGTACTAAATTGTATAAGGTGACAAAAATTCATGATCAGATGGAGTAATTGTTCTTTCTTTACAGGAGTCAGGCAATTAGTATTTTAATTTAATTATGCACTTGTTCTTGGGCACTTGACGAATAAGAGGCTATCAGTTGGTTACCTTGTCATGAAAGGGGTGAAAGTTGTGGGGGAGAGGAGGGAGGAGTTGTTGGGGATGGATGAATAAATGTAAAAAACGTTTTTTTTTTTACATTTATTCATGCGATATTGTTGAAAGTTTGAGGGTAGGGTGGATCATCAAGAGAAGAGAGGGGGTAGGGGATTGTGGTACGAGGGAGAAGAGGAGGAAAATGAAATTCGGAGGAGATGCAGTATGAGTAGGGTGAGTGAAGGGCCATTTGTAAGGCATACAAGGAAGTAGGAGAGCTGAAATGTCACCACCCAGGAAGAAACAAGTTTTGGATAAGTTTCAAAATTATGTATGTATTGTGTTCATATAGATTAGATGAACAACAAACACAAGGTGTCTCATTATATATTTTCCTTCAACACAAAAATAATCACAAGAAACAAGTTTATGCGTCATGAAAGGGGATTTAAGCCATCTTTGTTGAGCCAATACCCACGTCCCAGAAATTGTGCATATATGGTATGCAGACAGACTGTACTTCTTCAGGCAAGAATAAGGACTGGGAAGTGTCGGGAGGAAATGAAATTACCCAACAACTACAAAGGGACAGCTCACTGTGGAGGGGAAAGGGTATTCTTTGACTTTGTTATATTTATGGGTAAGGAAAGGGAAAGTATGTTGAGGATTCAGTGGGAAAGTGTCAAGGCAATTCAACAAATTAAAGATTACAATACACCACCACCAGCTAAACAAAACATCATGCACTCAACACCAACGTACAGATTCTACAATGCTGTTCATTCCATGCTGTTTTACTACCAGTCAATTACAATCTTGTAACTTTTACTTTGTAACTTTTGTAACTTTGACTTTTAAAATTCATTACTTTTAAAGTACCTGATCAACTTCCCTTTTCAATATTTCCATTGTCTGAACTGTTATTGCACTTCTTGGAAAACTATTGGAAGTCTCAACTACTCTTACCGTGATGTACCTACACATCGATTCTGTCTAATTACTGGAGAGGAACGAATTACTTACTTGGCTGTCTTTTTACCTGTTGCTATTTTTCATTATTTAAAGCTCTCTACTTCAGAGTGATGACAGTCCTGGATTGTAACTCGAGCCAAGAAGTTGCTTCAGCCGAACCGACGCACTCTATAGAGCTGGTTCATCTTCATCATCTCCAAACATGATGATGCTATAACGATATTCCTGTTTAATGGCAAAATTACCTCTACATTTTATATATGGTTCTCTTGTTAATACACTTTTATAATTCTCTTCACTTTTCATTTTTCTGCCTAATCAAGTCCTTTATCAATCCTCACTGCATCGCTCTTTCTTCTTTGTTTTATATACATTGTTTGTTGCACAATTTATATACATTGTTATATCACAATCCTTTCAAAGAATGTTTAAAACGATGCTATCAACAAACATCACCATCAACAAAAGTTTTTAAGTTAATTTTTGAAATACGTAAATTGCTATACGTAACGTACTAAATGCACTTTTAAGAATACAAATAAAAAACTTGTAAGGCTCAATGAAGACCTTATTACAAAAACACAATATGGATGGATGATAAATATTTATAACGAAATTATGTTTCATAATAACGGGAAAAATAGTCCTTTGAATTAAAGTATTTTATCGTGTTTTTTAATATTGTAAAAATGTAAAATACTGTAATTTAAAAGAATACCGATGGTTGTAAACAATGATAATGATACAGCCATCAAAAACGTTCACCATGTTCAGGACTTTATGAAAAGGTGCAATGGTGGAAACGACGACGAAAAATATTTTTGCCAAAGGGAAACGAAGATCATGACGTATGAGATATTTTTGCCGAGTAAAATAATTTGCATGGTTTGCTTTTTCATTGTTGTTTTTGTTACCAAGCAGGTTCTTATAATTGTTTGATAAAGTAGGACTCACTAAAGGGCATATGTACATCATTTCCATGTGGCATTGAACAGTTTGCGTAAGTGAAATTATGATCTTCATCCACAAACGGTGATCAGAGACTTTGGACTTAGATGTACCTGTATCACTGCAATATATTTCTTTTCTTTTTTTTTTTAAATAAAGGTAACATTTATGGCTCTGGTAACACGTCGCTGTGGAATTAAGATATTACTGGTACAAATGTGACTTATCTGCAATCGTTTAATATACTTGATGAAAATTATAGCATTATACGATCCTCGTTAATAACGATAAATTTTATTGTTATTTCACAATAATTATAATTTATAGTTAAATTATTATTTCAGAAAAATTATAATTTTATTGTAATTAACAGTTTTGATGCAATTGCAAATAATGAGCAATTACTACTGAAGTTGGGTGGCGATATGGTTTACTTAATTGAGAGGAAAGGGAAAACTATATTTTTATTTATTTTGTCGTGCAATATTTCATTCAGTTATAGTTCTGTGCTTATGTCATTTACAGGTGAGTGAATAATCTTTAATTAATGAGACATAGCCAGGGCAGATGTCCACTTGCCCTTTCCTGTTGTAAATAAACATGCAAAATAAATTTTAAAAAGCCCTTCGAGTTGGCTGATGGCAAAATGTGTGCCAACATTATTGTATATTTCAATACAACCGGGCACAATATTCCGCAGGATGTTGTTCAGACATGAGTTATCAGGAATATCCTCGTACATAACAAATACAGGTGGGCAAAGCTTGATACTAGGTGATGTTGATACAGTGCTTATATACCGTATAATGAGCATCATGAGTGGCTTATCGAGCTCTGGGAATTGTGGGTAAAATAATTAAATCTTCAATCCACCTGAATTATGAGCCAAATGCAATCCCAAATGGGATTACTCTTAACTACTGGATATGAACAAAATCATAAATAACCACTTCGACAGAGATAATCTTACTATAATTCACCAAATGTTTGTCTGTCTGTCTGTTCCCAGGTACCGCAAAAACGGCTGAACCGAACCGATTTTGAGTGGGTAATCCTGGGACCCCTTGGAATAAAATAGGCTGTATTGTTTTTCCTTTTTTTAATTTAAATTTTACAATTTTTCCAATTTCCAATTTTTCCAATTTTCCAGTTTTTCCAAACACGATGGAATAATATTTACCGATATTAGAACAGTGATGTGGCTTTTATTGAAATTCTACAAATATTGTTGAGATTTTGATGATTTGCGTGTGATATGATTTAACGGATTTTTTTTATTTTTTATTTTTGTATACTGAATCGAGGCTCGTGAAAGAGCTAACATTTATTTCACAAACAAATATAAATCGTTTCGTTTATATAAATCGTTTAAAATAAAAAAAGCCTTCAATTTCTGATATTTTGCCTTTTCATTTGGGCCTCCCAATTGGAGCCCCGCCCGTAGGGCAGGTACCGCTGCTAGTGTTAAAAATATGACTGTTAATCTTGCATTTTAGCTTCGACTAATGCTTTATTGTTTCTGTACAGATGAAAGAATGTGCCTACGATAATGCTGCCAGCTTGTACATTGTTGTGCGTGGTTACCGTAGAGATTTGCAATGTCTTTTGTCATGGAAACATATCATTCAATGAGAGTCCTCTAAAAGCCTTTGTCGCACCTTTGCTTGTGATTGCACGGCATTGATAGTTCTCCCGAGCCCGAGAAACCTCATTGAGCGAAGGGCACATATCCGCAGCAAGGTGACACCGTTTGCAGTCAAGTTCATCTCATGCAATTCTTCCTATAATGTGACATGACAGGGCATTTTTTGGTGCAACGACGTCAAAACATGCCGATTAGACGATGTTGTTGCTGTTGATAGAAACCTTTTCCAAATGGCAGGGCTTTGTCCATGCATTTGCTGTCTGGATGAATAAAATAATGGCTTCACTTGTCATAGCCTGTGTGTTTCTCGTTTTGTTGAACACAACACTTTTGCATTAATGGTTTAATTGGAAAGGGGGCGAAAGGTTTTCTCTGATTGAACCCAATTGGTCAACACAAACTAATAATATTCAGGTCCAGGAGGGAAGATGTAGCAGTTGTAAAAATCAGAGTTGGGAAGGTTCAACATTGGTTCAGAACCAGAGAACATGGGAAGAACTTAGTTGAAATACCATGGGTGGTTATTGAAGAAGTGACATCCAGCCAGGTGGTGCAATGGGGGGGGGGGGGGGGTGGTTATGTATTTGTGGGGGACCGAGGATCGTGCAGTGGGGGCCATGGGCTGCATTTTGAGGGCCTGTGATTTCAACAGTGGGGGATACGGACTTCACTATGGGTACACGGATACGGATGATATACTATTAGAACATGAGTACATCTATTAATTTATGTACCACTGGAACTGAGTACAGTGCGTCTTTTAATTACTGAGAATGTCAATTAATGCAATGTGAGTATGTTTATTTATTACTTACTTATGAAACGTGAGTATTACATCCATTAATTACATTTTATTGTTTTGTGATCATGTCCATTAATTACGTAATATTAAAATGTGAGTATATTAACTATTAATTGCGTGCTGTTTGAATGTTAGTTTGACCTTGAGTACATCTACTAATTACGTGTTATTGCTCTGTGAGTATGTCTATTAATTACGTGTTATTGGACCGTGAGTACATCTATTAATTACGTGTTATTGGACCGAGAGTACATCTATTAAATACGTGTTATTGGACTGAGTACGTCTAATAATTACATGTTATTGCACCATGAGTACATCTAATAATTACGTGTTATTGGACCGTGAGTACGTCTAATAATTACGTGTTATTGCACCATGAGTACATCTAATAATTACGTGTTATTGCACTGTGAGTAGATCTATTAAATTCGTGTTATTGCACTGTGACCACGTCTATTAATTACGTGTTATTGCACTGTGAGTACGTCTATTAATTACGTGTTATTGCACTGTGAGTACGTCTATTAATTACGTGTTATTGCACTGTGAGTACGTCCATTAATTATGTGCTATTGCACTGTGACTACGTCTAATAATTACGTGTTATTGCACTGTGAGTACGTCTAATAATTACGTGTTATTGCACCATGAGTACGTCTAATAATTACGTGTTATTGCACTGCGAGTAGATCTATTAAATTCGTGTTATTGCACTGTGAGTACATCTATTAAATTCGTCTTATTGCACTGTGACCACGTCTATTAATTACGTGTTATTGCACTGTGAGTACGTCCATTAATTATGTGCTATTGCACTGTGACTACGTCTAATAATTACGTGTTATTGCACTGTGAGTACGTCTAATAATTACGTGTTATTGCACTGTGAGTACGTCTAATAATTACGTGTTATTGCACCGTGAGTACGTCTATTAATTACGTGTTATTGCACTGTGACTAGGTCTATTAATTACGTGTTATTGCACTGTTACTACATTTATTAATTACGTGTTATTGCACTGAGTACGTCCATTAATTACATGTTATTGCACTGTGACTACGTCTATTAATTATGTGTTATTGCACTGTGACTACGTCTAATAATTACGTGTTATTGCACTGTGAGTACGTCTAATAATTACATGTTATTGCACTGAGTACGCCTAATAATTACGTGTTATTGCACCGTGAGTACATCTATTAATTACGTGTTATTGCACTGTGAGTACGTCTATTAATCACGTGTTATTGCACTGTGACTACATCTATTAATTACATGTTATTGCACTGTGACTACGTCTATGAATTACATGTTATTGCACTTTGACTACATCTATTAATTACGTGTTATTGCACTGTGAGTAAAGTACGTCTATTAAATACGTGTTATTGGACCGTGAGTACGTCTATTAACTATGTGTTATTGTACTGTGAGTACGTCTAATAATTACGTGTTATTGCACCGTGAGTACGTCTATTAATTACGTGTTATTGCACTGTGACTACGTCTATTAATTACGTGTTATTGCACTGTTACTACGTCTAATAATTACGTGTTATTGCACTGTGAGTATGTCTAATAATTACGTGTTATTGCACTGTGAGTACGTCTATTAATTACGTGTTATTGCACCGTGTGTACGTCTATTAATTACGTGTTATTGCACTGTGAGTACGTCCATTAAATACGTCTTATTGCACTGAGAGTAAGTCTATTAATTACGTGTTATTGCCCTGTGAGTATGTCTATTAATTACGTGTTATTGCACCGTGTGTACGTCTATTAATTACGTGTTATTGCACTGTGAGTACGTCCATTAAATACGTCTTATTGCACTGAGAGTAAGTCTATTAATTACGTGTTATTGCCCTGTGAGTATGTCTATTAAAAACGACAATTACTTATTTGACCGTTGATACAGTTTAGACCCCATTTAGACCTTTTCAGCCCTTTTGACCTTTGCACTTTTCGATTTTTACACCTTTTTCGAATTTGACCTTTAGTCCATTTAGGTCTTTAATTTGCAATCAATCGCCTTCATTTAGTAAATTCTTCCATTTATTTGTCACACAAAACAAGTCCTGGCGAGAGGGTCTGCAATGTCTGATTGCTCGTTGTTTCCTTGTGTGAACCTTCACAGGAGAATTTTCTTTTGAAACCTTCACAGCAGAGTTTAGTTTAGTCAGTTCAACCATTGATACAACGTGACGTTCAGGAGGTATATTGGCGCTGAAGAAGCGCCTTTAGCGATTGACTTCCAGCCAGTGTAACGCTAATTCCTGTCACAGGAATTCTGAGATCATATAAGTGGGCGTGGCAGTTCCTGATTGGTTCGTGTTGGGGAACGCCTTCTCGCTGCCGACGTGACGTAAATTCGCGCACGCGCACTGGTGAAGCTTACTCGATCTTACTCGATCCCATATTACATGTACTTTCATTGCATACAAATTATACTTCCTCCTAGAAATTCCATGCCCGAACCTCAGCGCAATCCAAGAGGATTCACTTGTTGTTCTTTTGTGATGAAATAATAAGTCATAAGCAATACTCTGTATCTGTGGATGCCAGGTCTACATTAATTGTCACTTTAAATAGTACAGCTGAAGGCATTTAATTTTCATCAGAACATTTCATTTTATTTCATGAAAATAAAAATTTTAATAGTTGCATGTTTCAAGTGCAATTTTTTTTTTTTTAATCTTGTAATTTAAAAAACAATTTCCACCATATTATATTTCCCTGACGTATGCTACTCTTCATGATCTTCTGGCCTCTAAACTAGGCTCATCACCTTTTTGAGGATGCTCAACAATAGTCGAGGAAATGCAAACATATTATTTTTAGGTCATCTCATCTCAATTCTTGAAGAGATGAACTTATAAAATGGGTCGTGATGGCCAAATGTCTGTCCATCCGTCCTTTCACTTTTTGCTATTTTTATTAATCCTCCTTATCACTTGGCTGATTGTTCTGAAACTTGACAAATCAATACAAGACATTAGCCCCTCAATCTCTCAGACCTAGATTTTTCGATATTCAGGTATATATAATATATAATATATATCAATATATCAACATATAAATATATTTGATATAATAACACTTTGGAAAATAACACTTTGGCCTATCTAGCATGGGTTTGAATGTAAATCCAGCTATAAACTGTCATGCTGGTGTTTCACATACAGGACGAAGCATCAATATTTTTCATCAATATTTCCGCTTTCCATTGGATAGATGTTAAGCCAGAGGACCAGTCTGCCAGCACTTGTCGTTGGTGGACGTCAAAGATCCCACAGTCTTTCACGAAGAGGAGGTGAGTTATCGCCGGCAACCTGAACGAATCCCCAATTCCTGCCATCTAATTGGGGCCTTTGAAAGAAAGAGAGAGAGAGAGAGAGAGAGAGAGAGAGAGAGAGAGAGAGAGAGAGAGAGAGAGAGAGAGAGAGAGAGAGAGAGAGAGTGTGAGAGAGAGAGAGTGTGTGTGTGTGTGTGTGTGTGTGTGTGTGTGTGTGTGTGTGTGTGTGTGTGTGTGTTCTGTAAGTGGAGCTCCGATGTGACATATAATATTTCCTTCATCTCTTTGGAAATGCTTCTGACTGTTCTTTCCACATCAGAATACGTATTTGTTTTTTTTTCTGTGGATTGGTATATTTCTGAAATGCATACATTTTGGAACTTTGATGTTTATCAAATTTTAACAAATATTTTTTACAGCACAATATATTTTGTCGTATTGTCTGATGGTGATTGATGTAATAAGTATGCGTGCGGATGTTCAAAGGAAAATGAACAAGATATACATTTGGCGAAGGTGTGGCATCAAAGTAGAATGAGACTTGTATAAATGAATACAGATACCGGTATATTTATTTTTAATTATATATTCTTACATGTCCAAAGTACATAATGATGGCATCTTTTGGACTATCTATCTAACATATAAAACTCAATGTCAGTTTGTGTATTTGTACAAATAGATGTCTGTCCCCCTTCATAAGGGTAGGGTTTAAACGCCAATCTTTTAACAAGAATGTGTGTTCACCACGGTCTATTTCTGATGATAAAACAAATTCGATGAACATTTTCCATAAAAGAGTAATTACACCTCTTCTATTGGAATTGTAGACGGTGACTTGCAAACGTAGCCTCAATGGCGGTGTACAGAAGCGTTTTTTTTATTTATAAAAATAAATACAAGGCGCAGGGAGGTGAAATTCGCTGCAGATGATGTGCAAATAGAGTAAAACGAGTGTTCATTTACATCCGTATGATGTCTAACAAATAAAGAAGATATAAGCACACCTGACACAAGGTTGAGGCTTCAGACTTTGGCACGCTCACGTGGCTGCACTGTCAAATAAACTGTTCCGATCCGTCATTTTTGACGGTGCTTTTACTATTGTATCGTTTTATGTTTATATTTTATATTCATTTAACTTTATGGATGCTGCTCACGTATAGATACATTTTATGTGTATAATGAGAATTTTTTATGAAATCAAAACCTACCGAGAATATGCAAATCCTCATACTATAATTCACGGACTGGTGTTTGTGTGTTTGTTACCTCCGCCACCAAAAGTGTATGGAGGTTATGTTTTCACCCCTGTCTGTCTGTCTGTCTGTCTGTCTGTCTGTTTATTTGTCCGTTTGTCTGTCCATTTGTGAACAAGATACCTCAAAAAGTTGTTGACGGATTCGAACGAAATTTGGCAGAGATGTAGCATATGTGACAAGGACGAAATTATTAGATTTTGGTGAACATCCGGATTCGGATCCGGCTGCAAGAATTTTTTAAGTGATTCTTCACCATTGGGAGGTAGGGCCAAAAACGATACATAGGATATCTCAAAAAATTGTGGACGGATTTGGACGAAACTTTTGTTTTTTTCCAAATTTAACTTTCCAAATTTAAATTTCCCCTTTTGCGCATGCTCAAGATTGGAGGTCACGTCTTCTCGAAGCTGTCTATGCGCTCACGCTTTCGAAGTTAAGTAATTTTTCACAATTGTGTTTTTGTCGAAACTGTATCTATCTTGCGGTGTGTGTACCTATAGTGTGTCTTTAGTACGATTCTCGGTGTTACTTTTTCATACCTGTATACAAAATCGTCGGTTAATTCGTGTTGCGTATTCTGAGGCCTAGTAGGCTACCGTATCCAACCTTGAGGCTTTGTTTTTCTCTCAATGGTCCGTCGATTGCGCTGCAATTACTTTCGTTCTCTGTTTTTGTCCCAGTCTTTCACCCAATACTTCGTTGTTTAAAATCTGAACTCAAAAAAAATAATAATAACAAATAAATTTCCTTCTCTGTTCTTATTCGCTTATTCGTTGTTCTTATTTGTTCGTTTCTTCTTCGATCACGTTGTTCGTGATCACGTGATCACGTTGTTAAAAATGTTTAAACTTTCCCCTGAAGAACTGTATTCTGTCGTATATTATAACACCTTTTTCTTCTTCTTCTATAAAAGGATGCTTTCGACTTGCTCACCAAATCTATTCATTCCAAAAAAAAATTCCATCTCTTACAGTTCCTCTTTTCTGCATTCCCGAAACTCTCCTGCACTCCACCCCTCCTTCAGCGTCCTCAAACGTATTTTTGACTCGAAGGTCTCAAGAAACTCATTTTGCAATAAATGTTCGTTTCCCATTAATCGTACACTTTTCAAAATCCAATCTCACCCCTCCCCTCCAAATCTTCCCCATCACCCCTTCCGTCCAAAACTTCCCCATCACCCCTCCCCTCCAAAACTTCCCCATCACCCCTCCCCTCCAAATCTACCCCCTTGCCCCTCCCCTCCAAATCTTCCCCATCACCCATCTCTTTCAAATCTTCCCCCTTGCCCCTCCCCTCCAAATCTTCCCCATCACCCATCCCTTTCAAATCTCCCCCCTTGCCCCTTCCCTCCTAAACTCCCCCAACACCCCTCCCCTCCGAGACTCTCCCTCGCTCCTCCCCTCCGAGACTCCCCTCTCACCCCTCCTCCTCAAAGCGTCCTCCCCGCTTCTTCCCCCTTCCAACTTTCACCTTCATCTCCCCCAACCTTCTGGCCCGCTCTTCCCCCTCCTCAAATAACACCTCACTGTGCCTCACCCAATCACCATCAAACCTTTTGTCCGCCCCATTCTTCCCTTTCTCCAAGCTATTCTGCAATCTCTGACACACCTTCAACAGCTCTCCCTACCTCTTCCATCTCTTCCACATTTTACCCTACCCCTCCTCCCCCCTGTTCTGTATCCGATGCTCCCCCTTCCTCTTCATTAACGGTATGGACCTCAAACATCCGGGGCCTTCGTTCAAACTTAACTGATCTCTCCATACAGGTTGCTTCTGTCAAACCAGACGTGATCTGCTTAACAGAAACTTTCCTCCTTCATGATGTCTCTGATTCCTTAGTATCTCTCCCGGGTTACTCCCTCCTCCGGTATGATAGACCTGAGCCTCGTCCTGGAGGTGGGGTTGCTATCCCCATCAAAAACTCTCTTCCTCACTCGCCCTGCACTGCACTCTCTTCACCTCACCCCCAGGAATACCTCTGGCTACGGCTTCCCCTTCGCTCCCACCTCTTGTTCATATGTGTGTTGTACCATCCACCAAACAGTGATGACTCCATCTACATCTCGCTCTCTGATAATATGGACCAAATTCTATCTACCCATCCCAACTCTCTCTTCCTCATATGTGGTGATTTTAATTGTCACCATGCCAGTTGGCTGGGCGTGGGTACCTCTCTCACCAGCCATGGCTCTTCAGCAAAGGACTTCTGCGACTCACTGGGACTGACACAATCTGTCAATTTCCCGACGCGGATCTCAGTCAACGGAGCATCTTCTCTTCTGGACTTGGTTATGACTAACTTCCCTGAAAATGTCTGCTGCTCTTCTGCTCCAATCAGCTCATCTGATCATGTGCTTGTTAAAGTGGACATCTCTCTGACCATTCTCAGAGAGCCTCCTCAGCGTCGATGAGTCTGGCATTTCACTCAGGCCAACTGGCATGGTCTTCAAGCAGCCATCAATCATCTGGACTGGTCTCCCATCTCTACCGCCTCTGACATCAACTCATCCTGGGAATTCTTCCAAAGTAAATTGCTCTTTCTCATGCACAGATTTATCCCATCTCGTCTTCAGTTGTCATACCCTTCCTCCCGTCCATGGTACACGGAATCTTGTGGTGAGGCTGTTGCCCAGAAACAACTTGCTTTCGTCTCCTGGAAAGCAAATCCAACGGAAGGAAATCTCATTTCCTTTCAGAAAGCCGGGAACAAGTGTGTGTCCACCCTCAGGAGAGCCAGGAAACAATATCTCTCCGTTCTCAAGACCGAACTCTCTTATCTATCTCCCTCTTCCAAATCCTGGTGGCGTCTGGTCAAATCTGTTTCTGGTGTTTGTTCCCCCTCCATCCCCTTCCTCACCTCAAACGGCTACACGGCTGACTTCGCAAGTGAAAAAGCTGAATGCCTCAACTCTGTGTTTGCCTCTAAATCTTGTGTCCCAAACCCATCCCTCTCTGTACCCACCGTACCCAGTCGTACCCAGCTGCTCCTGGACTCTGTGTCCTTTCCTCCTGACAAGGTGGAAAAGTTTCTGTCAACCCTCGACTCTGATTCTGCAACTGGACCTGACGGCATCAGCCCACGGGTCCTAAAATCCTGTTCTTCCGCTCTTTCACTCCCTCTATCTGTTCTCTTCACCCTCTCTTTTGCTCAAGGTCATCTGCCATTTGCTTGGAAATCAGTCAACATAACCGCTTTGCACAAAAAAGGTGCAAAAACAGATCCTAGCAACTACAGACCAATCAGCCTTCTCCAAATTATCAGCAAAGTCATGGAATCCATCATTGCTTCGGATATGAAATCTTTCCTCTTCTCCAATGGCTTGATCTCTGATCATCAATTTGGTTTCAGACCTGGTCACTCTATGCTGGACATGCTGCTCCTGCTTTCTCAAAAATGGATGGAGGTCCTCAATGCCAAACAGGAAATTAGAGCTGTCTCCCTTGACATATCACGTGCCTTCGATACGGTCTGGCACCCCGCTCTGCTCACCAAACTCTCCTCCTTTGGTATCCATGGAAATCTCCACGCATGGCTGGCGGACTTCCTCTCTAGTCGTAGTCAACGTGTGGCCCTGAATGGGGTTCTCTCATCTCCTCCTCCTGTTCAGGCTGGAGTTCCCCAAGGCAGTGTTCTGGGCCCTGTGCTATTTCTGGTCTTCATCAATGATCTCTCTGACTCTCTTGAAAATCCTCTCTATCTCTTTGCTGATGACTCTACACTCTGTCGCTCCATTCCTCATCCCTCAGATCGGCAGTCTGCAGCCTCCTCACTCTCTGCAGACCTGGACAAAATCACAGACTGGGCAAACAAGTGGAACATGTCTTTCAATCCTGACAAATCTCACACTCTTACGATGTCTCTCCGAAAAGACCGACTGGACAACACTCCCATCCACTTTCTGAATAATCCTCTGCAAGAAGTTCTGTCACTCAAGCTTTTGAGTCTCACTATCTGCCATGATCTTTCCTGGGAAAACCACATTTCAGATCTGGCCTCCAAAGCCAGTCGCCGATTGGGCATCCTCCGTCGTGCGAAGTCCTTTCTTGGCACACCTGAGCTCTTCACCACATACAAGGCTTTCATCTGCAGCTCAATGGAATACTGCTCTCCCCTCTGGGCTGGTGCTCCTGTCTCACACCTAGCTCGTCTTCAAGCTGTTGAAACCAAAGCATTCAGAATCATTGGAATCTCCCGCGATGAAGCTAACTCCAAGGGCCTTTCACTCACTCACCGCAGGCAGGTTGGTGGTCTTTCCGTCTTCTACCGACTCCTCTCTGGCCTTGCCCCCCCCCAGCTCTCTCTGGGCTCTGTCCCCCAAATATTCCTACTGGTCGCACAAGATTTGCCTGCAACCCTCTTATGGTTAAACTGCCAAAATCAAGATTCTCTGCTCACCTTCACTCCTTCATTCCTCTTTTCTCCCGCCGCTGGAACAAACTCCCTCACTCTCTTCAATCCCACTCCACCCTCCAGGTCTTTAAAACAGCTGTTCACCACCATCTCTTATCTTCCCCCATCCAAAACCTTGATCTTTTCTACCCCCGCTAATTTCACCCCAAATCCACTTTTTCGAAATACCAACTTCTGACCTGGAAGTCCTTGGTGTCCTTGTGTTTTATACTTCTCCCACCCCCCCCCCCACCCCCATGCCTCCTCCCCCCAAACCCTCTCCCTCCCACACATCTCCCTTCTCTCAAATGTTGTGTTCGTGTGCTTCCCCTTCTCTCCCCATCTTGTCTTCCGCTCCCTCTTTTTATATATTTTGTTTGTCTGTTTGATTTGTTTGTGAAATAAATGTTAGCTCTTTCACGAGCCTCGATTCTGTATACAAAAAAAACCTTGAAAGGTCAAACTCAAGGTCAAAAATTGTTTTTTTTACTAATAACTCTGTCAAACATTATCCGATTCCCTTCTAACCAACACCAAAATGTTTATTATTCAATTCCCGAAAAATAACTTGTGGCATAAAATGGTCAAAAATGCTTAGTTTAAATTATTTTTTCGGGTCAAAGGTCAGGGGGCCAAGTTTTCATTGAAAATATATTTCAAACTACTATAACCGAAAGGACAAGAGATTTACATACACTTACTCAGTTACCTTCCATTGCTTAGCGTATATACATGTATAGATTTCCCGCCATTTTAATCCAAAATAGCCGATTTTAAAAAAGTACATTTTGGCAAGTCCTCGGTCTCTGACCGATTTTTCATTTTGTTGTTTGTGTGTTTGTTTGTTTGTTTGTTTGTTGAGCTACTCCTCCTACAGTTCTGGCCAAATTACATCCAGACTTGCTATATCGGATAAGCAAGACCCAAATAGTGGTGTGTAGCTGTGTTTTTATCTTTTCCGGTGGTCTTGGGGAGGGGGGAGGGGGGGGGGGGGCTAGAGTCCCTGTATATAGAGAGTTGTGTCAACTCAAATTTGGACGCCATTTTGTGTCTAAGTGTGTCGGATTAGATATGCATGTACATTCGCGATATGGGGTGATATATTCTAAACCTGCTAAAAAAAATTTTACTACACATATTTAGTCTTATTATTACATACAGGTGATATTTGTTTTGTCAAAAACTCAGCTATTGCCGTGAAAAAGAGCTGTGTGGTGATATTAAAAGTGGTATGGCAATGCATATTACAAGCCAACACTGCATATAAGAGCTAACATTATAAGTAAGACAAACCAATGCTGTCGTTCTCTGAATTTTAATAACTTTTAGAAATGAGTGTGGGTATATCCAATATTTTTTAAAGGGTGCCGAGAGCAATTCCGGTGTAGGACTTCCAGCCGACATATAGTCTCACACACTTAAAACAAATTCTGTACGTGGTATTGCCATATTTCTATAGTGTACAACTTTAGTTTTATCGACATTTATATTCAATTTCCATTGTAATGATTTAACAAGCTGCAAGTCAGCTTCTGTCTCTGACATAAGGAAAACGTCATCGGCATCTAGTAAGATTGAAACGTTCATTTATTACTACACCCTTGCCCAGAACTCTGATGGATATTGCCTGATCGATTGATATGTTTCATAGCTGGCGACTTAATTAACACTTAATTTTCGACTGCGCCAAGCCGTAATTAAACAGAGAAAAAACTTTTAAAAATACCTGCAGTGTGCACGGTTCGTCTAGTCGAACAGATATGGGAAAGCACAGATACGACGTCGTATTCACCATAACTTGTTTAATTTCACCAGGAACACGATGAGGCCAACACAGTAAATATTCAGCACAAAACTTGGTTCATACATTCAGTACAGAACATGATTCATACATTCAGACCGTAAGAAAACTCTGCCCGTAATACAACACTCTGACCAGACCAACACTTCATCCCACTACGTTCACTCCTCACAAGTGAAACTCATCACTACTCCGTTCACTCCTCACAAGTGAGACTCATCACTACTCCGTTCACTCCTCACAAGTGAGACTCATCACTACTCTGTTCACTACTCTCATATTGTATGTTTTGGGAACGATAGCTGTCACCAGGTTCAATATATAGGGATTGTCCAATGTGCAAAATCTTCCATCACTACAATTTGGCCATAAATCCCGGGGTGGGAAATATTTGAGCAAATATGCCACAAGACGCATGAGCACTGTACAAAGCAAACAATAACTCGTCAAATTTTGGACGTATGGATGGCTGCACAACCCGCAAAAAAATTGAGCAGGTCCCCCCCTAAAATTGCTTTTATGATTGCCGATTAGGCTAAAGATTTTAAACCAAAAAAATAACTTGCCTCGGAATAAGTTTTGAATGGACGGACAGACAACTGAAAACAAAACGGACCATGGGTTTCCCACCCCTATAAAATCAACATTAATTCCCTCTGAAACAGTACAGTGACATTGCCCGCAGACTACCCAACCGCAGACCAGGCAATGTCACTGTACCGGGACATTTCATCAATCAATGACAATATGCGGTCCGCGGGGACTACCCGAAAAAAATTGAGCAGGGTTCTTCCCACGCATTTTTGGTCAGCTCCTTGAAGATTATAAACAAACACAAATCACTTCCGTTTAAAAGGGTTTTCAACGGACAGACAACCAAAAAAAAACCGAGCAGATAGAATTGCTTTTGAACATCGATCATCAAGTGGCGTGGGCCTACCTGGCAGAGCCTCGAGGAGTCGATCGCTTTCCAGCTCTTTCGTCTGACTTTCGCTTCCCAAATTTGTCTTCTGACTTTATCACTTGGAAATCTATACATCTTATATTTCCCAGATTGGTTTGAACAACCAAAAGCAGAACAACCAGTCATTTTGTTTGGCAATAAACAACATTCCCGTACCAAGCTGACGTTCACGCACGGTGAAGTTAGACACAAAATGGCGCCACGAAATCACGTGACCAGAAATCTCGGGTCAGCGCATGGCGCAACTCTCTTTATACAGGGACTCTAGGGGGGGCTAGAGGGAGTGGAGGGGAGAGGAGAGACGCGAATTCGCTTTGTAAATGTGTATCAGGTAGCACCGCATACAGATTGGAGAGGGTATTACAGATCCACACCCTTTACAGTACAGTGTACAGGTGTGTAGTGTTCCTTTCTCCACGTTTTCCTGTGCACGAGTGGAGGGAGGTAAAACACCTCATTTGAATTACTAGGGCATGCCCGTACTATATATATATCTAAAATTATATCCCCCCCCTCTATTTACATGAAATGGTTTGGTCCATTCGCAAAGCCAAAGCGAACGGCTTGCGAGTACGGTGACAATCCCCCCCCTCTATTTACATGAAATGGTTTGGTCCAAAGCGAACGGCTTGCGGAGTTTGGTAAAGAAATCGCCATAGCTCGGTAACTACTTCTCCGATTAATATGAAACCTTGAAAAGGCACATCCTCGGGTCCCCAGCAATATACCTGGCAAGTTTAAAGTATATCGGACCCGTGGTTGTCGAGAAACAGCGGTCACAGACAAACATACAGACATACATACACACAGAGATTACTGGAATTATAGATAGACTAGGGCATTGCCCGTACTATATCTATATCTAAAATTATATCCCCCCCCTCTATTTACATGCAATGGTTTGGTCCAAAGCGAACGGCTTGCGAGTGGTGACAATCCCCCCCCTCTATTTACATGCAATGGTTTGGTCCAAAGCGAACGGCTTCCGGAGTTTGGTAAAGAAATCGCCATCGCGTGCACAAACGCGCAGGAAAGCGAATGAATCGCAAATTCGTTTTTATTAGTTTTAAAACATAGTTTAACGCCAACATAGTTTGCAAACGTGAAATAAATGAATACGCTCTCAAATGTGCCATCCGAGGCAGAGTGTGTCCGCCACGTTCGGCACACGCGCTAGTTCGCTGCTCTCTGATTGGTTGAATCGTTTTTTGGACATAGCTCGGTAAGTAATTGTCCGATTAATATGAAACCTTGAAAAGGCACATCCTCGGGTCCCCAGCAATATACCTGGCAAGTTAAAAGTATATCGGACCCGTGGTTGTCGAGAAACAGCGGTCACAGACAAACAAACGTACAAACAGAGATTACTGGAATTATAGATAGACTAGGGCATGCCCGTACTATATATATGCCCGTACTATATATCTATCTAAAATTATATCCCCCCCCTCTATTTACATGAAATGGTTTGGTTCATTCGCAACGCCAAAGCGAACGGCGAACGGCTTGCGAGTACAGTGACAACCCCCCCCCCTCTATTTACATGAATGGTTTGGTCCATTCGCAACGACCACAGAACCCCCCCCTCTATTTACATGCAATGGTTTGGTCCAAAGCGAACGGCTTCCGGAGTTTGGTAAAGCAATCGCCATCGCGTGCACAAACGCGTGGTTGCCCGTTCCTTGCCAAAAAAAAAAAAAAACGCTACCCGTACGCTCTACCCCGCCCGTACGCCCGTAAACAAAAAATACAACGCTCTTCGCTTCCGCCCTTCGCTCTGACTGAATTGGGAGAAATAATGCGCATAAGAAATCGAATTACGTACCGTAATGGCGGTCAGCTCGTAACGCGCTCAGCTCCGCTCGTCTCACATCGGCCACGCCTACGCAACAAAGCGTTCTGTGATTGGCTGCCGGAAAGCGTGCTGCCGGACAGTCTTCACTGTCCGGAAGTTCGCAAATCGCAGTTAGGATGAATCGTTTTAATTTAATCGCAGTTTGAATTCGTTTTAAAACATAGTTTAACGGCAACATAGTTTTCCAACGTGAAATAAATGAATACGCTGTCAAATGTGCCGTCCGAGGCAGAGTCTGATCGCCACGTTCGGCACACGTGATAGCTCGCTGCTCTCTGATTGGTTGAAGCGTTTTTTGGACATATCTCGGTAAGTAATTGTCCGATTAATATGAAACCTTGAAAAGGCACATCCTCGGGTCCCCAGCAATATACCTGGCAAGTTTCAAGTATATCGGACCCGTGGTTGTCGAGAAACAGCGGTCACAGACACACAGACACACAGACACACAGACACACAGACAGACACACAGAGATTGCTGGAATTATAGATAGATAAGCAGTAGGCATGTTTTTACTTCATGCACGTAATCCGGGTTATTTGTTTTATTTTCAGGAGCGATTGAGGAAGCTGCCAGTTGCCTATACACCACTCAAATAAAGGTATACGGTATGTCAGAAGAATGTGTTGCATGCTTGGATCAAGATCACCTGTAGACTGGGTACTCTGCTAGTATATAATAATACATATTGCAGAAACGAATATATCCCATAATTCACTGCAGCTTCCCCTTAGGAAAGTCCATCATGCATTTTAGTTCATCTCTAGGTAGGGGAGGGGAGCTAGGTAAGTACAAAAGCTGTTGTCAATTTCTTTTGGTACCTCAACAAGGTACTAATCAACCTTCATTAAAAAGTCGTGTGCCCATTTGCTCACCATCAACCACCTCAAACCATTCAAAATATACACTCGTCCACGAAATCCGCTACCTTTTTTTTAATTATTATTTTTTGTCACAAGATATAAGGCTCGTCGTGGAGCTGCCACACACACACACACACACACACACACACACACACACACACACACACACACACACACACACACACACACACACACACACACACACGAATACACGACACACAACACGGGACTGTTAGACGAGACAATCACAGTCACTAAGCCTGGGGAGTGTCGTCACTTCCCGGGGCATTCTGGGTACCAGTGACGTCACTAGTCACCATTTTTAAAGTCTGGTAAGACTCATCCGGGGTTTGAACTGCCTGACCTCCCAGACTCAGAGAGCAGGCTCCAACCATTAGACCATCGAGCCAGGTAACTTATAAGTACTGCACATTTGTACAGTGCTTAGCTGCCTGTTCATTACATGGTTCTGAAACAGGTAGAGTAAACTAAACTTGGACCTTGTTCCTCTTACATTGCATTTGAATACATTTCACATTGTGTATCTGTAATTACAACAAAACTTCCGTTTATTTTTAGAAAATAAATGCTGGTTTGATAAAATGGATGATTGAGAGGTTGTGGGAGTTGTTCGGATGCTGGAGAGGGAGGGTTGTTTGGAGTTGGTCCAAACGTACAAACCTCACCTGGATCTGCCCCTGATTTGTGCGTGTACATTAAGTACTAGTTATTCAGGCGATGCATACATGCTGTGTTCAAAGTGTGAAGCACACGGAATACGTTTAATGGAACAAACATGACCAGATTCTAAAGAGATGTGTGAATAACAATTAGGAGACATTGTGGGATACCAGGTCTTGCGTCAGGCTGTATGTACCTGTTTGAGAAGTCTGGGATGAAACCATGATGAAAGTATCACTTTGGTTAAGTTGAATTTCACTTGATCTCGGAAACATTTTGAGAAACCAAAAAGTATAGCAGGTCTGATGATCAAGTAGAAAGCATTTTAGGTGTTGAGCTGCTCGTCAAAGCAACTCTTCAAATAGAGACAAGAAGATTGTTAATTTCATTTTATTCCACTTTGAAAGGGAAGATAAGTGAGTAAATTATTTGCAATCAATTTGTGTTGTTATTTTTTGCCGGAGAAAGGGCAAATATTTATTAATTTTATTTTTTGCATTATTCTTTGTCTGTCTGTTTGTCAGAATAAATAATTTCCTTGTTTATCAAGTGTATGGCTGAAAAGTCATTTCCAGGATGAAGATGTTGTTTCTCCATTGTTAGACTTCTTCTTGATGATGGCTGCCAATTTTTTTGCAACTAACAGTTTATCTCAAATGTAAGTGGACGCCAACATTATTTGTTGTAAACAAACAGTCAAAGACGGCAAAAGTGACAAATGGACAACATCTGCCTTTCTGTGAAAATGTACAAAAATATGAACATTTAAGCAAGTCATTATGACCAAACGGTCCCTGACGCCAGACTCGATCAGGTGAAGTCTATTTTGTTTGGGTATTTATGGCACAGCGTCAACATCTGGTAGGAGGGGTATTACAAGTCATACTAAGATACACAATTTCTTGGTGAACTATCCCATCTGTAAGGATGGGTTCTTTGCTCGTACACCAAGTTCACATTTCTAGCAGGCAAAGCAACAATATCAAACATAAACATTGGGGCAATACCCCTGGTGCTCACCTGTTAGAATAAACAATATACTGTACCGACTAAGGGTATTTTAAACCAATTTCAATGGTTGCTAGAAGACAGGGCAGCATGCAGAATCATACCAACATAATCATAAAACTTTAAACAAACAAAAAAAAAAAATACCTATTTTGGGGGGCAGCCCCTCCTCCCACAACCCCATATACATCCTAAGACACCAATCTTTCTAATGCCTTGAACAAGCATTGCTACATCATGGGTGATTAAGGTCGTGGTGAAGTTTCATCGAAATCGCGTGTGTAGTTTCTGAGAAGAAAGCAAATACCTATTTTGGGGGGCAACTCCCCCCCCCCCCCATATAACCCTAAAGGGTCAGATTATTTAATGCCATGAACATACTTTGGTACATCACGGGTGGTGAAGGTTGTGATCAAGTTTCATTGAAATCGTGTGTGTAGTTTCTGAGAAGAAAGCAAATACCTATTTTTGGGGGAAACCCCCCATAGACCCCCAAAGGGGCAGATTTTTTAAATGCCTGAACAAGCTTTGGTACAGCACGGGTGGTGAAGGTTGTGGTCAAGTTTCATCAAAATAGTGTGTAGTTTTTTTTTTTTTTTTTGTATACAGAATCGAGGCTCGTGAAAGAGCTAACATTTATCACAAGAAAAAAAAAATCAAACAGACAAACAAAATATATAAAAAGAGGGAGTGGTGGACAAGATGGGGAGAGAAGAGGAAGCACACAAACACAACATTTGAGAGCAGGGACATCGGAAGATGTGTGGGAGGGAGAGGGCTTGGGGGGAGGCGGGAGGTACAAAACACAAGGACACCAAGGACTTCCAGGAAAGAAGTTGGTATTTCAAAAAAGTGTATCTGGGGTAAAAAATTAGCGGGGGTAGAAAAGATCAAGGTTTTGCATGGGGGAAGATTCAGAGGAAAAAGCAAATTCCTATTTTGGGGGGTCAAACCTGGACCCACTTTGACCCCGGTAAACCCCCTTAGACCCCGATTTTTTTTAATGACGTGAACAAACTTTGGTCACAACACAACAACTATAATTTGTGCCAAGTTTGGTCACAATCCCATCAGCGGTTTTGGAGAAGAAGTTTCAAGTGTTTACGGACTGACGGACGGACAATGCGCCATCGCAAAAGCTTCCCTGAACTTCGTTCCAGGTGAGATAAAAATCGACTGAAGAACAATAACACCAAAGGTCAAAAAACAAAAATCACAAAAACAAATGCCAAAGGTCAAAAGAGGTCCACCAAGTCTGCCGTAATGAAATGTACAGGGCAATCGGAAAATACCTGCCTAGAACATGGCTAGTCCCAAACATACAATTCATGAAAAGAAGGAAATGGACATCATATCAGCTTAATAACAGCGGTGACTGGAGTGATTGGAAAAACCCCATTATGGAGTGTTTGAAAGACATAACAGGAAATCATAACAAACTAACTACAATTGGAAGTTGTTCAGGGCTCAGTGACTCCAAAAAAGAAACTGAAGAAAAGTAGTTTTATGATATGGAACACATGAAACGTTCCTGTGCGTCTGCTTGAAAACCACAACCTTTTTTTGTCTCTAAGTATACCTATAAACACTTTGATACCTGAGACTGGGAGGGCCTCACTCCACATTCTGCTACCCAACAAAGGTGATTACAATCAACGGAGAGCACCTATTTGGCTATGGTGGCGTTCTAGTGATGGGGTCACATGACTGAAACTTCAGGGGTTGTAGGGCCTCAAACCAACGAAAGGCAACAGCAGTTAATATTTTGATTCCGAGTTTCTGGAAAAACAACCTGCTCTTGGAAATTGTCAGATTACAACATGAATGTCATTTAAAACCCAGCCGGCTCGTTAAGTTCCCACAAGCATTGGATGATCTAAACCTGACGGGATAGTACGGAGGTAGCACACTTACCTTTGAGCTGTCTAGCCTGATTCTAAGCTTTCGAAATGGTGCTTCACAGGCCTGGAGGTTGCCTCAGACAATGTGCTGCTTCTCTGATGGATGTTGAGCTGAGTTTCCCATCTTTGAGCATTACTTGTTCATTAAATAAGAAGCGTTTTTGCAAATAAAAGAGTCAATTCCAGCACTCTGAGCAAATTCCAATTTCCTGGTTGCTTTCGAATTGAACTTCAAGTCTGGCCACCCAGTTCCTGTAATCTTTGTGATACAACAAGTTAACACATTGTTATTCACACTTAATATGCTTCAGGCAGTTTTGGGTGGGCACAAAATGACCAAATCCCCATTTAAACAATCTTAAATTCCGCCAAACAAACAAGCACACACGGGTGAAAACGCAACCTCCTTCCACCTTCGGTGACAGATGTAAAGGCAGCAGTTGGAAAATCAGATGTAAACTGGAATATTGACTCAATGAGAGTGCCTTTTGAAAGAACAGAGGAATTGTATTACCTGACCTTTCATGTGAGTGTGGATGCTGTTTATGAAAGTCCGAGGCCGAGCATGGACACAGTTCCCCAGAAACAAGCTTCTCAGCGGAAAAGCGCGTATCGACTAACACTCGTGAAAAGGTCAAGGATATTTTTTCTTGTGATCATTGCTTCATTTGGCCTTAAAGGTCTCTCTGTCCAATTAATTGTGCAGGGGAAAAATCTATCTTAATATATGATGTGGCTACCAATACGTTTTGGGAAAGCCTACCTTTAGCTAGTAAATGGAGCATTGAATAGAAGATATCCAAAGCAAAGATGGATGGAGATCTGATTTCTACTGAATTGTCAGGTCTTAACCTGATTTGACTGGAAAGATCCCAGTGCCCGAATTTGGAGAACTAGTAGATCCGTTTCCTATGGGAGTGGCAGGAAGGCCATGCCATTATCCTCACTGGGACACACACACACACACACACACACACACACACACACACACACACACACACACGCACGCACGCACACACACACACACACACACACACACACACACACACACACACACACACACACACACACACACACACACACACACACACATACAGACTTGGCATTTAATATGGAATTTTTTTTTTCTTGACGGCTTTACTTTCTTAACTCAGTATATCAATCTGGTGAGTTTCTTTTACACTTTGGTGATTTATTTGTTAAAAGAACCATGTCACTGATTGTCTGTCGCAGCAAGAAGTCAACAACAGGATTATATCACAGGCGGCGTGGCAAAATGTACGGACAGGTGCATTTGATGATTGGCTTCACAGTCGGTTATACAAGGGTTGTTGCATTCTGTATTCGTGGAAAACAACTGCTGCACGTCTCCAAAAGTTATTGCCACTTCCTCTGGAGATGGTCCGTCAACTCGACAATGCTGTTTGTCATGGAGTGGTGGCTTTACGAAATTCCGGCATGAAACAGCGTGCTATTGCTCGGCAGTATGGCATCACTCAAGGTCAGGTGTCAAAGATCCTGAAACGAAATGCTCAGAGGGGTGTCCCTACTCCAATACCGAGGCCAGGACGGGCGTCCCTGCAGAACCACAAGGAGGGATGATCGCCAGCTGCACCGGTTAGTCCGCAATGGCCGTACCAAGTCAGCTAATCGGCTTAGGGCTGAGTGGCAGCAACTGACAAATGTGCCTGTATCCAGAAGGCTAGTCAACCAACGACTGGTTCAAGCAGGCTATCGTGCCAGGCATCCCCTGAGAAAGCCACGCCTGACAAGACAACACCACCAGCGCCGATTGCAGTGGGCCAGAGAGCACCGTCAATGGCAGCCAGGACACTGGAATCACGTGATCTTCAGTGACGAGTTTAGATTTCTGGTCTATCGTCAAGATGGCCGTGTCCGAGTGCGCAGACAAGTGCATGAAGCCTCCAACAAAGATTGTATCGTGCCAAGAGTCCAAGCTGGAGGTGGTGGGGTGACCGTTTGGGCTGCATTTCATGCAGGGGGCAAAACTGACCTGGTTGTTCTGAATGGAAACCTGAACCAGTTCAAGTACAGGGCCATTCTGTAAGAAACATTGCTTCCATTTGCTCGTGCAGCCTTTCGAGTAAACTTTGTCTTCCAAGATGGCAATGCATGGCCTCATCGTGCTCGCATGATCCAACACTTTCTTGCTGACCGTGGTGTAGAGCATATGGAGTGGTCTGCCATGTCCCCGGATATGAATCCGATAGAGAACTTGTGGGCAGAATTAACGCGTCAAATCGACCACTTGGACCAGCAGCCGACCTCTGTGCGTGAATTGCAGCAGGCTATTGTCACTGCATGGCAAGCGATTCCTGTCCAAACCTTGGCAAATCTCGTGAACAGCATGCCTCGACGTGTACGTGCTCTCCTGAATGCTCGTGGGGGTTACACGAAGTACTGAACTGTAATTTTACTGTCCGTAATCCCAGTCGTAATTTAACTTTTGTTTTTGTTAAAAAATTTTTTGGCTAATGTGCAAAATAAAGAGATACTTCTGGAAAACGTACAGAAGTTTAACACAGTATTGTCCATGAATTGAGTTCGATATCAGTTTACATCCCTTTCAAGGATCAATTTATTTGTTTTGAAATGTCAAATGTGGTTTTTGTTTCTTTTAAAGGTCACATTAACAAAATCTAGAATAATTTCAACATAATTTCAATGAACTTTTGGTTCTAAGACATCTTGAAAAGTAAGTTCACCCCCACAAAAAAAATATTCCATATTAAATGCCAAGTCTGTATATATATATATATATATATATATATACTGTATATATATATATATATATATATATATATATATGTATGTATATATATTGTCGCGATCCCGGCTGTTAAAGGCTTCCAGCACGGAATACTGACGTTAATGTCCGGGCTTCAAGTAGTCCACGGGGTGGACAAAGAGAACTCAATAAACACAACTGTGCTTTAACCGGCCTCTAGGGGTAGGCACGATGATTTATTGGCTCGATCTCAAAAACAATGGATGGTAACAGAGTGGAATACACCGCACAAAGCCTGCAGGAACTGTCGGCACCAGAAGCTCCAAACACGACACAGGCAATATGACTCACAGTTCCAATCTACGATATCCGGGAATCACTCGTTCTCTTCCGGAGTTACTCACTCTTAAAATACAGAACTATAAACGATCAGCACAACTCGGCTGTCGTGAGGCTTAAAAAATCCCCTTTTTGCTATTTTCCACTCGACGCCCTCGAGCCACGTCCGTCGCACAAGATGGCGGCCGGCTCTCTCACCGTCCACCAATCGCGTGCCGAATCGCCACCCAATCGCGTGAGGCTGAAAGGAGGTCACGTGACGTGGTGGGCGGGGCACTAATTTGGTGAGAACAAGGTTGTTTCTCACAGTCCTCCCCACCTAAGTAAAAAACCCGTCGGATAGACGGCGTTTTGAAACCAGTATTTGTAGTAGGTGCAAATCACATGGCAATATGATGGCGGTAATCGTTAACAGGCTTATACAATGAACAAGGTTTATCCACAACACAATATTAAACACAATACACCACATTAATATCTACCCCACAAGAGTTACACTTCACACAAAGCACAATAGAGAGACAAGGGGGCCAAACTCAAGTTGGGGAAAGCGTTTACAGGAGGGAAAACGGACCGAGGAGCAAGTAGCGTTTCCCGGAACTGGTTTTGGGCAAAGGTCCGACAAAATCAGCGGCAACAAACTGGAAAGGCTGACTGATCACGGGGAGGGGCTTTAGGGGTGCCTTGAAAACCTTCACTCCTTTTCCGAGTCGTTGACAAATGGGACAGCTAGCGCAATAGCGCTTGATGTCTCGCGACATGGCGGGCCATATGAACTGATTCTTGACCTTGGCTAAGGTCTTGGCAGCTCCGACATGACCCGAGGAAATATTGTCATGGGCCAATTGCATGACTGACTGACGATGCCTCCCCAGTACGACAACTCGGTGTCGAACCTTCCACGTCTGGGTGGAGGACATGTTCTTTGGGGAATACTTATGCATCAGCACACCTGCACCATTCACATAGTAGCCTGTTCGTCCCGGCTCGGAGTCGTCTCCCATTTCCCAGAGGATGGCAAGGGTGGGATCGAAGTGCTGATCCTCCACTAAACTGGTTACCGCAGACAATGCGGGAGTGACTTCCGGCCCAGAACTGAGGTCGCTAACCGCCTCGGAGGACTGATCCTCCTCCCCGGATTCGCCGACCGGCGAACACGTAGCTGGGGTCCCCGTGTTACAGGCGGGAGCGGTCCCTGAGGAGCACGGCACCTGAGGTTGGCTTGACGGGAGGCTCGGGTGGACTTCAACTGACGCAACGTCACCGTCGGGAACTGGAGTCGAGGCGCTAGGCTCCTCGGGCCAGAGTGAAGATATGTCTGACTCCGCCACTCTCTCCGCCTGTTTACTCTGGGATCTAGTGACCACCCCACAGGTCAGAGTCAATGACTCCTCCCTGGCCATGGCATCATTGCCAATCAGCAAGGAGACCCCGGGTACCGGGTAGTAGGGTACCACCGCACAGGTCATTGGACCCGTAAAAATGTCACTCCGGACCTCGAGGAGGGCAAGGGGATACCGGCCAGGAACCTGGTTAATGCCCCGAAGGATGATATACTCGCCGGTATAACGCATCTGAGAGGCCGGAACTACCCCCGCCCGGAGAACACACAGTGTCGCCCCAGTATCCCGAAGGTATTGCGCCTCAAACTTCAGCACCGAATCAGGGCCACCCACTAAGGCTGTCCCTGAATAATCCTGATACAGAGGATGAATGGAATTAGCCTCGGTGGCAGTGACCTCTGTCACCGATGCCACCGTCGTGTGCGAGGGCCCAGTTGATGACCTCCACTGACCTCCCTCCGATTTAACAGCAGGGTTGCCTCGGTAGGCCGGACTAGCTGGGTTAGAGAAGCAGCGGTCTCCACCGTGCCCCACGCGTTTGCAGAAATCGCACCAGGGCCGTGCCCTGGCCTGCAGCTCGCGACCGCCACCAGTGGAGGGCATCGGAGAACCCTTCCCCTCGATCCAGCCGCCGGGCAGACGGGGGGCGGTCTCGATCGCAGAATCCTCCGTCTTACGACGCGACTGCGTGACT
>NC_136262.1:221167280-221354780 GCF_964187855.1 Myxine glutinosa | reverse complement strand
GTGCATTTTGTGATACAAGCACCAAATTTGGCACAAATGTACATTAATATGTTGCGAACATTTTCAGATATTGGGCCACTTGAAATTCCGTAATTTTTTTTTTCAATTTTTTTCAAATTTTGTAATTTCAAAATTTTCGGGTGACACCGTCACAATTTCGGTCTTCGAGGCCGGCCGATAGGCAAAGTGTGACCGGAAGGGACGAGGTTCTCCTGACCACGTGGCCCTCGATCTGGGAAGCGAGAGGCGTTCCATTAGTGGACGCGCCCCTCACGCCCGACTTTTGGGCGGCCCCGGCAGGCCGTTTGTTTTGACGTTCCGTGACAGGCCCCGCACCCCCACCTCCGGGCCGACCGGAAGCTTGTGCTGAGTACATCATACCTGAACAACTCAGTGAGGCAGAACACAGCAGTGCACACCAGGGTGACCCCTTCAGTGCATAAACCAATTAACCTGTCCACTGCAGGGCATATAGAAATGAAGTTATTTTCTGCATATAATAATAATAATATAAGTTCAGTTCTATATAACAATTTCTGTTATCACCACTACCACTACAACTACCACTACTACAAGCTTTGTCTGGAATTTTGTGGACTAACAGACAAACAGACATACAGACAAGCTGGGATCAAAACATTACCTCCTTCCACCATTGAGTGTAGAGGTAAACATCATGGAAATTATATCATGCCCTAGATTTAATTCATGCTTACCCGTGTATTTGCTTCACTGGTTCACAAGGTCTTTTGCATACATGTAATTCAGACTCTCGTCTTCATTGCTGACCACACAATGTTCGCAACATATTAATGTACATTTGTGCCAAATTTGGTGCTTGTATCACAAAATGCACAATTCTTTTGAATATTTGGGCTAAGCCGCCCCACTATATCGGCCGGCCTCGAAGACCGAAATTGTGACGGTGTCACCCGAAAAATTTGAAATTACGAAATTTGAAAAAATTTGAAAAAAATAATTACGGAATTTCAAGTGGCCCAATATCTGAAAATGTTCGCAACATATTAATGTACATTTGTGCCAAATTTGGTGCTTGTATCACAAAATGCACAACAGGTTTGCTATGCTGCTACACTACAAGGAGAGGCTGATGTTTCGGGCGTTAACACTTCATCCGAGAAATAAAAGTAGCAGTACTGGCACACTGATAACACCACAAGAGAAGACCCGACCTCGCTGTTGACTGTTGACTTGGTCGACAGGAACTTAACCCTGCATGATTAACTAACTTCAGTTTAAAAAGGAACACAATCCACTTCTAATAATGCACAAGGTATGAGATTTTTTAGGGTGGTGGGCTTGAGTTCCTAAGGTCCTGAGTTTGAATCCCGTTCACCTGTTGAATTCATACCAGGTGGGGTTGACTCAGGCTGGCATCCTTCTGAGGTTGGCAAAATGAGTACCAGGGTACTGGGTCCTCTCGCAAGGGGTTCCGGGGGGTGGGGGGGGGGGGGGGTGCTGTGTTACGTTTCTAGGGGGTATAGGGATACTTTAATCCAGGTAGAGTGTATAGATTGGTGTGCTCCGACTGTCCTGAAGAAGAAGAACCACCTCGCTGTACCATAATTAGGGATCCAGTAGTTTGTGTGCCGGGTTAAGCTTGTATCTTCGTCCCCATCACGAGGGGTGGGGCTTGTTAATTAGCGATTAAATTAAATTAGGATTTGCACTCCGGCTGCCTGTAAAACACCTCATTCCGTAGCACAACCAGTGGTGTGTCAGGATGGTGCTGAGGAGTCGTCCAAGGACGCAACAACTTGCTGATTGTCGTGTGATATATATATATATATATTTTGTCGTGCGATTCCCCAGGTGAACACCACAGGGATCACGAATAGCCAAAACAAGCTTTAACTCCGAGGCGTTGATCAAATGCGGACTTTTATCATATGCGCCGGAGGGAGAAAGGGGAGGAGAGGAAGCTGAAGCGCTTACCTGAGCGATCCTGCCAGGCAGTCTTCAATCTGCAAAAAGTAACTCAAAACGAAACTGGATTTAAAATGTCCAAAACACCGGCTTTATTAAAAGAAAATGCCGGTACAAAATAAAACACGGTCGAACTAAATTCTTAAATGGGACGTCCCCACAACAGACTTGCACACAGACGAAGGGAAGAATATATGAAAATTAATATGTGGGTTATTTATTGCACTTAGCTCCAATCACTGGTGGGATCTCATCGGGGTCTCCAAACGGGTCCGGGGCACTGGCGACCTTGCGTGCGAGGCACGCGCATTGGTGGGAGCCAGGTCTCATTGCAACCTTTCACACTGCAGTGCTCGTACACTCGTCCATGCATGGAGAACCGCAGTTCTCGGGCCGCGGCTCTTCCCGGCTGCCTCTGCACGTCTCCCGATGGCTCCTCTGAACACTGTCGGTCCGATCGCTTCCTGGAGCCCGTCGTCCACGCACAGCCGTCTTCCACGAAAGGCCGGCACCAAGAGGAGAGAGTCTAGGGCAGAGGAAGGTGTGAGGGACAAGAGAGAGAGAGAACAAGGAGAAGGCCAGAGAGGGCAAGAAAAAGGAAAGAGAGAAAATGTCGGTCCGAGAGTTCTTTTATTGACCCTCTCATGACGTCATCTGTGCCTCTCCACCAATGCCCGCAGGGCACCACTGCATGCTCAGCTCTCCACCAATCCACACGTAGTCCACTTCTGACGTCATCAGTCGAACCTTGCCAATCAGCGCGCTGCTTCTTCCTCATCCTTCCTTCACCAATCAGTGAGTCCCTTCCTACCCCGGCCTTCCCATTGGTCAACTCCTGCGCAATCACTGTCCTTCTCGGCATGGCTCGGCCTGCTCGCCCGATGTGTGTCTGCCAGGCGGGATTGTTAGCCCTAGTGCTTAATGCCTGGCTTCCGGTTGGTTTTTATTGTTATTTAGTGTAGTTTAATGGCAATTCTAACTCGTGTCTATGGTGCTGTGCCATAAAGGGCAAAGGATAGATCACAGAGGTTTGACTAACAGGGGAATTAACATAATCCCGATAACCAGTTAACATGCCCCAATTTTCAGGAACTTCAAGATGTACCGTACCCAGGAGAGCATCACAACAGTGATATAATTTATTGTCCTAAAAACAAATTAGTTTTTGTCAGTTGGTGTCTCCTTGATGGCTTATTTTCATTAACAAAACGTTCTGTGCACAGTCTGCCATGATGATGAAGAATAGTCCTAATGAATAAGGAGCTGATTTTCTTTATAAGCTGAATGACATGATCATCTTCTTCCATCAAGTATTGGTCAAGGCAGTGTTCATTCACATCTGAGAAGACAGAACCATGCACGGTATTCAGGACTTCGAACTGAACTGACTTCAACAGATTGGAGGATGTCCTCATGGGTCCACCTTCAGTAGTACACAATTGGTTCACGAGTTATCAAGTGACCACTATATTTGTCATGGGTGTGCATCTGTCTGTCTGTCTGTCCGCAGCATAACTACCCGATGATATCATCCGATCTTGATGAAAGTTAGGTGGGAAGTTGATATCATGATCTAGTTGTGTCCTGCCTAGAGTGGGCGTATTGCGCCCATTGTGGGCGGAGCGATGCCTGAAAAAGATGTCTTTTTAGGGGGTAATCGAGTTCAAGCCACATCTTCTCCGAGGGAGTTGGTGGAATCTGACAGGGGTTTCGGTATTTGGTTAGGCCAATGTCACGTGTCTAGCCCCACGGAGCTCGATTTTTCATTTTCGTCCCAAGGTCAAGGTCACAAGGTCACGAAATTTAGAAAAGTCGAGTTTTGATGGTTTTATTACATTGTTCGCTTCCTGATAGGGTGAAATGTCGTACATTATCTTATATTATCATATACATCATGAAATACAAGTTTTCCAACAAATTTCAGAATCTTCGAGCTTTGACCTTTGAAGGCCACAAAGGTCAAATTTTCAAAGTTGTCGGAATCGAACCGAATTTTCGGTATTGTGTAGCTAACCAACCTCATAACTGATTATACATTATTTTCTATCTCATTTCAAGGTCAGTAACCTTCGTTTTGACATTTCTGTGCCTGGCCTGTCCGGGCCTGTTTCGGTTATAATCCGTCCTTTGTCATTGAATACCGCTCGCTCGTGAACCATCGTCGTCTCCTGACTTGTGTTTTCCTAAAATTGAAAGATAAATAAACTTTAAAAAAAAATTGTAAACCGAAAAGGCAGCATGGACGTACTGCACAGCACATCAGTAACACTAGAAAACCTATGACCTTTGACCTCGACCTCACATTCACTATGCATTGGTTCACTTCCAAGATCGGTAGCCTGTCTGACGTCATTGCATGTTTTAGGTTGTGCAGCTATAATGTGTGCGCACTGTCCATGGAATTGCATCATCATATTTACGCGTGCAAACAAAAGCGGTCAACAAGAAACGTGTAGTGCACAGGTAGAGACGCTTTGTAGGTGAACTAAAGCATAACATGTATGCAATGTTGCTATACATATACATGTACAGGTCATCATTGAGTGCAAATTTCATCAAAATACATCAAATCATGTGCAATAAATGCTGAAATAAAATATTCAATGTACACGTTGAAAATGAATGACCGAATTTGACCGCAAACTGACTTTGACTTTTGCCTCCCCAATATCATTTCCACTTTCCAAGGATCACTCTATTCAATTCAAGTTAAGAGCAATAATTTCCCCCCTCCCCCCCATGTGCCAAAAATTGATTTCCCCCTGGGTGTGCCTCCATGGGGGGCTGGGTAGTTGGGGTTGGAGCAAAATTTTATTAGCGCTGAGGAAGCGCCTCTAGCGAATGACCGCCAGCCAGTGTAACGCGAATTCCTGTCACAGGAATTCTGAGATCATATAAGTGTGACGTGGCAGTTCCTGATTGGTTCGTGTTGGGGAACCCCTTCTCGCTGCCGACGTGACGTAAATTCGCGCACGCGCACTGGTGAAGCGCGAGATTCGGCCCAAGGTTCTTATTATTATTATTATTTTTGTATACAAGATCGAGGCTCGAACCATGATCGAGGCTCGAAATTCCATGCCCGAACCTCAGCGCAATCCAAGAGGATTCGCTTGTTTTTGGCGGCAACTTTTTTTTTTTTGGCGGCCAATTTTTTAATTCACCATATTATACACATGACAGAGTTTGAAAACAATTTTTTTCTGTTGCCTTCGAGGACGAAATTGTTTTAAAATCCATTTTGTGTGCGACAATTCTTTTCTTCAAAAAAACACCCAGCCCCCCATGAAATCTTTTGGTGCATCCCGACTGAAACATGTATACTGTACCTTAGAATTGTGTCTGTTGTTTTTACAATGTGGAACACATCTTCACGCGGTTTAACTAAGCCACCTCTGTCCTTCCTGGTTGTCAATTGGGATGGATATGTGGGATCATGTGGTGAATAGTATGGATGATCAGCAGGAGCCTCAGCTAAAGAGTTCTTGTGAAGGGGTATAGAGTTTTAGTAGTCGAGTCACAATTGAAGGCATCAAAGTTTAGACATTTTGCTTAATAAGCTGTCGGTAGTGTAGTCTCGGTTCCAAGGCCTGCGTATCAATCTTGGCCCTAAAAACACATGATATTGTCGTGCAACCGCCAAAATTTATATCAGGCGGTCGTGGATGCCGATCGTGAAGGCTTTAACTTCCGAGGCGAAAACGCAATGGCGGACTCCGAAACCAAAGCTACCCAAGCGCGCGGGATGGAGGGGGGCGACAAGAGCCCCCGCGGCCTTCACTGTTAAAATCAACCACCCGGAAAACTGTGTTCAGGAATATATATAAAAAATAATACAAGGGTTTATTGAATGAAAAAAAACAAGGACAGGAAAAGCACACGCCGGTAATGAATATCCTAAATCGGGATCCCGCACACCAGACCTCAAACACAAGATGGGGGGGATGAAATACGAAAATAACACATCTTTTATGTAAAGTGTATTGACGGATGCGGCCTTATCTCGTCTTTGTCGTCTTGGTGGCTGCCGTCCAACACCGCTCCGTTCGGCCTCGATCGCACACCACGAGGTTCCTCGCTCCAAGTGCCACAAGGCCTTGCTCCAAGCACCACGTGTCCAACGCAGGCCAGCGGCTCCACACGAGGTCGATTCGAACCACAGTCCTCCTCTCTGCGAAGTCAACTCTCTGGATCAAAACCAACTGCCCAAAAGGCGTTCGGCGCTCGTTAATCGGATCTCACTCGCTCAGGATCTCAACCACGCTGCTCAACTCAACTCGGGCTCTCTCTCTCTCTTTATGCTGAGTTCCGCACGCTCTTCTTTATAGCCTCGGCCGGTGACGTCAGCATTGGCGCACTGCCAACCAATCAGAGCCTCCACCGAATCACGGGCCTGTGGTGTCGTCGTAGCACGTGGCAATCGAGGTGGATAGGCCTGTCAGAGGCGTAAATGGCGGCGGCCATTCGGCGGTGTCCTGGCCCGGTTTCTTCCTAAGTCATGTCAGGGGGGAGGGCGTTATTTAGTGTTGCGCTAAGGACACGTCGGAATGTCTATGTGGTGTGCAGTGCCAAAAGGGACAAAGGTTTGGCTAACCAGGGGAGGACACACAGGGGCGCTACTCCTTAATCCCTACACTACCTATCACTCGAACCTCCTGGTAGATTCAGAATTATACATCTTAACAGACAAAACGCCTACACACGAAGAACTTATTACAAGTAGTTTTCCTTACTGCGACACACGAAGCATGTTACCTATTCAGCTCTATTCTGCTCTACATATCACTACCCACCAGACATAACAATATGTCATGGTAGTAGTACTAGTATCATCAGGCCTAGCTAGGGGCTAGGCATAGCCATAGGGCCTAGGCCCTATCCCACTTTATTTTTCCCACTAGATTTTCATGCTGTTGAAAAAGTTCACCCAAACCTCACAATTATGCCAACACGATCCCCTCCCTCACCTTCCACTGTCGGCCTTGCTCCCGTGGTACATTTGGCACAAGTGTGAGAGTGTAAGGGCTTAATCATGTCATAATAGCCTTATATTTGGTCTAGGGCTAGGCCTATAATATTTTGTAATCTCTACCAATCTACCTCCAGGCGTGCTATGATAGATAAATTAGATTTATTGCATGCATGGACTGAAGATGGGGACATAAAAGTAAGTTTAGTTAAAGTCCTAGCTAAACTAAAATGAATTTAGTTGTGTCATGACACCACATTCATTCAAAAATTCATTCAGGCATTCATTCATTTCAGCATTCATTCATTCATTTCAGCATTCATTCATTCCTGCATTCATTCATGCATTCAATTGTATTCATAAATCATTGCCGTTCTTCATGTTCTTGCTAAGCTAACTAGAAATTTATGATTTTGAGCTTGCTCAGAGTAAAGTCTGTCACTTTTCGATGAAATAACTTTGACAAAAAGATTGTGAAAGGTTTATTTATGTCATCAAACAGTCAAACTACCTGCCGAGTGTCGGACTGACGTGACAAATAGGCCTAAGCTTATGCATCATGATGTGCATTTGACTTGCATTGCGCTACCGACTATGTGCTGAAAAGTCTCGAAACGAAGTCAATTTTCACTAATAAAAATATTCGAAACACTCGTGGGAAGAAATATTCATCCCTGTGGCGGACACAAAAGCCCACTGGCGTGGTGACATCATTCCACGCACCGAGTGGGCGGTGGCCACGCCCGAGGGGTAGGCGTGGCCTCATGATATACCCCGGGCGACCAGCCCGGAGGAGTTCAGTGTTACAGTGTAGTCTTACAATAAAGACGTTTATATGTTACCGCTTGTCCGCTTCCTCCTTGCTCACAAGCAGCGCGCGTAACGCCGCGCTTTACTGGTGACCCTCGACGTTGGATCTGCCGGAGCGATCCTTCCACACGCGACGCCATCGCCATGGCCGCCTTCGTCAAACTTCCGGAATTTTGGGAGGCTCAGGTCGAAGTCTGGTTCGTCCAGGCCGAAGCCCAATTTCAGCTTCGGCACCTCACCGGCGATGACACGCGCTACTGCCACGTCGTCGCCTCCCTCGGGCCCGGCACGGCCGCTCGAGTTGTGTCCGTCCTTCGCCACCCACCGGACGGCCACAAGTACGAGGCACTCAAGCGGCTACTCCTAGCCACGTTCAGCCTCACGGACGACGCACGGGCCGACCGCCTCCTGGATCTCCCCGAGCTCGGTGAGACGCGCCCGTCGGTCCGAATGGACCATATGCTGTCACTGTTGGGCGACGAAGCCCCCGGTTCGCTATTCCGGGCGCTTTTCCGTCGCCAACTTCCAGCGCAGGTTCGCCTCGCGTTGGCCGGGACCGGGCTAACGGAACCCCGAGCATTGGCGGCCGAGGCGGACAAGTACTTCGCCGCTTCGGACACGCGGGCGAGCGTTGGCGTGGCCGTCACGGCCTTCGACGCTGATGTTCCACAGCATCATCTTCTACAGCACGCTGATGTTCCACAGCATCATCTTCTACAGCACGCTGATGTTCCACAGCATCATCTTCTACAGCACGCTGATGTTCCACAGCATCATCTTCTACAGCACGCTGTGGTTCAGCAGCATGCTGATACGCACCTCGTGAACGCCGCCACGCCCCGCCCACCGCCGCGGCGAAAACCGCCACCGCGGGGAAACCCGTCGACTCCACCGGCCTGGCGGAGCCAGCCGCACTCCTCCAGCTCCACCACCTGGTGCTGGTTCCACGCCAAGTTCGGCCACGAAGCTCGGCGGTGTCATCCGCCGTGCTCCTTCAACGGGTCGGGAAACGCCCGGGTCGGCGCTCAATTGTGGCGATGAGCGCCGGCCGTTCGAGCAGCCTGCTGTTCATAACGGACACCTTCTCCGGGCGCCGTTACCTGTGCGACACGGGAGCACAGGTGAGTGTCATTCCCGCCGGCACGTCAGACAAGCATGCCGCGGGTGGGGGCCCCGCGCTGCTTGCCGCGAACGGGACGCCCATCCGTACGTACGGAAAACGCTGCCTCTCTCTGCGGTTTGGAGGGCAGGTTTTCCGATGGACGTTCGTCACCGCCGACGTGCCCATGGCACTGCTTGGCGCGGACTTCCTGTGCGCTAATGGGCTCCTGGTCGACGTCAAGCGCAGACGGCTTGTCCAGGCCGAGACGTTCAGCTCGCTCGCATGTGCGTTGCCCAGCTCAACGAGCGGCTTGCCAAGCGGCTTGCCGAACGATTCGGTTCCGGCCACGTTGGTCTGTACGCTTCCGGCAGCGGACGCATTCACCCGCCTCCTCGCCGGCTTCCCGGCCCTCACGCGGCCCACCTTCTCGGCGGGGGCCGTCAAGCACGGGGTGGCCCATCACATCCCCACCGTCGGGCCACCGGTCTACGCCCGGGCACGCCGCCTCGAGCCGACGAAGCTGGCAGTGGCAAAAGCGGAGTTCGCTACCCTGGAGCGACTCGGCATCGTTCGGCGCTCAGAGAGCGCTTGGGCGTCGCCGCTGCACATCGTGCCGAAGCCCGGCGGGGGATGGCGACCGTGCGGGGACTATCGCCGTCTCAATGACGCCACGACTCCCGACCGCTACCCCGTCCCCCACATTCAGGACTTTTCCGCCCGTTTGGCGGGCAGGTCCTTCTTCTCGAAGGTGGACCTCATACGCGGCTACCATCAGGTCCCCGTCAGGCCGGAGGACGTCCCAAAGACGGCGGTCATCACGCCATTCGGACTCTTCGAGTTCCTGCGCATGCCCTTCGGTCTGAAGAATGCGGCTCAGGCGTTCCAGCGACTGATGGACAGCATCCTGCGCGACTTGGATTTTGTCTACGTCTACCTGGACGATATCCTCGTCGCCAGCGCGTCCCGCGAAGAGCACCTACGCCACCTCCGCACGCTCTTCGAACGCCTGGGCCAGCATGGCCTGATTGTGAACCCCGCAAAGTGCCGGTTCGGCGCCGCCACAATCGATTTTCTGGGGCACCGTGTCACCAGGCACGGCGCCGTCCCCCTGCCGGCCAAGGTGGAGGCGGTGAAGGGGTTTCCGCGCCCCCGCACGATCAGAGGGCTGCAGGAGTTCCTGGGCATGGTGAACTTTTACCATCGGTTCCTGCCCCGTATCGCCCAGCTCCTGCGCCCCCTGCACGAAGCTCTCCGAGGTAAGCCGGGCAAAGGTGACGTTACCTGGACCGAGCAGATGGACACGGCGTTCACGGGCGCGAAGCTCGCCTTGGCTAACGCCACCATGCTCGCGCACCCGGCGCCCGATGCACCGATCGCCCTCACCACCGATGCCTCGGACTACGCGGTGGGCGCGGTGCACGAGCAATGGGTGCGTGGAGCTTGGCAACCGCTGGCGTTCTTTAGCCGGCAGCTTCGCCCGCCCGAACGCCGTTACAGTACCTTCGACCGCGAGTTGCTCGGACTTCACTTGGCGGTCAGGCACTTCCGCCATCTGCTCGAGGGCCGGGCGTTCACTGCCTTCGTCGACCACAAGCCGCTGATCTTCGCGATGGGCAAGGTCACCGAGCCGTGGTCGGCCCGGCAGCAGCGTCACCTCTCGGCCGTGTCCGAGTACACGACGGACATCCAGCACGTCGCGGGGAAGGACAACCCGGTGGCGGATTGCCTTTCCCGGGCCGTCGCCCACGCAGTCCACCTCGGCATCGACTATGCCCGGATGGCAGCGGACCAGGCCGCTGACCCCGACGTCCAGGCCTTGCGGACCGCCGTCACGGGCCTCCGCGTCACCGAGGTGCCGTTCGACGGCGCGGGCGCGGCTCTCTTGTGCGACGTCTCCCTCGGGCGTCCTCGCCCCATTGTGCCCGCGGGCTGGCAGCGCCAGGTGTTTGACGCCATCCACGGCCTGTCCCACCCGGGCGCGAGGGCCTCCCAAAGGCTGATCGCCGACAAGTTCGTCTGGCATGGCCTCCGGAAGGCCGTCCGCGGCTGGGCCAGGACGTGCCTCGCGTGCCAGCGCGCCAAGGTGCACCGGCACACCCAGGCCCCGTTGGCCCCGTTCACGGTGCCGGAACGCCGGTTTGACCACGTCCACGTGGACCTGGTGGGACCTCTGCCCCCCTCGCGGGGTTTCACCTACGTCCTCACCATGGTGGACCGCACCACCCGGTGGCCGGAGGCCGTGCCCTTGGCGTCGACAACGGCGGCCGATGTCGCGCAGGCTTTCATCGCCACCTGGGTCGCCCGGTTCGGCGCCCCCTCAGACATCTCATCCGACCGCGGCCCCCAGTTCACCTCGGAGCTCTGGGGGGCGGTTGCGCAGGGGCTCGGGGTCCGGCTGCACCGAACCACGGCCTACCACCCCCAGGCTAACGGCCTGTGTGAGCGATTTCACCGCTCATTGAAGGCCGCGCTCCGGGCCACCCTCCGCGACGGCGGCTGGGTCGACAGGCTCCCCTGGGTCCTGCTGGGCCTCCGGACGGCGCCCAAGGAGGACCTGCGCGCATCCGCGGCGGAGTTGGTCTTCGGGCAACCGCTGCGGGTGCCGGGCGAGTTCCTCCCCGACTCCACGGCACCATGGTCCGCGGCACAGCAGCGCTCCGCTCTGCAAGAGACCGCCCAGAGGTTCGCCCCGGTGCCAACGGCATGCCACGGGCACCCACCGACGCACGTCGCCCCGGAGCTTTGCACGGCGGAGTACGTCTTCGTCCGCCACGATGCCCATCGGACACCACTGCGGCCCCCGTACGATGGGCCTTTCCGCGTGCTGGAGACCGGGGCGAAGCACTTCACCCTGGACATCGGCGGTACTCCTGACCGCGTTTCGGTAGACCGCCTCAAGCCGGCCCACCTCGATGTGGACCATCCACCGCCAGTGGCCCGACCCCCACGTCGGGGCCGCCCTCCTGCGGGCGGACCCCCGGCACCGCCCAGCCCCGCCGCCACGGCGCCCCCCGGTCCTGCACCCATCCCAGGGGCAGCCAGGGGCATCCCACCTGGTATCCCTGCACCCCGGACGCCGCCGATCGCCAGGGGGCGCTTCGGCCAGGTCATTCGTCTGCCCCGCAAACTGGCCCTCCAGGTGCGCGGGAATTCTGGGGGGGCGCGTGTGGCGGACACAAAAGCCCACTGGCGTGGTGACATCATTCCACGCACCGAGTGGGCGGTGGCCACGCCCGAGGGGTAGGCGTGGCCTCATGATATACCCCGGGCGACCAGCCCGGAGGAGTTCAGTGTTACAGTGTAGTCTTACAATAAAGACGTTTATATGTTACCGCTTGTCCGCTTCCTCCTTGCTCACAAGCAGCGCGCGTAACGCCGCGCTTTATCCCCACTTTTCTTCTGCTGTAGCAACGCCAAACGGCACAGGAATGTGGCATTTTGGCAGCAATATTCTTGCAGCTTTAGTACATTACATGCGGTAAAACATCAACAAAACTTTACCGTTGCGGTATTTTGAATGTCGCGGCCGGCTGACGTAAACAGCGCCGATTTTCCCCTCTTTGGTCATGGCGGCTCACCTATCACCTTCCAAACGGCACAGGGTCACGTGATAGGTGCGCACTCTTGTTTATTTATAGAACTCTGTGGGTCTGGGTCCGGAGGGGTGGGAGTAGGTGGAGGAGGAGGAGGAGGTATGAGGAGGAGGTGGAGGAGGAGGAGGAGGAGGAGAGAGGAGTAGGGAGGAGGAGGAGGGGGGGCATAGAGGAGGGGAGGAGGAGGCGGGAGGAGGAGGAGGAAGGAGGAGAGGAGGAAGGAGGAAGGAGGAGGAGGAAGAGGAGGAGGAAGAGGCGAAAGAGAAGGAGGAGAAGGACCTCTGCGTTGCCCGGCAACGCCTGGTACTTTGCTCGTACTAGTAGACAAACAGCGACGCTTTAACGAACGATAGGCAACGAGCCGCACTGCGCCCAAGTTGTGTTTTATCATTGACAACACTTACTGTGGTCGGATTGCTAGCTGCAGTTGCTGGATTTTTGTAGCGTTCTTAATGTTCCTTGCTCCCATAACGTTGCTAGCCTGAAGCGGTGTATAAGCTTTAGCTGCTCAGAGCTGCATCTCATTTAATATTTTTGTTGTTAAACATAAATTATCACGATACATGTGACAAGCACCATAATGTAATAATAATGTAACGCGGAAAACCCTCGAACCTTTGCAAATGCTCGGATTTGTAAAATTGCAATCAAACTTCCTCCTCGACAAGGTCACGTGTCGCATGACGTAGTACGCTGCCGGGCCGCCGCCTGGTGGACAGGAAAACCGGCTTCAATCTCAACCGTGTGGAAAGGTCTCTGGTTTTCGTGCTTGTCCGACCAATTACACATCTCCCGTCTGGGGGTCATGCACGGCTCGTTCGGCGCGGAAGGAGCCGAGAACGTCTCGCTGTAGCTGAGGTAGGGACGATTCCTGGTGCATTCCCTTCATTATTTGCTACTATTAGTATTACTAGTAGTAGTACTACTGTCATCGCTTGCACAAGCGCAACGGGCCTGGTTAATATGGACAGAACCCTCTCGAAATGAGGTCGATTTGTATTTTAGACGAGGCAGAATCCTCTTAGTCTTACCGATGACATTGTCATTGAGACATGAAAGATTTACCTACTTGATGAGATTGGTTCTGTCGATCTGGCGTTCTACCGGAATGATACTGTTGTAATGATGCGGTGGTTCGTGATCTGTGGTGAACAAGTACTACTACTAGTACACTGTACACTCACTGTACAGTGCAAACTGCAGAATTGTCGAACTGTAAATCTCATGCCTTGACGTGTGTGTGTCGTTGGTTGTTATCTCCATGTGCGGGTTTCAGAAGGTGGAACGGAGCCCTCCCACCTTTCAAAAGCGTGTGTGTGTGTGTGTGTGTGTGTGTGTGTGTGTGTGTGTGTGTGTGTGTGTTTATGTGTATATATAATTGTGTGTGTGTGTGTGTGTGTGTGTGTTTATGTGTATGTGTATATATAATTGTGTGTTTGTGTGTGTGTGTGTGTGTGTGTGTGTGTGTGTGTGTATATAATTGTATGTGTGTGTATATATAATTGTGTGTGTGTTTATGTGTATGTGTATATATAATTGTGTGTGTGTATATATATATAATTGTGTGTGTGTGTGTGTGTATATATATATAATTGTGTGTGTGTGTATGTATAATTGTGTGTATGTATGTATGTGTATGTATAATTTATGTGCATATATAATTATATATATACTGTATATGTGTGTGTGTATAAATAGGCCTATGTGTGTAAGCTGGGCTGAAAAGATCGAAACCTTGAGGAAGAACGGTGCCCAGCTGATGATCCATGCAGTCGGGAAACTAGTCAATTGCTTACAGGTTAAGGTTCTTGCTTTAGGTGGAGAAACTATGTTTTAGGTTTACAATTTAAATAAAGTTGAATATGGGATGTTGTGAAATTAACATCATTTACAACAAGCCTTTAAATTATTTATATTTAAGTTTGGGAACAACCAATACTGTACAATTAATTGTGTGTGTGTGTGTGTGTGTGTGTGTGTGTGTGTGTGTGTGTGTGTGTGTGTGTGTGTGTGTGTGTGTGTGTGTGTGTGTGTGTGTGTGTGTGAATAAAAGAGAGAGATAGAATTGTGAGGAACAGAAATGAAAAAACGAGGTGTGTGTGTGTGTGTGTGTGTGTGTGTGTGTGTGTGTGTGTGTGTGTGTGTGTGTGTGTGTGTGTGTGTGTGTGTGTGTGTGTGTGTGTGTGTGTGTGTGTGTGTGTGTGTGTGTGTGTGTGTGTGCGCGTGCGTGTGTGTGTGTATATATTGTTGCGGTTTTGTGAATAAAGAATGACCCCCCCTCGTAGGTAGTTGCACCACAACATGTAGCCTCGCTTTAGTTCAGTTATTTCTTAGTAAATGTAAGCGTAGTCTCCTTTCCTGTGTTAGTTTGCGTTGAGCAGACAAGTGAGTTGGGTGTTCTTTGGGCTGGAATGCTACGTGCTTGGCCTAGAACAAGTCTGGCAGGCCGAAGGGAGGAGCTGCAGGGGAGTGGCCGGTAAGCGGCGAGCAGCCAATCGGAGCTCAAGGGGAGTGGCTAACAACGGCAGCGAGAGGAGAGGCTTGGAACATTCGGCTAAGACTCTGGGGCGGGGCCATGAACCCTGCCCCGGGCCCCCCGCCTCAGTCAGAGCTGGGAGAGACCTGGTGGCAAAGTGGAGTGTGCCCTATAAGTCGTGGTGGTTGAGTCGGAGATCAGAGAGCGCTGTGAGCGCAGTGAGAAAGAGACATTGTAGCCACGAGTGGATTCAGTTGCTTGTTATAAGCCCCCCTCTGTACACGAACTCTCCCTGTGCCCTGCGCTCTGCTGCTGCCTGTGAATAACGCGCTCGTGAGGACGATCCATTACGGGCCACAGACGCTCTGTGTCTGTTCACTTTGTATAGTTGTAAATAAACCTGTTCTTTCTTCCATTTGATCGTGCCCGTCATTTCACCATTGGCCTAGCATCGCACGAATAAAACCGCTCAAATCGGGTTCAATAAAAGTAACGGCACGAGTCACGTGATACGCAAACCGCTCGGGCGTATTCGATTAGCGTGGCTTGTGCGAGGTCCAGTCCCCGTTTTCGTGGCGGCGTGGCTACCGAAGGTACGTGTGGAATCGACCCGATACCCTTCCGCACGCTCGCTACGGGAGTGGTGACTCGGCCTCGTTGACTTGAAGACCCGAGGGGGAAAAGGGGTTTAACCCCCCCTCTGTACGTCGGCGGGCTTCGAGAGATCCGCAACAAATTGGTAGTCAGGATTGGGATTTGAACCCTGACAAAAAAAAAAAAAAAATTAGACCAACAAATTGGACCCGCAACAAATCGGTGTCCAGGAGTGGGATGATTGGACCTAGAGTGCGTTTCACGCACTCAAAAATTAGGAGTGGACGAAATTTAGTTTTTAAAAACCAAATTATATTCGTACGATGGCTGGCCAAGATGGTCAGATGGCGGTGGGAATAATAAATGAGGAAGAACCAATGACCCAGGACCGGCAGGAACAGTTGGTAGTGGAGGAAGTAGATGAGGGTGCAGCAGCAGGGGAAGAAAATGGCGGCGCCTCGCACGTGGCGGCGGAAGCCGAGCCCGCGGTGCCAGGGGACTGGGGCCTATTTATGGCACAAATGAGGGCCTACATGGTCAAGTCGGGTGACGACACGCAAGAGATAAGGGATAACATGAATATAATGAATGGAAAAATGGATGCCCAGTGGGACAAATCCACCAGGGAAATGAAAGAATTGGGGGACAAATCCACCCGGGAAATTGAAAAATTGAGGGAGGAATCCAGGTGCGATATGCAGAAGATGAGGGCAGAGTCGAGAAAGGACATACATAAAATGGGGGAGGACATTGGGCGCAAGTTGAGCGGGAAGGTCGTGGTGGTACGCGACGGGGTGAAGCGATACGGGGAACGCGTGGAGAGCGAGGTAAAGCGGAGCACAGCCAAATTGACTGGGGCTATGGGGGTAGCGACACGGTGTGTAGAGGAGCCGACGATCGTCAAATTGGAAAAGGAAATTTTGGGGGCGCCGGCGAAGGCTGGGTTGGAAAAAGAAATTTTAGGGGCGCCGATGATCGTCGGGCTAGAAGAAAAGACGGGGGTTGAAGAGACAGAGAATAAATCATGGGAGGTGGAAATGGAATATGTGCAAGGTCTGTGTTCACACCGTGATGCCGTGCTTGCTAACCCCATAAAAGGTTTGCAGGTGCTGGCGGAGAGGCCGGGGAAGGAGGGCCCTAAGGTGAATAGCGCAAGTGGCGGGAATGTGTTTGGCGCGAACGGGTGCTCGGTGCGCTTGGGAGAGAGGCGAGACCCGGGCGTTCGTGATGGGCCCATTGTGCGGTGTACGCGGGAGAGTGGTACGGAGTGCGAGGAGCGAGAGTGCGTACCGGAGTGTGCGATGGCCGAGTGTGCACCGGAGTGTGTGATGGCCGAGTGTGTGGAGAGAAAGTGTGCACCGGAGTGTGCGAGGGCCGAGTGTGTGGAGAGAAAGTGTGCACCGGCATGTGCGATGGGCGAGTGTGTAGGGGAAAAGTGTGCACCGGAGTGTGCGATGGCCGAGTGTGTGGAGGAAAAGTGTGCACCGGAGTGTGCGATGGCCGAGTGTGTGGAGGAAAATTGTGCACTGGAGTGTGCAGAAAAAGTGTGCACTGGAGTGTGCGAGAACTGAGTGTGTGGAAGAAGAATGCACACCGGAGTGTGTGTGGGAAGCGTATGCACCGGAGTGTGCAATAGCGGAGTGCGAGGAAGAATGCACAACGGAGTGTGTGGGAGGCACGTGTGCGCCTGGGTGTGCGAGTGTGGAGTGGGTCGCGAGGTGTGAGGACGCGGCTCAAGCATCGACACAGACCGGGGTAGCGCGTAGTGGGACGGGTAGCGTACTTGAGCCCCCGGTGAGTTGTGTGCTGCAGGGACCGGAGGGAATCGGTGCTGCGTCGGTCTCGCAAGGACCGGTGTGCACGATTCGTGCCTCCGGCACCCGCACGGTATGGTTGGCTCTGTACGGCGGCAAGGCCGATCGGCCGGGTTCAAGGGGAGGTATGAGGGATCGGAGCCACGCACCTTGTCGGGTGCGGTGCTCTGACCGTGGCCGGTTGGGTCATCATTGCGTGGGATCGCGAGGCCCCGCGCAGGGATGGAGCCCGGCACCTGAGCCCATCGATCCCTCCCCCCTTGGATCGAAAATGCCGGACGGACACCACATACAGGCGACCAACCACCCGCATGGATCGCTCGGCCCTTCGAGGCCGAGCTGTGACAACGAACATCCACATGGAGAGGCTCATAGTTTAGAAGACTTGGGGGAGTAGTGTCCCCCACGTGGGGGAATGGTAGTGTCACCATTCCTCACACGGGGGGGGGGGGGGGGCATGAGTATTAGTTTAGGGGGATGGCAGTGTTAGGCCCATGGAGAGGCCAGCAATGGTTGCCTCCATGGGGCACCGAAGCTAGCCGAGGGAGGGCTAGGATAATTGATAGGGATTTAGAAGACAGTAGAGACTGAGAATTAAGTAGCGACACCTGAACTATAGAGGGGACGTAGAGAGTTTAAGTGGTTGATAAAGAAAAAGGGTGTGCTTAGTTTAAAGGGATGACGAGGGAAGCACGAGTTTTAGGGGAAATTAGTTAGGTAGATGATGCTGTGTGTTTGAGGAATTGTGTTGAGGTGTAAGAATAAGAGGTGTGAAAGTAGTTGCTGTGGAAGTAAAAGGTGTGGAATGCATGGTGCGAAGGATCAAATGGGGGGAAGTGGAACCCATTCGCGAAAGCCCTGGGGGGTAGTGTAAAGCCAGGTAGAGGGCATAGGCAAATTACATGGATATTGACACCTGTGGTGCGGGTCGTAGCAAGTAGTGCTTTGTAGGGTGCATGAGACTGTGGAATGGCTGGGCGTGTGGCTTAATTAGTGAGTATAGTTATTGAGGAACTCCGTCACTGGTAGTTTGTCGGCCAGGTGAGGCCGTAGGTAGGCTCTGGGAGCTGGTTAGTTGTAGTTGTGAGTGGGGCCCAAGGATCCCAGGAGAGGACCCGGGTTGCCCGATGCCAAGGTGGGCATAGAGGGGGTCAGTGCCAGGGAGGGCCTTCCCCGGTTAGGTAGTCGCAGGAGCAGGCAAGCTCGGGAGGCGGCTTCAGTGACGGAGGTGCGCAGGTAGGTAGACCTGCTAGTGGAGCCACACGACCCAGCCCCGAAATTGTGCGAGGGCACAGTGTGAAAATTTGCGGGGTGAGACCCAAATTTGGAGGGCACCACAGTGTGGGCAATGGGAATTCGGGTTCTTAGAACCACATAGTTTAAAGAGGCCGATTGGCAGGGTACGACCCCGGGTAGTTTAAAAGTGTAATGTTACTAGAGTAGTTAGGATGAGAATTCCATTCGCACCATCCACAGCCAGTCACCAAGGAGGACGAGCTCCACACCGAGGCTCTGTAAGCCGATTGAGTGGTAAGACGCATCATGGCGTGGGTGAGACATTGTTGTGTTCCATCCCTTCCTTCCTGGGAGGGAGTCGGTGACAAATTTGGTATAGAGGGGGATATGGGAGACAAGACATAGAGACGGATTGTAAATACAAGGGGGGCTAGGGTAGTGTAGCCAACGGTGGGGGGTACGGACGGTTAGGGACGAGTTTGCTATGCTCGCTCTACTGTGTCCCTCGCATCGCACCAGGCATGATGGCGCCTGGTCACCTTGTTTTTCGTGTGCCACTGTGTCCTTTCCGTTTGCTTGTTGCGCTTCGTCTTCCCTCCCCGCCCCAGGACCATTTTGGAGGCCGAACTGTGCAGCATCCATTCTGCAGTGTCGCACCGGTGCAGCCGAACTGTGCGGCAGTTTGCTGCCGGACCCACCTTGTTGCACCCTTGCTACACCTGTGCAGCCGAACTGTGCAGCACTTTGCTGCCAAACCCATTTTGCTGCACCCTTGTCACACTTATGGACCACAAGCCTTGTGGCTCGCACCCAGGCTGTGCCGCATCTTTCTGCAACTTACCTTGCACCTTCGGACCAATTGATGAGTGGCACTGATGCCACGCAGTTGGACCACGTGAGAGTGGCCCTGCTGGCCAATAAAAAGCATTGTTTACTATCGTGTGCCAGGTATGAAGAAGATGTGGAAGCTTAGATGGCCCTGATGCTTCATATGGCCTGTATGCCGGTCAGGGCCAGCCGGTTTTGTTAGCCGCACACAGAAGATGCAAGATGCAAGATGCAAGTAGCAAGTGCCATATCAAGTGTTGATTTCTCTCCTCCAATTTCTTCCTAAAGTGCAGGTCCTGGGTCATAGAATTGTAAATAAAGTTCAGTTCTCTGCTTGTAAATATAAGAATGTGCCCACCGTCTATGTGTTTAGTTTGAAATTCCAGAAATACTCGGGTAGTTGTGGGTGTGAGTCTGTTAGAGTAGCTGCTCATCGCATTAGGGGGGACATATCTAGTGTTAAAAATGTCGCACACATGGGTCAGAATAAATGCTAGAGGGATTACACCTATGTGTCACATTGAAAAGTAATGGTAAATTTGCATGCCAGGCTCTACCTGTCGTTGCATTGTTGGGGTCGGCTCGGGACGATTCTGGTGAGAGAGGGGGGTAGTGTTGCGGTTTATTTACAACTATACAAGTCGAAGAGACACAGAGCAGGCTTAATCAGTCTTAACTTATCCCCGGACAAGGGCCCACTCACTCACGCAGGGAAAAGAAGGAAGGACAGTTCGTGCTTCAAACGCGCCTTGGCTCCGGTCGCTCGCGGACAGCTCGCCAGGCGTGGCCCTCGGATGTTCGCGGCATGTGTGCTGGGAGCGCAGGCAGGGAGACCGTGCGTCTGTGGCCTGGAATGGATCGTCTTCACGAGCGCATTATTCACAGGCAGCAGCAGAGCGCAGGGCACAGGGAGAGTTCGTGTACAGAGGGGGGCATATAACAAGCAACTGAATCCACTCGTCGCTACAATGTCCTCTTTCTCACTGCGCTCACAACGCTCTCTGATCTCCGACTCAACCACCACGACTTATTGGGCACACTCCACTTTACCACCACGTCTCTCCCAGCTCTGACTGAGGCGGGGGGCCCGTGGCAGGGTTTTATGGCCTCGCCCCAGAGTCTTACCTGAATGCTCCAAGCCCCTCCTCTCGCTGCCGTTGTTAGCCACACCCCTTGAGCTCCGATTGGCTGCTCGCCACTTACCGGCTACTCCCCCGCAGCTCCTCCCTTCGGCCTGCCAGACTTGTTCCAGGCCTAGCACGTGGCATTCCTGCCCAAAGAACACCTTACTCACTGGCCTGCTCAATGCAAACTAACACAGGAAAGGAGACTACGCTTACATTTACTAAGAAATAACAACTAAAGCGAGGCCACATGTTGTGGTGCAACTACCTACGAGGGGGGTTGGGGGGCCATTCTTTATTCGCAAAACCGCAACAATATATATATATGTGTGTGTGTGTGTGTGTGTGTGTGTGTGTGTGTGTGTGTGTGTGTGTGTGTGTGTGTGTGTGTGTGTGTGTGTGTGTGTGTGTGTGTGTGTGTGTGTGTGTGTGTGTGTGTGTGTGTGTGTGTGTGTGTGTGTGTGTGTGTGTGTGTGTATATATGTGTATGTATGTATGTATGTATGCATGCATGCATGCACATGCATGTGTGTGTTCGTGTGTTTTTGTGTGTTCGTTAATTAATTAGATATATAGGCCTATAAGTATTGCAGTTCTGTGAACCGGCAATCCCCGAAGGTAATTTGCAACCAACAAAAGGTCCTGAGTTGGTAATCTCATAAGTATTTGTTCAGATAGTCCTTCCCTTCTGTGTCGTGGGTTTTAGTGGGACAATATGCATTGTGGGGGATTAGCTAGGTTTTTCCCCTTTTCTCCCCATTTTCTTAAAGCCTTTTAATTTGTGCCATAACTAAATCCAAACTCTGAGACAACGACCTTAAAACACCTGTGCCAATTTTGTAAACAGAAAGGTAAACCAATGCAAGTAATCCCTTTCACCTGTGTCTCCCACTTCCTTTCCATAATCAACATGCTCAAGCATTACCCTGGTAAACCAGAGTGCAGTGTCAACAACAGCTGCGCGCTTTACATTGCGCCTCCTGTTCTCGCCAGCTTGCTTCCCAGTCAATATAGAGATCATTGGAAGAGATCATCAAGAGGTCATCTCGAGCAGTTCTCAAGATGTGGTCTCATATCGCTCGTTCATCGACCCCCCTCCTCAATCGCTCTGGAGCTCCCTGACGCTTGGGGTTGATCATGGCTTGGCAAACAGCGCAGGACAGATGAGTGGAGCGAAGCTAGGAGGCGGGGTGGCGGCACGGAGCGCTGGGAGAAGCGCTAAATCCAGGCATCAAGTGGGGAGCATCTCCGGACGAGCCGGACGATCCTCAACCCATATGCGGGGGTCCTTCACTACAAGCTCACACTCATTAACTGAAGTAATCCCTCCCACCACCCCTCACCTAAGCGAATGGGACCCGTGGGCTCGGCGGCTCTGGTTCGGTGAGGCCAGAGGTCACACAAACCTCACTCTGCTGCTGTCTTCTTTCCCTTCCGCTTGATGAGTCTGATGGGCACCCTGTTATGTGTAGATTGGGTAGTTGGCTGAGCTAGATAGGTCGGGACATCTATGCTCTGTGTCTCTGTGTTTTCTAAAGTCTGTGCGACCCTTGTGCATTGATTGCTGATTAATTTATTCCTTGTGTGTGTATTGCCTGGATATTGATTTTGCATTTCATTGCTTATATGCTCCCCTCAGCCCCCTACCTCCATCCCTGTAAATAAATCCCCTTGTTAGAAAGCCTTTGCTGCTATACCGATATGTGTGAACGTTTTTGCTGCTGTGCTTATAAATGTTTTCATGCAATCTGTCGATGCCAGGTTGGTGTAGTACAAGCCTGTAATTCTTCCCTTTTTCTTATAATTTCTTATCAACGGAACGGGAGGTGGCTTCCGGCTTCTTGCTCATAACTCGTGTGAGCGGGATTGTTTTCGCCATCTTTGCCTTTGCTTTATAAAACCGTTGTGCAGAAAAGGAAGTTTGGCATCTCGTCTTATCCAAAGTTTGATTACGGCATTTTTCCTGGATCCACCGTTCACCATTATCCTCTGTACTAGTTCAGCTTACCGTAGGATTCCAGAGCCTACTTATTACCCCTATTGTTGAATTGATATTCTGATCTGCTCGTGATATATTTTCCTCCATTCGTACAATATAGCCCATACTAGGGTAGCCGGGACATTCAACCCCAACAAATTGGCTCCATTCCAAGTGTGCACTGGCAATTTTTCGCTCGGCTGCAATCTATTAAGGTAGCATGAGTATACAACGAGGGCATGTTTCCGAGCTGGAAGACTACTTGACCCACAGGTAAACGGTAATTAGACGGAGGACTCTGGACCAAGAAAGTGGTCGACTAATTGTTGTTTGCAGTTGCCGAGCAACCCGCCCGGTTCGTGGAGTTATCTGTGCCCTGGTGGCCTCAGGTCTGGTGAGTTTGGGGGAGCCGAGGCAGCTGATCCCCAAAATCCACGGCTGCAACTATATACTCGTGTGTGTGTGTATATATATATATATATATATATATATATATATATATATATATATATATATATTAGCCGAAACCCGTGGAACATCCACGGAAGGGAGGATGTGGTGTATGGATAGAGTGTACCATTATGGATGGCATAGGGGAGCGCTCATGGGATCTTCTTCTTCCGTTAAGCTCCAATTTTTTCTCTTTAAGTTAAGTCCAATCAGTCCTCTCTGCTCGAAGTGCTCAGGCCATGCCTTCCCACTCTCATACTTTTATTGCCGTTCGGTGTAGAAAGGGATTGACATATCGTTCGTCTGTTTCAGCTCGTTATCTTTAAGCTTCCTTACGTCTCGCCACCTGCTACACCTCTCTGAGTTACGAGGATTTATGCAACGCACCCCGAGTATCGCAACGTCACTCCATTTAACTTTATTAAAATGACGATAAAGACGTTTCCTTATATATCCTAATTTAAAATGTTCAAGGGAATAAAAAGACCATTTGGTTCACACCACCCATGTTCACACCACTCGACTGTCCAATCAGCGGATGGCTCGCTTCGCCTTCGCCCAGCAGATGCCAATACGATGGCGTTGTAAGATGGCGTCGTATCAGCAGTTAATCGGATGCTTTTGGGCCCCAACGTCGGCTAATTCAGATTTTTCGAGTATGGCTGTACGTGATAAACAAAGAGCGCGGTTCGTAGATCGTAAATCCATTAGTGCCGTGGGCATCGGGTCACTGGGTGCGGCGTAAAAGGGATAACAAAGTCGAGTCCTTACGCTATTATTATATAGATATATATACACACAACAACAACAACATCATGTATTTTAAGGCCATTTTCCCTGCGAGAGTGGGGGTTAGCCTTGCGGTCCCCATGACAATCTTCTCCATTTTGCCCTATTTTCTGCATCTCCCCTTGTTAACCCCCTTGCCCGCATTTCTTCTTCCACCATCTTTAGCCAAGTCTTTCTCGTTCTTCCCCGTCCTCTACTTCCTTCTACATTCATTTCCATCACTCTTCTCAACCAGTCACTTTCATCCTTCCTCAACACATGACCAAACCATCTCAACCTGTTGCTCTTCAGAGCATCAATCAACAACAGCAATAACATGCATTTTAAAGGCCATTTTCCCTACTAGAGTGGGGGTTAGCCTTGCGGTCCCCATGACAATCTTCTCCATTTTGCCATATTTTCTGCATCTCTCCTTGTTAACCCCCTTGCCCGCATTTCTTCTTCCATCATCTTTAGCCAAATCTTTCTCGGTCTTCCCCGTCTTCTACTTCCTTCTACATTCATTTCCATCACTTCTCAACCAGTCACTTTCATCCTTCCTCAACACATGACCAAACCATCTCAACCTGTTCCTCTTCACAGCATCAATCACAGGCTCTATTCCCATCATCTTTCGCAATTCATCATTTGTCTTCCTCTCTCTCAACGATACTCCGCACATCCGTCGAACCATTCGCATTTCCACCCTTTCCAACCTTCGTTGCTGCTCTACGTTCATTACCCATGTCTCGCTCCCATAAATCATAACACTTCTCACACATGCAGCATACACCTTTCCCTTCAGCTTCAACGACACTCCCCTCATCATCAGCACGCCACTCAATTCCCGAAACTTCTTCCATGCACATCTCACTCGAGCAACCGTTGCCGAGTCTGATCCACCTTCTCCATTCAGCATGTCTCCGAGGTAGCTAAATGTTTTCACACCTTCCAGCTTCACACCGTCTCCAAGATCCAACTCAACATTTCCTCCATCTGCAGCTCCCTCTGTGCACACCTTACATTTGAATGTAGCTGCCACACTGGTTAATGACCCTCTCAGACCACTACATTTTTTATGAACCCACTCAGCGCACATTGTACACTGAATGGAGTTCACTCCGACACCCTTCCTACACACAGCACAGGGCCACTTCCCAGTTCTTTCCACCTCACCACATGCTTTACCACTTGCCATCACCTTCGTCTTTCCGATATTCACCTTCAGACCTTTTGTCTCCATACATTCCTTCCACGTGTTCATCTTTTCCTTCAGTCCATCCATACTTTCCGCAATCAACACCAGATCATCTGCATACAACAACTCCCATGGTAAACCCTCCTTTACTTTCTGAGCCAGCACCTCCATCACAGCTACAAATAGTAGTGGACTTAGTACCGACCCCTGATGCACTCCCACCTTCACCTCAAACTCACCACTGTTCCCGTCCTTCGTCCTTACAGCTGTGTGCGCTCTTTTGTACATTGCCATCACTACTCTGATCAACCATTCCTCCACTCCTAACTTCCTCAATGCCCATGTCAATACTTTGCGTGGAACCCGATCGAATGCTTTCTCCAGATCAACAAACCCAAGAAACAACTTCTTCCTCTTCTCCATGTACTTCTCCTGCAACTGCCCCACAATGAAAAGCGCGTCTGTCGTTCCTCTTCCTGGCATGAATCCAAACTGCATTTCGTCGATCTTCACTTTCTTCCTTATCCTCCTCTCCAACACCCTTTCCAATACCTTCATTCCATGCTCCAATAACTTTATCGCTCGGTACTAGCCACACTCCAGAGGGTCACCTTTCCCCTTGTATAGAGGGACGAGGGTACTCGGTTCCCAATCCACTGGAATGCGGCCTTCTTTCACCACCAGATTACAGATCTCTGTCATTCTCTTCACACCCCAACTTCCTGCTGCCTTCAACATATCTCCCACAACTCCCGTCGGCCCTCCCGCTTTTCTACCCTTCATTGCTTTTATCGCTTCCTCAACTTCCTTCTCAGTTATCTTCTCTGCCGGTCCTAAAACTGGGTTACTCTCTATGTTGCCATCCCATTCATTCTCTGTATTCAACAGCATTTCCATATATCTTTTCCATCTTCCTTTAATTCCATCTGGGTCGACAACGATTTGTCCCACTTCATCCTTCAAGCAACTTACCCCCATCACATCACACCTCTCTTTCGCTCTCTGCTTTGCAATCCTGAATACTGCTTTCTGACCCCCTTCCGAATCCAAGCGTTCTCCGAACATTTTCCTACATGCCTCGTGCGCCTTTGCTACCTCTTTCTTTGCAGCCTTCCTGGCTGCCTTATAACTTTCATGCTCTGCTGTTTCTGCTCCCGTACCCTTCGCCTTCTGCCACTCCTTGAACTTCTTCCTCTTCTCGTCAATCCTCTTTCCAACTTCATCATCCCACCACCATGTTTCCGAGTGCCTCGGTGGTCCTTTTGTCCATCTACATACCTCACCAACGGCTCCCAACAGACTAGCTTTCATTGACATCCAACCACTTTCAAGCTCAACCACATCATCCTCGACCCTACTCAGCCTCTCTTTTAATGCCTCCCTTACTGTCACCTCTTTCAACCTCCACACCTTCATTCTCGGTTGGTACTTCACCCGCCGAGCTCTCCTCGCACCTTTCACCCTTACGTCGCAGACAACCAAGTGGTGCTGTGAAACAGCCTCCTCCCCCGGGATCACCTTTATGTCCCGGAGGTGCCCCCATCTCGCCTACGCACCATCAGGTAGTCAACGGTTGTCGTCGACCCACCTGACGTGTATGTAACGAGCTTATTATCCTCTTTCTGGAACTGAGTATTACAAATCAACAAATCAGCTCCATTAGCAAACTCCAAAATCCTTTCACCTTCTCCATTTCTCACACCATATCCGTAACCCCCATGAACCCCGTCAAAACCATCCATACTCCTTCCCACATGTCCATTTAGGTCTCCTCCTACCACAACAACTTCCTCATCTTTCACGTTTTCCATCAGCTTCTCTATCGCACACCAGAACTTGTCCTTCTCTTCATCGCTTCGACCAACCTGCGGAGCATATCCCGAGATGACGTTCACCAAGAGCTTTCCAATCATCATTTTGACCATCATCAACCTATCACCACACTGTCACAGCATCAATCACAGGCTCTATTCCCATCATGTTTTGCAATCCATCATTTGTCTTCCTCTCTCTCAACGATACTCCACACATCCACCGAACCATTCGCATTTCCACCCTTTCTAGCCTTCGTTGCTGCTCTACGTTCATTACCTATGTCTCGCTCCCATAAATCATAACACTTCTCACACATGCAGCCTAAACCTTTCCCTTCAGCTTCAACGACACTCCCCTCCTCATCAGCATGCCACTCAGTTCCCGAAACTTCTTCCATGCACATCTCACTCGCAACCGTTGCCGGGTCTGATCCACCTTCTCCATTCAGCATGTCTCCGAGGTAGCAAAATGTTTTCACACCTTCCAGGTTCACGCCGTCTCCAAGATGCAACTCAACAGTTCCTCCATCTGCAGCTCCCTCTGTGCACACCTTACATTTGAATGTAGCTGCCACACTGGTTAATGACCCTCTCAGACCACTACATTTTTGATGAACCCACTCAGCGCACATTGTACATTGAATGGAGTTCACTCCGACACCCTTCCTGCACACAGCACACGGCCACTTCCCAGTTCTTTCCACCTCACCACATGCTTTACCACTTGCCATCACCTTCGTCTTTCCGATATTCACTTTCAGACCTTTTGTCTCCATACATTCCTTCCACTTGTTCATCTTTTCCTTCAGTCCATCCATACTTTCCGCAATCAACACCAGATCACCTGCATACAACAACTCCCACGGTAAACCCTCCTTTATGTTCTGAGCCAGCACCTCCATCACAGCTACAAATAGTAGTGGACTTAGTACCGACCCCTGATGCACTCCCACCTTAAGTTCAAACTCACCACTGTTCCCGTCCTTTGTCCTTACAGCTGTGCGCGCTCTTTTGTACATTGCCATCACTACTCTGATCAACCATTCCTCCACTCCTAACTTCCTCAATGCCCATGTCACAACTTCGCGTGGAACCCTATCGAATGCTTTCTCCAGATCAACAAACCCAAGAAACAACTTCCTCTTCTCCATGTACTTATCCTGCAACTGCCTTACAATAAAAAGCATGTCTGTCGTTCCTCTTCCTGGCATAAATCCAAACTGCATTTCGTCGATCTTCACTTTCTTCCTTGTTCTCCTCTCCAACACCCTTTCCAATACCTTCATTCCATGCTCCAATAACTTTATCACTCTACGAGCCACATTCCAGAGAAGAATGTGCGGAGTGCGGAGGAAGTGGATGTGCGGAGTATCGTTGAGAGAGAGGAAGACAAATGATGAATTGCGAAAGATGATGGGAATATTGCCTGTGATTGATGCTGTGAAGAGGAACGGGTTGAGATGGTTTGGTCATGTGTTGAGGAAGGATGAAAGTGACTGGTTGAGAAGAGTGATGGAAGTTAATGTAGAAGGAAGTAGAGGACGGGGAAGACCGAGAAAGATTTGGCTAAAGATGGTGGAAGAAGAAATGCAGGCAAGGGGGTTAACAAGGAGAGATGCAGAAAATAGGGCAAAATGGAGAAGATTGTCATGGGGACCGCAAGGCTAACCCCCGCTCTAGCAGGGAAAATGGCCTTAAAATGCATGTTGTTGTTGTTGTTGTTGAGCCACATTCCAGAGGGTCACCTTTCCCCTTGTATAGAGGGACGAGGGTACTCAGTTCCCAATCAACTGGAATGCGGCTTTCTTTCACCACCAGATTACAGATCTCTGTCATTCTCTTCTCTCCCCAACTTCCTGCTGCCTTCATCATATCTCCCACAACTCCCGTCGGCCCTCCCGCTTTTCTACTCTCCATTGCTTTTATCGCTTCCTCAACTTCCTTCTCAGTTATCTTCTCTGCCGGCCCTAAAACTGGGTTACTCTCTATGTTGCCATCCCATTTATTTTCTGCATTCAACAGCATTTCCATGATGCTGTGAAGAGGAACAGGTTGAGATGGTTTGGTCATGTGTTGAGGAAGGATGAAAGTGACTGGTTGAGAAGAGTGATGGAAATGAATGTAGAAGGAAGTAGAGGACGGGGAAGACCGAGAAAGACTTGGCTGAAGATGGTAGAAGAAGAAATGCGGGCAAGGGGGTTAACAAGGAGAGATGCAGAAAATAGGGCAAGATGGAGAAGATTGTCATGGGGACCGCAAGGCTAACCCCCGCTCTAGCAGGGAAAATGGCCTCAAAATGCATGTTGTTGTTGTGTTGTTGTATTCAACAGCATTTCCTTTTTCTCTTCCATCTTCCTTTAATTCCATCTGGGTCCACAACGATTTGTCCCACTTCATCCTTCAAGCAACTCACCCCCATCACATCACACCTCTCTTTCGCTATCTGCTTTGCGATCCTGAATATCGCTCTCTGACCCTCTTCCGAATCCAAGCGTTCTTCGAACATTTTCCTACATGCCTCCTGCGCCTTTGCTACCTCTTTCTTTGCAGCCTTCTTGGCTGCCTTATAACTTTCATGCTCTGCTTTTTATAAGGCAGCCAAGAAGGCTGCAAAGAAAGAGGTAGCAATATATATATTGTTACGGATCTCAGAGACGGCACTCCCCTTAGCAAGGTGGGGTTAATCCCCTTGGCCTGTTAAGCTGGCCGTCTCTGGTCCTGGTACTTGTAACGCTCTTTTGCGGGGTGGAATTTATCAGGGTTATTGGTCAAGGTGTTCTCCCGAATACCTTTACCAATCCCTCTGCAAAACAGGGAGACAAGTACCGCTCGAACCACGGACAAGATGGTATTTGCCGAGCGGTTTAGCAATCCGCAGCCCGAGCCATTAACAAAAGACTAACCCGATTCCGAGCATTGGCCAAATCGTGCCACAGGTACTCGATTGGAGACAGGATGAAAACGATCAGGGGAAAGAAGAAACCAAAGGTAAGAAATAACAGGTATTTATTAATTATTTACAAAACAATGAAACCAAAGAAGAAACAAAAGCAATATACAGAAGAAGAAGAAGACACAGGGCAAACCTTAAAACAATCTTATATTATTCCCCAGGACAACAAACAGGACAGACAACAGACTTACACGACAAGGAATGGCAGTCAGGAATGACTGGAAGAAGGAGAAGGGTCCATGCAGGTGACAGGGTAGGAAGGTCCGGGCCGGTGCGCAGTTTCGAGGTTGGCTCCAGTCCACGCTCCGGCTCGAGGCGAAAACCCGGCGGCAGCGGCACGTATTCGTTTCACGCGGTAGGGGCTTTCCGAAGCAGCTCCGCGCAGCTTCGTCTCTCACAGCCAGACCCCACCAAGTGCCGTCTCCAACCCAAGTCGAGTCTCGTTTATCTCCTTCTCACTCGACTCGCAACCGCACCTTCTCACCCGACTCTCTCTGCCTTCTTCATAAAAAGGCTTCTTGCTCGCGCTTATATTACGCGTGTTGCAAATCAATGCGCGCTTCATGGAGCCACGCCCGCGATGGTACCTTGCCAGCCCTGGTTGGTCGGTAGGGGCTCGCTGACTCCGCCTCGGGTGGTGCGTCGGCGTGCCATGCCCGTGATCTGGCGGCCCCGCCCCCTTCTTTCTCGGCTTGACCGCATGGCTAATGGCGGCTGGGGCGAGCGCTGCAGCTGGCAGAGGCGCGTACCACAATTGGTTGGAGAGGGACGTCGCAAAATGAACGGAATAGGGCCTATCTTATTTGATTAATGCAACGCAGATTCAACTATTGGGAACAGGTCCTTAACTGAAACACACAATAATGAAATAACTACGAAGAGGTCCGAAAGTTCGCTACGTGTTGTTCATGGACTAACTCGGGTGCGATCTTTAACAAACCAATTGATGGGGATATTTACAGGGGAACATTTATAAGGGAAACATTTACTAAAATTTACTAGTGAAGGTTCTAAAAACCGTAAGAATATATATATATATATATATACAGTGAAACCTTGACTTACGAGTTTAATTCGTTCTGTGACCGAGCTCGTAACTCAATTTGCTCGTTTCTCAAATTAAATTTCCCCATTAAAATGCATTGAAATGCTATTAATCCGTTCCAGCCCGCCAAAAACCACACCAATTTTTTTTTAAATATACAGTATATATAAAAATATCTCGCGCTTTATATTTCACCTGTATGCAGCATACAAGTTGGCAGGATGGCCTGGACTGGACTGGAGGTACGCACACTTGACTCTAAACTGTCCAGCCTGGGTTTGAATCCCGACCCAGCTATAACCTGTCATGGGTGAATCACAGGCAGGGTGATTCATCAATGTGTGTACCGCTAAACTGGGCGCCCCGTTTGCGTCCCATTAGTTGTTGGATGTTAAGGATCTCACCGTGTTTTCCACAAAGAGAAGGCGAGCTATCGCCGGCACTCTGAACAAGTTGTGGCCTGGCATGCTCTTCTCCTCTGCCGTTATATACGTCCTCCTCGGCATCTTTTTCCAGAAAAGCCCTGTCTCGTCACAGTTGAAGATTTGCTGGGGGATGTATCGTTCGGCTTCTATCAGTTGGGCAAAAGTTAAAATAAAATCTTCAGCTGCCTTCACATCCGCCTCACCAAGTCGACAACACGCACACCTCGCTCATGTTTTTCGACGATTGCGTGTTTTATATCCAAGCACATCATCCTCTTCTTCTTCTCAGTACTGCCCTTGGCACTCAATTTCTTAGGACCCATGGTTAAAACTAAGAAATTTTCCAAAATAACCAAAATGCGAAAACAAAGCAGCAGCGATATACGGCAGAGATGCTTGCACGGCAAGATAACCACGTGACCGGAACCCACCTGGTGGCGGGTGGCGTAAGCTCGTAACTCAGATCTCGGCTCGCATCTCAAAGCAATAAACCGCCCGAGCGACGGCTCGTATCTCGGAAAACTCGTAAGTTGGTGCACTCGTAAGTCAAGGTTTCACTGTATATATATATATATATATATATATATATATATATATATATATATATATATATATATATATATGTATATACTATATATACATACATACATACATACATACATACATACATACATACATGTACATACATACATACATGTACATACATACATACATGTACATACATACATACATACATACATATAGCCGATATGCAGTTGCACACTTTTATTAATACAAAGAAAAGTTAAATGTAATAACCAAAATAAAGTAAGCAATTTCTGTTAACTGCAGTTAACTAAAGACATTAACTGAACACATTGTTATGCTGTTCTTCAACTTAAGTGATTCGAGGTGATCAGTGTGAACACGTCTGTGACACTTATCTTTCACTGAGAGGAAATGCAACTGCAAAAGATTAGGCTGTCATACTCCTTCTAGTGGGGCGGCTTAGCCCAAATATTCAAAAGAATTGTGCATTTTGTGATACAAGCACCAAATTTGGCACAAATGTACATTAATATGTTGCGAACATTTTCAGATATTGGGCCACTTGAAATTCCGTAATTTTTTTTTTCAAATTTTTTCAAATTTCGTAATTTCAAATTTTTCGGGTGACACCGTCACAATTTCGGTCTTCGAGGCCGGCCGATAGGCAAAGTGTGACCGGAAGGGACGAGGTTCTCCTGACCACGTCGCCCTCGATCTGGGAAGCGAGAGGCGTTCCATTAGTGGACGCGCCCCTCACGCCCGACTTTTGGGCGGCCCCGGCAGGCCGTTTGTTTTGACGTTCCGTGACAGGCCCCGCACCCCCACCTCCGGGCCGACCGGAAGCTTGTGCTGAGTACATCATACCTGAACAACTCAGTGAGGCAGAACACAGCAGTGCACACCAGGGTGACCCCTTCAGTGCATAAACCAATTAACCTGTCCACTGCAGGGCATATAGAAATGAAGTTATTTTCTGCATATAATAATAATATAAGTTCAGTTCTATATAACAATTTCTGTTATCACCACTACCACTACAACTACCACTACTACAAGCTTTGTCTGGAATTTTGTGGACTAACAGACAAACAGACATACAGACAAGCTGGGATCAAAACATTACCTCCTTCCACCATTGAGTGTAGAGGTAAACATCATGGAAATTATATCATGCCCTAGATTTAATTCATGCTTACCCGTGTATTTGCTTCACTGGTTCACAAGGTCTTTTGCATACATGTAATTCAGACTCTCGTCTTCATTGCTGACCACACAATGTTCGCAACATATTAATGTACATTTGTGCCAAATTTGGTGCTTGTATCACAAAATGCACAATTCTTTTGAATATTTGGGCTAAGCCGCCCCACTATATCGGCCGGCCTCGAAGACCGAAATTGTGACGGTGTCACCCGAAAAATTTGAAATTACGAAATTTGAAAAAATTTGAAAAAAAAAATTACGGAATTTCAAGTGGCCCAATATCTGAAAATGTTCGCAACATATTAATGTACATTTGTGCCAAATTTGGTGCTTGTATCACAAAATGCACAACAGATTTGCTATGCTGCTACACTATCATGTCTTGTGCAGTCTGTGGATTTTTGGAATACACAAAATGTTTCACCACTCTCCATAAGAAGAATCCCATGGGATTTAAGTTAGGGTATCAAGGCAGCCATTCCACGCTTTCCCTACGACCTATCCAATGATTTAGAAAAGTCTCATGAAGAAAATTGCAAACCACAAGAGCAAAATGAGGTGGTGTTCCATCATATTGTATGTGCAGTTCATCAAAGTCACCACAGTGTGTTTCAGATAGGGCAGGGTAGGTCTTCCAAGGTAGCACTGCCCTATTACAGTTGCATCAAATAAATAAGGACCAATGACACCCCCGGTTGGAAATCCCATTGAAACCAATAGGACAAATTCCATAAAAATCCCATAGGTAATTGGACCAGTCGGATCTACTGGTTTCAATAAGGAAAGTGAAATACTGGACCAGTAGAAAATACCAGTCGGTCAATGGGCGGACCTGTAGGAGACCAATAGAATACCAATATATAAATGAACAGGATTAAAAATAACTAATTGACATATGTGGGCACATTACATGCCCAGACTGGTAATTGAACCCCCATCCTCTGTTGAACTGTACCAGTGCTCTATCATCCAAGCTCGAACTAAATTCTATATGCAACTGTGTGTTTTGCGTTGTTGATCACAAAATATAATTCAAGTATTTTGTTTGGTCTATGGGTTTTCAGACCAGTTAACTCTAATGGTTTCTGCAGGACCAGTTGAACTGAAAGGTTCCTATTGGTTTATATGGGTTTCAGACCAGTTGCAACAAATAGTTTCTATTGGTTTCAACTGAATCTGGTTTGGTTTCTACTGGAAACTCTACTGGTTCATGTATAAACTAATAAAGACTGTGATTTTGAATAGAGACCCATAGAGATGTCCTACTGGTCTTGATTGGTTTCTATGGGATTTTTGACCTGGGACGTATATATATATGTATATCATACTGGGCTGAGCCGGAAGGGCCACTTACAAGTGGTTGACATCACTCCCCGCACTATAATGTCAGGTTGCTTCAGTTGCTGTTCAATAGTTAAATGATGATCAGTGTTGTCCCAGTAGACAGAACTATGCCGATATTTAGTTGTCCAGATTCACTTTGTATAAAAAAATAAAATAAAAATAAAATAAAATAAAGAAATAAATAAATATAAAGTTTCATATTCTAAAATCCAAAAAATTATGTAACGCGAATAATGGTCGGTCGCAAGGAATTCGGATTTGAGAGTTTTCACTACATATACTGTTATGTTTATAGAGGGTAGGCAATGGATTACCTTAGTCCAGGTAGAAGTGTATAGTATAGGGTGCTCCGAATGTCACTATGAAGAAGAAGAAACCCCACATGTACATAAGTTGGGAATCCGTTGGACCTGATGTCGCGTAAGTGTATCTTTGTCCCCATGACGAGGGGTGGGGTTATGCTAATTAGTTAGGGATTGATGGTTAATCCCCGGTGTGTAAATGGCCTCTGTGATTTTGTTTACGAGTCCGTGTGGAAGGTCCCTTGATTAGGAATCGTAGTTTTATTGTGCATTTCTTTGTTTCCTGGCATTATTTTATTAAACTTTTTTGTTACATTTTAATTCCGTGTCGGTTTGATTTATTACTCGGGTCGAAGACATCCAGTGGGTTCCGTACAGGTAAGAGCTTCGCTGCCCTCATCCCCCGCGCGAATTCACACTGCCATTGAATTTAACGCCTCGGAGTTTAAGCTTGATCTGCTATCCGTCCCCAGGGGTGTTAACTCCAGGAACTCGACAATACTGTTGATACCTCCCAGCTTGGTAAAGCACTGAAGTACAGGTCACGTCCCATAACAGTCGAAAATGTGCGACTTGTGAGCAGTAATGTCCGTCTGCCACACGAGAACATTCCCTCTGCTTTGCCACATGAGAACATTGGCTGCGCCTGGATGGGTTTGAGGTTTATGGAGTACCGGCTGAAACCCGAATCCCATCCAGGTTCCTCCCGATTGATGTCTCAATCTTTGTCCTTTGCTTATTTGGGTTCCTCATGATGACTCCAATGCAGTATTTGGTCCTCAATGGGATTACTGCCACACCAACCAGGAGGTGAGTTTGTGGTTGGGTGTAATAATAAACCAAAATATGGGCCTTCTGATGTTTAAATGCCATGATGCATTTATCGGGCCGGAAGGGCCAATTACACTTCAAACAACCTCAAGATGGGTGTTAAACTGTTCAGCGTCAATAAACGCCTCGACGTCTTTGCGACACAAAGTAGTTCAAGTGGTTTGCTGTGGCCTATTGGCAAACGACGTCATGGCGAACGAACATAGTGACGTTAAAAGGATACATGTTCCCTATTGTATCAGCGACGACGTAATGAAACAACATTAACCGAATCAACGCAATTGGTGAATCGAGATTTTTTTTTCTTGTGACTGAAAATTTTGCATTGCGCCTACAAATGTAATTTTGGTTGCGTTGGTGCACCTATCGAAACAATTTAACTTTGAACTGTCCACCAGATCCCCTAAACACATTAATTCACTCTTATTTTTCTGTCTTCCTCTTTCCATCTGTATTAAAGGAACCCATTTTGCAGTGACTGTAGCCTCACGGCCATTCGCCCCTTCATGTTTTCAACCTCCTGATCTTCTCCCCTTTTCCCCTCTAACCCCCCATCCACATTCTGGCACTCCACCCCACAACTCCTATTCCTTCCCCTTCAATAACAGTATGGACCTTCAACAATCGAGGTCAGCATTCCCACATCACAGATGTCGCTTGCGGGTCGTCACTGCTGATTTTGACATTGTGCATTTACCATAATCTTTCCTCTCACAGGAGGTCCATGATGTGATTGTCTCCTTTGACAGGCCTGACCCACAGTGGTGGTGTTACAATTTATCTCAAGAACTCCACCCCCCCCTCCCCCCCCACATGCTGTGTCTGCACTAACCCTTCTTAACCTCTCAAATATTTCTAGTTGTGCAGTCCTCTTGTTTCTTTATTGTTTTCATTTACCCACAAAAAACAATTAATTGGACCACTTTTTGCAAATCTTAAGTATGCTTTTGCTCCATCAGGAGACCTGGACTTTTGAACAATGACGGCCGTAGTCATACCGCCAGTCAAGCTTAAGTGGCTCGAGCACTTGAACAACTCTTGGGTGATGGAAGACAGTGATGCTGTGAGCACACGAGAAGGAGCAGCAGTTCTCTACAACCAGCTCATCTCAAACAAGGAAGTGATTTCACTTCCTCAACAGGTGTTTTTTTTTTTTTTCTCTCTCTCTCCCCCTTTCTTTCTATTATGATACCTTGACATATACTGACCTGTATTAAGCCTAGTTGTAAAGTTATTACCTGTATAAGTTACTGGAATCTGATTTTGGCAACATGCAGATCTCAGGTACTTACAAGTGTTCATTTATTGCTGTCTACTCTAGGTGATGAGGCTCAAGGGACCACAGCTACCAGACTTTGAGCGTGAGCCACTGTCTCTGGAGGAACAGGAGCATTACCTGGGGGCCTTGTTGTCCAGTCAGCTTGCACTAGCGAAGACGGTGTGCTCTGATTCGCCCTTTGCTGCTGCTCTCCGACAACGGCTTCTTATACTGCAACGCATCTTCTATGCCATTGCCATAAAATACCATGATCGTGGACGTGCACGGCAGCAGCAGCAGGTCGCGCCTGATGCTGGAGGAGGACTTGGAGAACCTGGAGAACTAAGTGAACGGCCTCTTTCTGGCACGGATGCTCTCATTGAGATGGGTGTAAAGACTGGGCTGAGCCTGCTCTTTGCCTTGCTGCGTCAAAGCTGGATGATACCAACTTCTATTCCCGGTGAGACATCCCATACCTGTAACTGATCTGAGTGGCAGCTGACATGATAAATGACAATATGCACTCTGCATGTTTTTTTAAACTTTAAATATTATATTCCGAATGGAAGCCCTATTATTGTTCCGATTATTTATTAGTCCTGTACCGGTTTCACCGGAGGGTGACTGTAGGGAGGGCCACATAGGTTTGCTCTCAATCCGTCTGGCCTTCTGTACATTTGTCCTTCTGATCGTCTGTCCGTGCAGCCTGTGGTTTTTCAGGCATTTTTATGGCGTAGCCCATCGAGCAGAGCCATCTAGAACAGTGTTTGTCTGTCCGTATGTATGTATGTATGCATGTATGCATGTCCCCTCAAACGTATACCAATCAGAGCTGAAATCTGGTGACGGTGATGTGATTACGTCTGATGTCATTACGGCGTACGCGGGTGACTCTCCACACTCCACCATTTTGATTTAAATGCCGTTCATGCAGAACATATCGTCAAACCTGTCATATATCATAATCGCCATGCTCTACCTTTACGTTTTTCATTCAGTGTGAAGCACAAACAAACCGATTGTTAAAATGACCATCAAATATCGAAAGCATCGGCGTTACGGGTCTTCCAACAATATGGTACGTATAGGCCTTTGGCGTGATGACTCATCTTCGGACCGCTTAGGACAAATTAAGCCCAGCTTTCTTAATACAGTAGTGTATCGTTTCAGTAGTATCGTTTTTGTAATAATAATGTACTAAATATAACCATAATACTTTAATCCCAATGTCATGAATGGAAGGTTAATGGATTGAAGCGGTGTATGGTTCATGATCAGTGATGAGCGTTGTTCGGCACTAATATTAATAACCGAGGACGTAAGGAATTTGCCTTGGATTTTTGAGAGTAATATCATTTTCGAAACAATGATAACGTAACGTTAATATTATAGTAAATCTAATCATAACACTATTCCCTTTGTAGTGACTGCAAACGTATTGGAAGTTAAAATAGATCATGTTCTACATATTAAAGAAGCGGCAGTTTTGTGTCCGTTACTTCATTACGTCTATGATGTCATTGCGACGGCTGACTGCACTGACCGACATTTGAATTTACAGGTATACCCACTCACTATGGAGCTGCAGAAAGGGCCATTCATCTTTGGGGTATATAGATTACAGTCGATCTATTGTCAGGTCGCAAGAACATTGGATGTGTGTTCATTTACCAAGTTTCTTGTGGAGAGATTGCCAAGTGGTTTAAGCATTCGAGCAAGCACTCCATTCAAAACCATTAAGGAATGCCTGGCTAGCTAGCTAGCTGCTTGCTAAATGAGCATACCTCCAACCCTTGTGGGGTATAATCTAGAATACAGTAGATCTTCGCTCAGTCCTATAAGGAAAACTTACCTCGTGGATGTCGAGATTCCTCCAAATTTCTTTGTTTAATGTTATAAACAGCATTAGTGACGGTTTGAAAAGCTAATAATATGTGTTTGTGGTTTATAATATTTTACAAGTCCGGCTATGCCGCTGTTAGACTTTTGGTTTTGTTTCATATACTTCAACATATTCCACTGAAACTTGGAACATTGCTTTATTATGATAAGTTACATAACAAGTTTGAGTTTTGAGACGTTTTGCTAATTTTTAACGGAGTTATGCCTTTTTGGACTTAGAAAAATATCACATATTATACATGAGCCAGTTTTCCAGACTTTTCCCCCTTATCCTTTAACATATTGAACTGAAACTTGGTACATGGCTTTATGATAAGTGACAGAAACTGCAAGTAGGTTATGTAGCTCATGATAACTTATGCTTATGATGTAGATTTATGATAAGCTCTGTAGCTTTGCATACCTAAAACAATTTGTCCTCCTGTGTATGACTCGCATTTGCTGAGCGCTTGGAACAAGAACATTCATTGGGACCAGTCGGGGACATGTATTGCAAAGCAATTCTCCCTCTTGTTTTTGTTATTAGGGTACTACATGCCTATACAGGCTCTGGTACCCTATTGATTTTGTTTTGTTTTTGTCTATATTTTGATTGTATGTTATTATTATTATTAGGTTTACTCTCCATGAAATGGAGAGGAAACCTATTATTACTGCTAGAGTTTTTCTTATTATTATTATTCTTCCACCCTATTTTGCACCTCTGAAAACTTCATAATTAATGTTCTCAGCAACCCCTGGTCGGATTGACAGGAAATTTTAATCAAATGATCGTCTCGGCTCCTAGAATTTTTAAATGCTAATTAAGACGTCATAGGTCATGTGGTATGGGCGCCATCTTGTAAAACAAATTCAACTTTTCCCCTATGTATCTCCGAAACGGCTCAATGGAAAAATTTGAGGAATAGCTCATTCTAAAGAACTCTTCAATGGGAACAAAAGACATGTGTATCGAGTATATTAAAAATGCTAACGTTAAGAGGTTAGAATTCGTCAAACAAAAAATTTTCTCCCCTGAAAATGGGATTTTTTTCCCAGATGCTTTGTCAAAAAAAACTCAGATTGCAAAAAATTTCGAAGTCATAGGTCACATGGTTCGGCCGCCATCTTGTTTTTCGTGAAAAAACACAACCCCTTTTTCTCCGCAACGGCTGAATGGATCGAGCCCAAACTTGGCATGCGTATTCGCATACCCATGACGAACAAAAAAGTCAATGAGCACGACGTCATCCGACACATGGTTTCAGAGTTATGACGTTTTAAAGCTCAAACTAGAAATGGTATCACCTCCATAATTTGTGGAGATATCGAGTGGAAACTTTACACAAATGTTCCTCATGGGGGGATGTTTCAATGTTACTTGAGACGTTTTGATAAGTCACATGGTTTGGCCGCAATAAATAATGGAAGTTAAATTTTAAAAAGCTTGTAACTCTTGAACCACTGCATGGATCGACTTGAATTTTTAATGCAATGTAGCTCTCATCAAGCGGAACAAGTGTGCAAAATTTCAAGATGATTGGATGTACGGTCTCGAAGCTATACGTCTTTATTGTTGAAAGAAGAAGAAACACACCAATTTGTCCTTCCAGGCCATGTCTCCCAGTGCTATTGCCATTTTAAGTTTTAATTTCCTTTAAAAAACATTTTCTCTGCAATAATATGGCCGATTGAGATCAAATTTTCACCATCGGAGGGACTCGGTCTGTAGAATATTTTAATGGTAATTATGACGTCGCAGATCACGTGGTTCGGCCGCCATATTGTTTTTCGAAAACCCCTTTTTCTCTGCAACGGCTGAACAGATCGAGGCCAAACTTTGCAAGCGGAATCGCATACCCATGACGAACAAAAAAGTCAATGAGCATGACGTCATGCGTCACATGGTTTCAGAGTTATGACGTTTTTAAGCATGAACCTTTAAAACCTAGCTCCTCCCTCATTTTTGATCCAATCGAGGAGAAACTACACAGATCTGTTCAGCGTGTCAGTCTACTAAAACGACATTTTAGAATTTGCGACAGGTCACGTGGTTTGGCAGATATCGTTAATTAAACGGAAAAAAAAGAAAAAAAAAAAGGATATCTCTTGAATCGACGTGAAAGTTTTTGATCGACGTGAAACTTCATACTATAGTAGAAGTCATGAAGAGTAACAAGTGTGCAAAATTTCAAGATGATTGGATGTACGGTCTGGAAACTAGACGTTTTTATTGCCTGAAGAAGAAGAAGAACCACAACACTTTTTTTTGACCAGGCCATACAGTGACATAACCACCTCACGAGCTAAGGGTAGCTCGAAATTAAATTGTCTTCGGATTTGGCAGTCGCTAGAGGGTGTTAACATTCGAATGCAACAAATCTGGGCAAATTGTGATGAATTTTCGTAAAACTACACGATATTGTCATTTACATTGGAAAATAACATTGTAAAACTCTCCACCGCCTCGGCTTATTTCTCGCTCTGAAGTTCATCCTGTCTTCAATTATAAGGAGAAAGAGAGGTATCTGCAAGCAATGGTGACCTTTATTTGGTGGAAATCCGATTAAAAATGACGAAGTTATTCAAAATCTAACATTTTAAATGGATCGCATTTCCAAAGTGAATTCTTCCTCAGGTAAAATATCCATGTGTGCAGGCACACCATACGGCGCCAATTTGGCTCCGATTTCAAATCGGATTTCGATCTCGTATTGCCTCGGATGAGTTAACTAAATACCACAACAAATTTGGTGACAATCATGAAAAATTTGACCAAGTTTGATCGACGGGATACTTCGTTCTTATGCTGACATACGGCACGGGCCACGGATGACGTCATGACGTTCTTCCACGGGTGGCAGATATCGTTAATGAAACGAAAATATTTTTTTAAATGGATGGGGTGGGGGGATGTGTGTGTGTGTTTGTGTGTAGGGGTGTGCGTGTGGGGGGAGGGGTGTGGGGGTGTGGGGGTGTTTGTGTGTGGGTGTGTGTGTGTGTTCTCCCGTGGTATATTCTTGTGTGTGGTATATTCAATTATTGACTAGTTTCCCGACTGCACGGATCATCAGCTGGGCCCCGTTCTTCCTCGAGGTTTCGATCCTTTCAGCCCAGGACCTCCCCAAACGGCGGATCAACAACCTCTATCATGGATCCACAACCTCAGTTGCATCCAGGCAGTCAGTCAACCCATCAATGCAACATCACTTATTCCAACTTTACTCGCTATAGGATTTAATGTATTATCATATATTTATAACTTTGCTTACACACTCCATAATATGATAGTATCATTAAATCATGCACATCTTACCTTAAATAAACCATATCTATCAACCAGCATGACCACACCACCTACCTCTGGATCAAACTGTATTTCAAATGTTCAAACTGTCACCTATAACGGTTTTTATTGTCTGTCTGTTTGTTTGTCCACACAATAAATATGATTTTCTCTGCAACCGTTGGTCTGATTGACAGGAAATTTTCACCACAGGTGCAAGTCCACCTGTATAATTTTTGAATGATAATTATGACGTCATAGGTCACGTGGTTCGGCCGCCATCTTAAAAAAAATCGAAAAACTTTGCACCTCTATATCTCGGAAAGTGCTCAATAGAAAAAATTGAGACATGGCTCATTGTAAAGGACTCTCCATGGGGAATAAAATATGTTAATGAAGATGGCGGCCGATCCATGTGACCTATGACGTCATAGTTATCATTAATAAATTCTACAGGTGGAGTTGCACCTATGGTGAAAATTTCCTGTCAATCGGACCGACGGTTGCAGAGAAAATCATATTTATTCTGTGCGGACAAACTCAAAATAATTATGACGTCATCAGTCACGTGGTACGGCCGCCATATTTGCTTTAACACAAACGCCTTAAAAAAACACTGAAAATACATGCTGGCGAGGGTTTGCAATCCCTGATGGCTCTTTTTCTTGTTATTAATGTTATGGATACTGTCGATTACCGGTTTGGAATTGTCAATGATCCAGAATTTCTTAATACCAGAATAAAACGTCACTTTTTCATGGTAGTTTTTTAAAGCATTTATAGATTAGTTTCATCGCCGCTGCTATACTACCTGACAAAGGTTTCAAACGACATTCTCTGCTTGCGATGATGAACCTCATCTTACAAGGGTGTTTGTGCATTTTTGGGATCCATTAAATGAATGGTCATTTATGGTGTTTATCTGGAACTAACAGTCTTCTCACCTTTATGTGATTTGTATAGTGTTGTATCATGTCTGTTTTGTTATCGTTACTTATTTTGTAGGTCTTTGAAATTCCCGTGTCTAGGCCAAATTCTTCCAAAAGTGTTTGAATGTAGAATGTTTTACATACAAATGCAATACTATTATTTGCTCTGTCAATTGAAACAATAACATATTGTGTTTGAAGCTGCCTGAAGCAATCACGTGTCTCTGGATTGTTTAAAATTGCCTTTGGATTATTGATTCGAACTTTTCTTTTCAAATCAACAACTCTCTTTTTCACATGTTTCTCTACCTCCTCCAACCATAATGCCATTTGTGTGTTTGGTACTTCGTGTTTATCAATTTGTTTTCTCATCCATTCGCCCAGTCCCATCATTGTAAGTTCCATTGCTTTATTCCAGTTTAATCTTTTATTTTCTCTATAATTTGGTCCTTTTGTAAGTAATGCATGTAATCTTTTATCTTTCACTATTCTGAGATCACCTGCGATAATGTGTTTATGATATGTATCTTTGAATACGGAATGTTCACAATTACAATGATGCGTGTGCTATTTAACCATTTAGTCAGGTTCACTATGTCAATAAATTATATTTCGTTCAAAATCATGGTAGATTAGCAAACCTATACATTTTTGGAAAGGTTATAGCATAAGGAAACTAAAAATCAATGTTTACATTTGGAGAGATACCTGTATGGCGGCCATTTTGGATTTTCAAAATGGCCACTGTAAAATACATATTTTGTTCTATTTCTGCCTCTAATTACCATAAAAACTTTAAAAAATATACTAAACCTATATTTTCAGGGACAAGGAATCCAATGAAAGTATCAAATTAGTGCTATGGGGAATGGTAAGACACGAATCAAAGGTTTTGAATTGCAAAATACTGTCTTTATATTCGCGATAAGTTGCATAATCAAATACATGTTATCATTTTGTACAGGCAGTTAATAACATCAAAATGTGTCACAATAATTCATATCACCAAACATACACAGGCAGTCAGCAAAATCATATATACACATGCAGTCAGTATAACTTCACATCTACACAGGCAGTCAATGACAAAATATACACAGGTAGTCAATGGCATCAAACATACACGATTACAGAATATGCCATTTTATTTAGAGTTCGTCATCACTGTCCTGTGTGTCGTATCCGACAATATAGTCCGCATCGTTTTCACAGTCCGTTCCACACAAGCAAAGGTCGGTCAAATTGATTGGCAAATCGAATTGGTCGAATGGTCGATCGAATCGAATTCGATGAATCAAATCGATCGAATTGGTCGAATGGTCGAATGGTCGATCGAAGCGATTGGTCGAATGGTCGAATTGGTCGAATGGAATTGGTCGAATCGAATTGGTCGGAATTGGCAAATGTAAACATTGATTTTCAGATTTTCCATGTAATAACGTTTCCAAAAATGTATAGGTTTGCTAATCTACCATGATTTTGAACGAAAAAACATAGTGAACCTGACTAATTCCTCTATGTCTATAGATTGTACAGTGTCCTTGTAGTTGAAGATCTTTCCCTGAATTGAACTTCCCAAAGTGTACACAACTCTTGGTCGCTCTCTCTGTTGTATTGTTTCTGGAAGTTTACTCCACACTTCCTTCTGTTGAAGTATTTTCTCGATATTGATAATTTCCACCCCTTTGTTATCAAACATAATTTTGATGATATCATTGTCTTTTCCATGATTCACTTTTTTAGGTTTCTCTTTGTACATTTTATGATCAATCATGTCCAGAATTGCTTCCATGTGTTGGATTGGGAGTTCCTCTTGATCGTCCTCTTCCATTAATCTGTTCACGGTTTGCCAAACTTCCTTTATAGTCTAGTAGGAAGACTAGGTCCCCCTGCACCCCCCGGAGATATACTTCTAATCAGTGTTTCTAGATTGGAAAAAATGTGTAGAAAATGACTAGCTATGGCCCCAAGCTGAAAAAATGTCCCACATACCATTTTTATGCAAATTACTGCTGCCATTATCAAAAAAACGATTTTTGACATATCTCAGCCAATATTGCAGATAATTGAAAAATGAAGGTGTCTAGACCCATGTTTTGAAGGGCATAGATCATGATAGAACTATTCATAACATGATTACATGTGTCTATGGTATACTAATATGCATATTAATGCTGTAATTACAAAATAATCAGTTTTACAAATGATAAGGATACGTTAATACTGCAGATAACTTAACATGGTACATAAGGGGTCTAAACCCAGGTATTTTCAAGGTTAAATGTCAACAAGATGCTCCTGAGTCTTGCATAGGGGCGGGACATTGGCAGTAACATTGGTACCACTCAACTTTTCTTCCCACCATTGACTTTGTATTGCGAGAGATTTTCACTTGCTTATTTAAAGGTTTCTCACCCAGCCCACGTAAAATCTACCAACTCCTGCTGTTAACTCCCAAACATATTTTTTTATGTTATCCAATCACAGTGCAGAAATGACAGACTAGAGATCCAAATTAGTGCTGCTATAGCTGCCATTTTACATTTCCATCCATGTAACATGCGCGCTCGCGCGCTCGTATCAATTGGTAATGTCGCGCGCTCGTATCAATTGGTAACGTTGATGTTATTGAATACCTCAGTTGAAAGTTCAGTCTTCCATTCCATCTGTGTGTTGTTCTTGGTATTCATCCTCCAATCTAGCCAGGTAAGATGCTAACTATAATGTTACTCACACTCTTGACTTCAGTTTCTGCATGAAATCATAAACAGGCAGAATAACAGCTGAGCCAGCTAGCACCATGTTAGCTAACGTTAAAGCTAGCCTCATCTATGTACAGTATGTTCCTAATGTCGGTGTAACTTAAACTTTTGTTAATGCCAAACATGAGACATATCTGTTGACTTCTGTATATGAATTGAACCAGAAAGAGGCACGACAGCTGAGCTAGCTACAGTAACTTAGCACAATGTTTCATTGGCCTAGATAGCTAACGTTAGTGTGGAAGAATTTAGATGTTTTAGCTATTAGCACTTTTGATGCCACTAAACATGGTTTAGTCAGCTAAAAAGTACCCTAGTGTAGAACATGACTCAGAACCTCTGTTACCTCACTGAAAACTCAGAGCCTCCTTTCACAGGCACTTTTAACATCATTCGTGATTTCTTATTTGTCATTTAACAGTGATGGTAGACATCGACAGCAAGCATGCCCAAAAGAAAACGGAGTGTAGAACCTGCAGCCCAAAGCTCTCCTCCTACATGCATCCTTCATGTACCATCCATGTCTGATCATGGGGATTTCACGCCCCTCCGTAAAATTAAAGGATCTGCTTCAGAAAAACTGCAACTGCTTCAAAAGATCCGGGATAGACGTCTCAACCAACCGCATGACTCCCCATGTCATATGCAATCAGTATGTGATCAGATCCCGGCAACTCTTCCTGATGACCTAGAAAGAGTAGGATATCACAGCAAGTGTTATAAGCACTTTGTCCGCCACTTTCATCGTCTGGGAGATGATACAGAACCAGGGCCATCAACCTCATCATGGCATCACTCTCCTCGTAAACCAGGAGGTTCTGCTGAACCCATCTTCCCGCCAGAGTGTATATTTTGTGAGAAAGTTGAGACCAAAGATGCTCATCGCAATACTGAGAGGCCTACAACCTTCCCATCCTTTAAAAACAAAGAAAATGCATGGGAGCAAATCGAAACACGGGCTGAGAAAATGGGTCTCTATCGACTCCATCGAAAGGTGAAAAACAAAGACCTCTTTGCATGTGAGGCCAAACACCATCCGTCATGTTTTAAAGCTTTCCGCACAGCATTCTACAACTATGAGCGTGCGATTCACAGAGCCGAAGCACCAAAGGAGCAGGCTTGCATGTCAGCCGCCCATGAAAAGGCATTCAACTCAGTACTGGAACACATTCAAACCCAGGTCATCCAGCAGAATAAAGTTCTACAGCTTTCTTCCTTGCGCTTGCTCTATGTCGAGGAACTGAAACTGAATGGATATGAGAACTCAAATTATCGGTCAGAGAAACTACTGAAACGCCTACAGAATGACCCAATCAAGGAGCATATCCACTTCACGAAGGTTGATCATGACAAATGTGATGTCATTTCTTTCTGGCTTGTGCACAGCTCAAACATAACAGTTTCCAATGCTCTCGCACGAGCATTCACACTCGGAAGCACAAACAAGAACCAAAATGTTGCCCTCCAACTTCGCCAGGGTATTCTACAGGCTTTCAGAGAGTGTAAAGACCAACCATGGCCACCAACAGCTGAAGACATGGAGCTCAATCCTGAAGACATCCTACCTCCAGACCTTGTCCGCTTTCTCAGCGTGCTAATGACTGGCAAGGAGGGCATCGAGACAGAAAAGGTGAAGCGTCTGGTCTTCTCCATTGGACAAGATCTGTGCCGTGCAGTGTCAGATGGAAAATGGAAGTTACCAAAGCACATTCTCCTCTGTGTGACTGTAAGGCACCTGTTCCGAAGCAAACAGCTCACCACAATACTACACAGGCTTGGACACTCTGAGAGCTACGATTTCGCCTTGGAGTTGGAAACTGCTCTCGCCAAGGTCCTGGATGAAGTCTCAACTTATCGTACACCACAAATTGTGACAGGAGAGGGCAACCTTGTATTCCACTGTGAGTGGGACAACTTGAATAAAACCACTACCAGTGTGCACGGCAGCAACATTGTAAACAGTGCTGGAGGAATCATGGTGCAGGAGGTCAAGCCCGGGTTCGAGAGCAGCAAGGACCGAATGCTACCTACCATCAATAGGTCACAACAGCGTAGCCAAAAACTCGACACACCAAAAAACTGTTTGTCTAGATCTGAAACTGGCAGTGACTGGTGATTGAAATGCGGTGCCTTTTTGTGTTTCAGGTCGAGGTACGTGAACTCCCCACGATCTACAGCAACCAGGAAGAGACTGATACCAGGGTGGTTCTGTACCTCCATCATGCTGCTACCATCGGATACAAGAACGCTGTAGTCAGAACACCGGACACAGACATCCTCCTGATCCTGCTCCACCATGCCCACAACATCAAGCTGACGGTGTACCTGGATACAGGGTCAGGGAAGCATCGCCAACTTGTCAACGTCTCTGAGCTGGCAGAATCCCTGGGAGAGGACTACTGTGCCACTCTCCTGGGGTACTATGTGTTCAGCGGAGAAGACTGCACCAGTGCCTTCAAAGGGAAGGGAAAAGTCGGGCCCTTGAAAAAGCTGGAGAAGAATCCCAGGTTTCACAGGGCATTCGGTGAACTGGGTGACAACTGGGATGCCAACCCTGAGGTGGAGAGGCAGTTAGAAAAATTCACCTGTGTGATGTACGGCCAGAGTCGCGAGTCATCAGTGGACATTGTCCGTGCCAAGCTGCTACGAAAAATGGTGGGAGAGGACAAGACCCTCACATCCAAGTCCAAGGTTGATCTGGCTCGCCTTCCTCCATGCCAGTCTGCCCTGAAGCCGCACATCCAGCGTGTGAACCACCGCGTAGCATTGTACAAAAGAGCCGATCAACCTATCATCGAAAAGCCAAAACCTTATGAGGAGCAAGGATGGATAAGGACTGATGAAGGACTGTTGAAACCAATGTGGTCCAGTGGTCCCATCCTACCAACCTCACTGGTGGATCTTCTGAACACAGGAGAGCACGAAGAGGAGGAGGAAGAGGAAGGAGAAGAAGAGTTTGACTCTGACGATTTCGATGAAAATGATGATGACTGACTCAGTGTAGAATCACTAATGCTAATGATGTTTATCTAAAACAAGCAAGAGAAGAGTGGTCACATTGAGTGCTAGGACTATTTTGACAGTTGTAATATTTAGAAAAATAAAACTTTGTGTTAACGTCTGTGTAGACGGACCTTAATATGAGTCTATTATTTCGTAAAACTGTGATTATTTTGTAAATAAAGCACTAATTAGCATACTAGTATACCATAGACACATGTAATCATGTTATGAATAGTTCTATCATGATCTATGCCCTTCAAAACATGGGTCTAGACACCTTCATTTTTCAATTATCTGCAATATTGGCTGAGATATGTCAAAAATCGTTTTTTTGATAATGGCAGCAGTAATTTGCATAAAAATGGTATGTGGGACATTTTTTCAGCTTGGGGCCATAGCTAGTCATTTTCTACACATTTTTTCCAATCTAGAAACACTGATTAGAAGTATATCTCCGGGGGGTGCAGGGGGACCTAGTCTTCCTACTAGACTATTAGTTTTTTTTTTTTAAAGGTATTAATCTTAATTCTGCTGCTGTTAAGTAATGTGCAGATATTGGATTTGTTAATATCTAACCATTCATTTACGATTTGTTGTGTTGTGTCTATAATTGGACATTTACGTCCATAGTTATGTACTCTGAGAGTCTCGTGGTAAGGTGTTAAAAACAGAGGCGATGATGTTTTGTCCATTATGTTGTGTATATGTGTCATTAATTCTTTCATTTAATCCATAAGGGTAAGCAGTTCTTAATTCTTTAATCCAGAAAAGTTATCTACGCTAACGCAATTGTGTGATTGTTTTATCTTCTATCCCATTCTATTTTTCGGCCATTTCCGCTTATCTTTTCTGAACCTGAACACTGAAGCTCACATTTTTTACAATATCCATAAGTAAAATGATGGGTAAGTAGTGGACAACCAGTAGTTCTATCTGGGTTTTTCATGCCACTCCTGTGTGCATTCATTCTTGCATTGCATCTCGGCATTGTTTCACCAACATATTGCATCACACATTTGCTACAAGGTAATAGGTAAACTATATTTGAGGTTTTACATGTAATTAATTATTTTGTTTCTTTTAACTTGTAAGATCTAGCCATTACTGCACAACAGGCATTTTAAGGCCATTTTCCCTGCAAGAGCGGGGGTTAGCCTTCTGGCCCCCATGACAGTCTTCTCCATTTTGCCCTATTTTCTGCATGACCCCTTGTTAACCTAACCCCCTTGCCCGCATTTCTTCTTCGACCATCTTTAGCCAAGTCTTTCTCGGTCTTCCCCGTTGTCTACTTCCTTCAACATTTATTTCCATCACTCTTCTTAATCAGTCACTTTCGTCCTTCCTCAACACATGACCAAACCATCTCAAACTTTTTCTCTTCACAGCATCCATCAAAGGCTCTATTCCCATCATCTTTCTCAATTCATCATTTGTCTTCCTCTCTCTCTCAACGATACTCCACGCATCCACCGAACCATTCGCATTTCCACCCTTTCCAGCCTTCGTTGCTGCTCTACGTTCATTACCCATGTCTCGCTCCCATAAATCATAACACTTCTCACACATGCAGCATACACCTTTCCATTCAGCTTCAACGATACTCCCCTCCTCGTCAGCACGCCACTCAGTTCCCGAAACTTCTTCCATGCACATCTCACTCGAGCAACTGTTGCCAAGTCTGATCCAACTTCTCCATTCAGCATGTCTCCTAGGTAACAAAATGTTTTCACACCTTCCGGCTTCAGGCCGTCTCCAAGATCCAACTCAACATTTCCTCCATCTGCAACTCCCTCTGTGCACACCTTACACTTGAATGTAGCTGCCACACTGGTTAATGACCCTCTCAAACCACTACATTTTTGATGAACCCACTCAGCGCTCATTGTACATTGAATGGAATTCACACCGACACCCTTCCTGCACACAGCACACGGCCACTTCCCAGTTCTTTCCACCTCACCACATGCTTTACCACTTGCCATCACCTTCGTTTTTCCGATATTCACCTTCAGACCTTTTGTCTCCATACATTCCTTCCACTTGTTCATCTTTTCCTTCAGTCCATCCATACTTTCTGCAATCAACACCAGATCATCTGCATACAACAACTCCCATGGTAAACCCTCCTTTACGTTCCGAGCTAGCACCTCCATCACAGCTACAAATAGTAGTGGACTTAGTACCGACCCCTGATGCACTCCCACCTTCACCTCAAACTCACCACTGTTCCCGTCCTTCATCCTTACAGCTGTGCTCGCTCTTTTGTACATTGCCATTACTACTCTGATCAACCATTCCTCCACTCCTAACTTCCTCAATGCCCATGTCACTACTTCACGTGGAACCCTATGGAATGCTTTCTCCAGATCAACAAACCCAAGAAACAACTTCTTCCTCTTCTCCATGTACTTCTCTTGCAACTGCCTCACAATAAAAAGCGCGTCTGTCGTTCCTCTTCCTGGCATAAATCCAAACTGCATTTCATCATTCTTCACTTTCTTCCTTATCCTCCTCTCCAACACCCTTTCCAATACCTTCATTCCATGCTCCAATAACTTTATCGCTCGATACGAGCCACAGTCCAGAGGGTCACCTTTCCCCTTGTATAGAGGGATGAGGGTACTCGGTTCCCAATCCACTGGAATGCGGCCTTCTTTCACCACCAGATTACAGAGCTCTGTCATTCTCTTCACACCCTAACTTCCTGGTGCCTTCAACATATCTCCCACAACTCCCGTCGGCCCTCCTGCCTTTCTACGGGAGTATTATATTGTTTATGTAAAATTAATTATATTGTTAATGGCAAATATAAGACAAGTTTTGCAACTGCAAATCCCACATTTACGCACTTTGCATTCGGACAAGTGTTCCCCATTGGTTAATCCAGAATGGCCACCTCCTACAGCCTGGATATCTGAGTTAACTCATTACCTACAGCATTACTTTGTCGAGGAACACAAATCCTCTGAGGATGGTTAGTTCAGCTGGGGGCTGCCCTGCTTTACCTTCCATTTTGTTTAATTTCATCACTTTCTTTCTTTGAAATGTTGTTTAACAAACACATTAAAATATCATATAAATGTAGTTTAAATAAATAGCACCGCAAAGCGGGCGTAACCCTTCAGCCCATGCATGGTGGAAACCAATTTCAAGATGGCCGCCGTGGCGGCCATATTGAAAATCGCAGCGTGCCCATTTTCGAAAGGAACCTTCCTCGACTCAACCCCAACACGCACTGCAAAAATGGATTTAATCCGACAAGCCGTTCTGCTCGAAATAGGCGGAAACCAATTTCAAGATGGCTACCGTGGCGGCCATTTTGAAAATCGCAGCGCTCCCATTTTCGAACGGAACCTTCCTCTACCCAACCCCAACACACACTGCAAAAATGAATTTAATCGGACAAGCCATTCTGCTCAAAATTGACTGAAACAAATTTCAAGATGGCTGCCGTGGCGGCCATATTGAAAATCGCAGCGCGCCCATTTTCGAAAGGAACCTTCCTCTACTCAACCCCAATTCCTCTACTCAACCCCAACACACACTGCAAAAATGGATTTAATCGGACAAGCCGTTCTCCTTGAAATTGACGGAAAGCAAAAGTTGAAGGACGCCCGGACGGCGCCCGTGACGACAATACCCCTTAGACCAATTTGGGCTGAGGGGTGAAAACACATGAAAATCATATCAATATAGAAGAAACATGTAAATATATAAGAAACAGTATAGTGGATTTTCCACCAAAAGATAATGACAAAACACATGCACGCACACACCTGTGTTGATTTGCTTCATAATGTTACCACCCATAAAGTGATCACCACCAATGGTATCAATGGGCACATCACTTGTTGAATACAATTTCAAACTTTGGCTTTCCAAATGTTTTGTAATCTACAATAGTTTGCTGTCACATGGTTTGTCCTTTGCAGGCCCAGGTGTATGCCTATGCAATGATGTCCTACGCACAGCATCGGAAGTGCTCACCTCACTTCCATCTCTCTCCTTGGCCAATGAGAGCAAACTTCCACCGATGGGCCTTGACTGCCTTGCTCAAGTCACCAGTTTCCTGCGTGCTGTTAGCATGCCCAGTTCTGGAGCAGATGTATTGGGCAGACGGCTTGCTTCAGAGTTGTTGCTTGGCTTGGCTGTACAGCGTGGTTCACTACGTTATATCCTCGAATGGATCGAAATGGCGTTAGCTGCTTCAGGGGCGAGAGAACCTAAGACTTTGCCAAGCCACGCTGGTCATCTTCCGGGAGGCCTGGTCGGACATGACTGCTTCCTCGCTGTGCTTGCTCAAATGAGACGCTCTGTTGTAAGTAAAAACTAACTGCAGCTTAATGGTCCTTGTTTGTCGGTTTCATTCAGGAGAATGTTGCTTTAGCTGTATTTCTGCTGCTCTCTAAATAATTGGTAATGATTTCAGGAGCTGAATATATAATCACGAGTAATTAAATTTACATGTGATGTTTGTTACATGCAGCTTATGGAATTATTTTAATGATTTTAAGTGAACATGAAATGCAGATCTCGTAAATCAAAATTTAATTTTTCCCTTTTTCACTTTAATTTGATGATATATAATAGGAGACTTGGGGTTCTGGTATAAAACATCTGTAAACATTTTCATCATGGAATAATCTTGACTAATTTGTCTGACTTAAGAAAATAAATACTTTATTTCTTTATTTCTTTATTTTAATTTACCCGCTCGTGTTGCCCATGGCCACACATACAGGGGGGGGGGGGGGAGTGGGTCACACACATGGGGGGGGGGGGTGGGGGGAAGTGGGTCACACACACATGGGGGTGGGGGGAGAGTGGGTCACACACACGGGGGGGAGTGAGTCACACACGGGGGGGGAGAGTGGGTCACACACACGGGGGAGAGTGGGTCACACACACGGGGGAGAGTGGGTCACACACACGGGGGAGAGTGGGTCACACACACGGGGGAGAGTGGGTCACACACACGGGGGAGAGTGGGTCACACACACGGGGGAGAGTGGGTCACACACACGGGGGAGAGTTGGTCACACACACGGGGGAGAGTGGGTCACACACACGGGGGAGAGTGGGTCACACACACGGGGGAGAGTGGGTCACACACACGGGGGAGAGTGGGTCACACACACGGGGGAGAGGGGGTCACACACACGGGGGAGAGTGGGTCACACACACGGGGGAGAGTGGGTCACACACACGTGGGAGAGTGGGTCACACACACGGGGGAGAGTGGGTCACACACACGGGGGAGAGTGGGTCACACACACGGGGGAGAGTGGGTCACACACACGGGGGAGAGTGGATCACACACACGGGGGAGAGTGGGTCACACACACGGGGGAGAGTGGGTCACACACACGCGGGAGAGTGGGTCACACACACGCGGGAGAGTGGGTCACACACACGGGGGAGAGTGGGTCACACACTCGGGGGAGAGTGGGGGTCGCTTTACTCCTCTCCCCTCATGCCTTTCCAACTCCTCCTCACTCCTCTCCCCGTCCCCCAGTCTCCTCTCCCCCTCCCTCAGGCTCCTCTCTCTCCCCCCACCCCCTAACCCCAGCAGTTGTTCCAATTGAGCAGGTACGGCAAATATTAGAGGTAATGAACTTTTCCCTTGGATCAACACAGTGTAAATCCACCCCATTGTCCTGCTCATTCATTAGTGAAATGTTTCGCAGAACAGTACACGCATGGTGACGTCATCGGACTCGGACCACAATCATGATCTTCAACAATATTATCCGATACTTCATCCAGATTCCTTACAGCTGCTCTTGTATAGGTTTGCTGAGCACACATTACCTTCCAATGTCTTTGTTGCTCAGCATCCCGTGCAAGTCTGTGTTAACATTCATTGGCGGTCTCGTTCTGTTCCCTCATTATTTTATTCATTTTGGAGATAGCATTTACAAAGGTAAGTGGCGACATGTAAACGATGCTCCACCCTTCTCCCCAAGTGCAGAGTACCTAATTGTAAATTTTTATTGTGACTACGTCTAAAGAATGAAACATGCCGACTTTATAAAGAATACAGCTCAAATAGAAAAGTCCCTTGGAAAAAAGTATTTTGGGCAGTGTATAAGAACATTATGTACGTGCACATAGCTTATAAAATAAGAACGAAAAAATATATCTCAGCAATTTCCTGTCTGTGTTTATTTCTTTATTTTACATATGTGAATTACATTTCCATGCACACGTGAAATGGAGTTTGGTTTATTTATCCTGGATGTGAACACGATTCAGCCTTGAAGACCCGTGCGAAAAAAACCCCAAACCAAACAGGCTAACCTTTACTTCCTTATAATAATGATGAATGAAATAAGAACGAAGAAACATGTCGGAAATTTCCCGTCTGTGGCGATACGTGAACGAAGGTCCGCCCCTCTCCCCACGTTGTTGACTTTTTATTGTGACGACGTATAAATTAAATATTTAATCGTGACGAGTGTCATCAAATGGAAAAGTTTGCTGCAAATTGTTCATATATCTCGGCATTTTCCCTTCTGTTACTTGGGTGGTGTATGATATACTGTGCCGCGAATTCCTAAAATGTCTCGGCAATTTCCAGTGTGTGCGTGAATTTTCTCAATTATTGCTGAAACCGAGTCTAAAACCATCGATAAAAATGAGCGAATTCTTCATATATCTCGGCAATTTCCTGTCTGTGTTATTTGGGTGGTGGAAGATATATCGAGCTGCGAAAAGCCACGATTATTTAATATATCTCAGCAATTTGCTGTCTGTGGTGATACGTGAACGAAGCTTCGCCCCTCTCCCCACATTGTTGACTTTTTATTGTGACTACGTATAAATTAAACATTTAATCGTGACGATGTAAAAGTCCGCCATGAATTCTTCATAAATCTCGGCAATTTCTTGTCTGTGTTATTTGGGCGGTGTAAGATATTTCGAGCTGCGAATTTCTAAAATGTCTGAGCAATTTCCCGTATGTGCGTGAATTTTCTCAATTATTGCTGAAACCGAGTCTAAAACCATCGATAAAAATGAAATCAGATAGTGAATTTGAGTCGCGATAAAGCCGTGAGAGAGTCTCAATGATGTTTATGTTACAGGCCTTTGAAAATGAATTTTGTTCTATAAACAGTAACTTTCATCGAATTTTATTCCTTTTTTTTCAACCGAGTCTAAAACCATGTTAGCGACTATGAAAAATGAAATGAGATATCGAATTAGAGTTGAAATAAAACTGTGAGAGAGAGCAAGAAACCGCGGGCCTAACAAAAGAGGCCTCAAAGCTATGCGAGTAAACCAAATGGTGGATATTTAGTTTTGAAGCTTCTCCCAGACTTCTCCCCCCGGACAGACAGACAGAATCACAGAATCACCTATGGAGAATATATATATATAGATACTGTGCACATGTACTGTATACACACATGATGCGTGACATGTTGTACAGTGATCTGTTGTGCACACACGTTTTGTGCTTGAGATATTGCACAATGCTTTTGCACACACACACAGACACACACACGCAGACACACACACACACACGCAGACACACACACACACAGACACACACACACACACAAAAACAAACACACACAAAAACAAACACACACAAAAACAAACACACACATGCCAATGGGAGTGGATACTTTGAGATCCGGTCAATCTCCGTTCCATCTCCTGAGTCCCACACACGTGTGGGAATAGCAGGCAGAAAGAACTGACACACACACACACACACACACACACACACACACACACACACACACACACACACACACACACACACACTAACGGAGGTGGATACCTTGAGATCAGGTAGATCTCCGTTCCATCTCCTGAGGTTCACCCACGTGTGGGGATAGCAGGCAGAGACAACTTACACACACACACACACACACACACACACACACACACACACACACACACACACACACACACACACACACACACACACACACATACACACACACACACCATGTATTTGCCTCATAAAAAATTGCTCTTCCAAATTTCCCTCCCACATGTTAGCAAAAATAACAGAGATGCTATTTATTTGTCTTTTGCAATAATTATTTGAACTATTTTATTCAAAGAGTTTGTTAACTCCAACCAAGAACATCCTTTTCATTGACATCTATTTTAGCTCCTGCCACAAATTAAGTAATTGTAATGCATGCAACATGTGTTGTTTCTTTTTGCCTTATTCAGTCTCCCTGCATTTTGCACAATGCCCATTTTTTAGCACATCCATTAAAAGCCAGGACAAATTTGGAGGTCATGTTTCTGCACCATCTCGTGCAGAAAATGTTAATTTTGGCCGAGCTGGTGGTAGCTTAAGAAACGAGAGTTGTGACGAAGACTATTTGTTTGGCTTGATGTTTGAGGTATTTTTCCTGATCACAAATCATCTGTGAATGAAAACTTTATTCGAGTTGTCGTTTCCCTGTGTGTGTTTATGTTTGACCCATTGGTCTCAGATGAGCATTTGTTTTAAAAGTCTGATCACCAACGGGAAGCTTGAACTATTGGTCTCATAGGAATGTGGCAGTTGGGTTGTCAGTCATCAGGAAGGAAAACTAATAATTTCGACCGAGTGTGGGAGGAAGTGAAACACACCCTACAGATTCACGACTGTCATTTCTGATATGTGCAGCAGGTGAGGCCACATTTGCATTTATTTATTGGCAATGGGGTGGGGTGCACATTGCCCATCGTTATCTCATGCGTTAGCTTTCAATTGGTTGGCAACAGGGATTATCCAATTGCGAGAGTAAGCGGTTTTTGGAGAATGGGTTGGTAGGTGCATGATTTGTTGAGTAAACTACAACAGAAAGAAATCTGAAAGTCGAATACTGGAAGGGCAGAATTAAATGCATGTCTTTCAACACATGGGAGGTTGGGTATTGGATTCTGTGGCCTCCCATTGTGATGCGTGCCCTTTACTCATTCAGAATGGTTTCCCCTTCTCTACTGGTGAACAGGTATATTAAACTGGAGGGTCATTTGTATGTTCGGTTATATCTGGAAGCCTAACTAACCATTGTTTGTGAGTCTTCAATCATGATACGCCGTATTTCTATTGAGATTTTCACATCTAAAATCCAGCCACTCTGAACCTCCCTCCTCCCTGAATGGGTAACTAAGCATCAAGACGCATGTCATCTGCATGGTCTCTATTTGAAGATCACTCGATGACCGGAAGGTTGAACCAGCAACTTGGTAGATAAGGTTTTCTGGGCTGGTTGTGGCCTGTGTTCATGCCATATTGTGTGAACTCATCTTCCCAAATACACGAATTTCTTCTTCAGTTGTTATTCTTATTATTATTACGGTATATTAATGCACAAGCTGAATTGACTTTTTCAGTTTTATTTTCTTCAATCCCTCTGAACTCCTCTAGGTGGCTGACTTATTGTGCAAATTATATTATTTTCTAATTGAGAGAATGTTAGGCTTAACATTTTTTTTTCTTGCAGGGATCATGTCCTGAACATATCCAATGGAGAGAACCAAAGAGGCTTGCGGATGGCTTGTGCTCTCTTTACGAAGCCGCTATGTGTCTCTTTGAGGAGGTATGGCGTTGTGCATGAAAAAGCAAGAGGTGTTTATTTAATTACGTTTTGTGTACATGTTGTACACACGTTATGCGTGACGTGTTGTACAGTGGTATGTTGTGTACACATGTTTTGTGCATGAGTGCACATTATTTTGGTACACACACACACACACACACACACACACACACACACACACACACACACACACACACACACACACACACACACACACACACACACACCAACTAACTTTTTCTAACTTTTGTATGGCTCTTAAGATGCTTTGTAGGGCTCGTAGGTAGGTTACTAATTTTTGTACGGCTCGTAGGATGCTTCAATCGTAGTCCTTGCACCTTTGAGTTGTCTACTGTGGGTTTGATGCCTGACCCTACTATTAACTGACGGACTAGTGTTTCGCAGGCAGGGCATCAATTGCATCATCGAGTGTGCCGTCGATCAGATGAAGCCTAAAAGATGAGACCCATCTGCTAGTGTTCATTGCTGGAATTTGTAGATAAAATATCTAATTAATTGTTGTATTTTCCTTGGCTAAATTCCTACTTCCAACCATAATGTTGAGGGCTTCCGCATGCAGCATCACACCATGTCTTAGTAGTTAGCCAAAATAGTCATCGAGTGTGTGCGTGTGTGTGTTTGTCAGCTCCACTATGAGCCTTACATCATGTGTTTAAAAAGTAAAGGAGTATTGATAAAATAGAAGCTGAAAAGTTTTTTATTTTTTTATTTTTAACTAACGTAGATAGTGGCAGGCCACGAGGACATAGGTGAGAGTGAAAAAGAGGAGGGTGAGAAGTGAAAACAGATGCAAGGCAGCGATATTTTACACAAAGAGGAGTTAACATGTGGAAGGAATGTTGGGTATTGCTAGATTAGAGTCCTGTTGTAATATTGGTCTTATCAGCTGTATACCTCCATCTAAATTCAGAATGTTGTGTTTATGTTTTTGCTCTACTTAGCATTGTACTTTTTGGCCTATAATTCCTCATTGTCAAGAACATACTGCTTGGGCATATCCTGCAGGTTTGTCACATGGCTCTGGAGTACACACACTTATGTGTGAATGCTGATGGTGGGCAGCCTGCTGATGGCTCTGTGGTGTCAGAGACAAGTGAAGTGTATGTTTGGGGAAGTAACAGCAGCCATCAGCTTGCTGAAGGTGCACAAGAGAAGATACTGCAGCCAAAACGTGCGACTGGCTTTGCCAATTCCCAGACAGTGAGCTCCCATCTGAATTTCTTTTTTTTCTTTGTCAAATTATTTTTCTCCTCACTTAATTATCCTTTTTATTTACTTATATTTATGAAGGCCTTTCAAGCCTTTGGTGCTTGGTCTTGCTTTCTGCAGTTTGCTTCATGCTGTGCATGTTTTGTGGGCAGATCGAAGCAGGGCAGTACTGCACTTTCATGATAGCGGCTGATGGCTCGGTGCAAGCTTGTGGCAAAGGCAGCTATGGACGCCTTGGACTGGGTGATTCCAACAACCAGTCAACACTCAAAAAGCTTACCTTTGAGCCACAGCACACGGTCCGACGCATCTCGTCCTCAAAGGGCTCTGACGGACATACACTTGCAGTTACTGTCGAGGGTGAAGTCTCCAGCTGGGGTGATGGAGACTATGGAAAGCTGGGACATGGGAATAGCTCCACACAGAAATATCCCAAAATCATCCATGGTTCTCTGCAGGGAAAAGTGAGCAAGGCTGTGATAAGTGAAAGCATTGCAAATTGTATTTATATATCGAAGTGCCTGGGCTCATGGAAAGTGTAACAACAGGTAAAATAGATCAAAATACATCTGTGTCCTTTATGACGTCACTAAAAAGTGTAACTTTCCTGTTTGGAATGATTTTAAATTTTGTTTGACCGCCAGACAGGCAGACAGAGTAAAAATATTAACCTTACTCCTCTGCACACGCACGCTTGGGATGAGATTCCGTACAATTTGCCATCATTAGCTTTTTGTTTCAGGTGTGCATGGTAATAATATATCTAACCAAATAGTGTAGGGCTGTGTATAGGCCACTGCTGTTGGGCAGTAATGCTTCCCTCTTAGTATGTTTATATAGTATTGTGTTGTACTGGGCTGCATTAAATACTTGGTTATATTTGTAGGCCTACTCAGCCAAAGGCCAGGGACATTATTGGGTCAAATGCCAGGGGCATAGAAAAGGCCCTTTTATATAAGGGTATGTGCCATGTGGCAAAGTTTAGAAAAGAAGGGACATTCCATAGCTTGTAGAAAATGCCAAACAATACAAAATAAGGAGCATTCAAAAAATCTCGTGTGCATGCTGGACTACCCTTGTGTTCTGAGGAGGAACCAAGTAATGCTCTAGAAATATTCATATAAAGGGGGCGCCAATCTGATTCATACAGCTGCATGAAGAAGTAAATGTATTTTATTTGCCAAATGTGGGGCGCTTCTTTATAGAAGTGTTAATATTTTCCCATTTGAGTTAGTTGGTTGTCGGGTCTGTCCCTCATGGAATAGATTCTGAGTGATACTGCCATCCAGAGTGAAGTTAGGAGATTTGGCAGGGAGAATTCTCATGATGGGTTCTAATGCCCTTTTTCATAGTGAAGGTGTACCTGTGCTGAAAAAAAATTCAAAAATAAGCAAGCAGGTATAAAAATGATGTAATGGATAGCCAGAGTTAAGGTGTGCAGTTTACCTTTTCTTGTGGGATTTTTAATGGTGGTAGCAGTTTGTGAACTACAACAGCACTCTGTAGAGAGCATACCTCCAGGACAGGCTGTACAGTTTACGCTTTGTATCCCAACGATAGGCCAGATCTGCATCCAGACCTTGATCAAAATCTAATCAGGTTGCTATTGTCACATACTCAATTCATCCACCTAGTTTCGTCCAAATACATCCATAACGTTTTTGAGATATCCCGCTCACAGACAGGCAGACAAACAGGTGAAACATAACCTCCGTCCACCTAAAGCGGTGGAGGTAATAATACTCTTCTTGTTCCGTCTTTATGCCATCTTCTACAACAACAACATGCATTTTAAAGGCCATTTTCCCTGCTAGAGCGGGGGTTAGCCTTGCGGTCCCCATGACAATCTTCTCCATTTTGCCCTATTTTCTGCATCTCTCCTTGTTAACCCCCTTGCCCGCATTTCTTCTTCCACCATCTTTAGCCAAGTCTTTCTCGGTCTTCCCCGTCTTCTACTTCCTTCTACATTCATTTCCATCACTCTTCTCAACCAGTCACTTTCATCCTTCCTCAACACACGACCAAACCATCTCAACCTGTTCCTCTTCACAGCATCAATCACAGGCTCTATTCCCATCATCTTTCGCAATTCATCATTTGTCTTCCTCTCTCTCAACGATACTCCGCACATCCGTCGAACCATTCGCATTTCCACCCTTTCCAACCTTCGTTGCTGCTCTACGTTCATTACCCATGTCTCGCTCCCATAAATCATAACACTTCTCACACATGCAGCATACACCTTTCCCTTCAGCTTCAACGACACTCCCCTCATCATCAGCACGCCACTCAATTCCCGAAACTTCTTCCATGCACATCTCACTCGAGCAACCGTTGCCGAGTCCGATCCACCTTCTCCATTCAGCATGTCTCCGAGGTAGCAAAATGTTTTCACACCTTCCAGCTTCACGCCGTCTCCAAGATCCAACTCAACATTTCCTCCATCTGCAGCTCCCTCTGTGCACACCTTACATTTGAATGTAGCTGCCACACTGGTTAATGACCCTCTCAGACCACTACATTTTTGATGAACCCACTCAGCGCACATTGTACACTGAATGGAGTTCACTCCGACACCCTTCCTACACACAGCACAGGGCCACTTCCCAGTTCTTTCCACCTCACCACATGCTTTACCACTTGCCATCACCTTCGTCTTTCCGATATTCACCTTCAGACCTTTTGTCTCCATACATTCCTTCCACGTGTTCATCTTTTCCTTCAGTCCATCCATACTTTCCGCAATCAACACCAGATCATCTGCATACAACAACTCCCACGGTAAACCCTCCTTTACGTTCTGAGCCAGCACCTCCATCACAGCTACAAATAGTAGTGGACTTAGTACCGACCCCTGATGCACTCCCACCTTCACCTCAAACTCACCACTGTTCCCGTCCTTTGTCCTTACAGCTGTGCGCGCTCTTTTGTACATTGCCATCACTACTCTGATCAACCATTCCTCCACTCCTAACTTCCTCAATGCCCGTGTCAATACTTTGCGTGGAACCCGATCGAATGCTTTCTCCAGATCAACAAACCCAAGAAACAACTTCTTCCTCTTCTCCATGTACTTCTCCTGCAACTGCCAACTTTATGCCATCTTCTAATACATTATATTGACTGAGATAGAGATGATAACTCTGCAAGGCTAACAGTTGTTTTGAAATTCATGAAGATGAAAAACACTTTTGGTGAATTTAGATGCTCCATATATAAATGTATGTTCAAGCTTCTCGTGTTGTGTCTCTACTCACAACGATGTTGCAGAGTGCTGGTGAACTGACTAGGATTGTGGATTTTGTCAGGTTGTCTTGTGCTTGTCCGCGGGTTATCGGCACAGTGCTGCTGTCACTGAAGACGGAGAGCTGTATACTTGGGGTGAAGGAGACTTCGGAAGGTTAGGTAAGTGAATGGGGGTTGTGGTCATTTAACATGTTTTATTGTGGTGAGGTGGTGGTAATGGTGTTGGATTTTCCTAAGAGGTTAGCATTTGTGATGTAATAGAATACAGTACCTTATGTTCTCCAAATGCAGGCCATGGAGATAGCAACAGCCGGAATATTCCAACGCTGGTTAAGGACATCAGCAATGTGGGTCATGTGGCCTGTGGTAGTTCGCATACCATTGCAGTTTCCCAAGATGGGCGCACCGTTTGGTCTTTTGGCGGTGGAGATAATGGTAGGCTGTTCTACTTTGAGAATTTCATTTTGGCTTTGGAGAGATGACTACAGTACTTATTTTCATTAAATTGATCTCTTTGCAGGTAAGCTTGGTCATGGAGACACAAACCGAGTGTACAAGCCCAAGTTGGTTGAGGCTCTTCAAGGAATGTTTATTCGAAAGATATGTGCAGGAAGTCAGTCTTCCCTCGCACTCACCTCCACTGGCCAGGTTTGCCTTCACTCCCTTGGCCCCCTCAGCTACAATACGTGACTTTTGAAATGACGTATGGATGCTAAATGAGGCCTTTTGCGCATGCGTTGTGTGTGCTGTTACACTTAAACGGTTCGGCTCACCGGGCACTCTTAACCTGCCGTTACTAGCACTAAATCTGTAACTGTTATCCCCACCCAGGTCATTCTATCTGTCTTCAAATAAAGTATCAAACAAGCCCAGCTACGCTGCTCTTAGACTTTCGGTCTTGTTTATTTGTCCCTGGGGATGCGTTTCAGTAAACAAGGAAACACGTTTTAAACAACAATAAATATTCGGGAGTTTTTGTGTTGCTTTTGCAGGTGCAGACACTTATAAGGGACGTGTAATGGCAGATACCACTCCATTTTGGTTCACGGATATCCTCCGTTCGCTCCAACATACACGTATTGTAGACTTGTTATTTTGGGCTGATGGGAACTTTTGCAATTTGTTGTCACACAAGCAGAGTCACACCTGTCAATCGATTATAATTACGTCATATGTGTCAGTGTCATGTGTCATACGGTGGTAAATTTGAGCTCACTGTGCACCGCTTGTGCACTTTTAAGGACGAATGGCTTAATGACCCAGAATTTAACAGCTGGCTCAATGAGGCAAGTGGTTAGTGTGAGTTTTGCAATGTGTGCAGGTTTAGATTCACGGTACAGTTTGATTCCATGAAAGCCATAAATCATCATGCTGAAACAGAAGGCCACAAGAACAAAGTGCGATCGCAAATGCGTTCCATAACAATCAACAAATTCTACACTAAGATAATACATCTGAATAATAAGCCTGCTGTTGGCTTAATGGTTAAGGTGGTTGACTTGAGATCTTAGGGTCTTGAGTTCAACAAGCCCATGCCACGCTGTTGAATTAACACCAGGTGGGTTTACTCAGCCTGTACTCCTTCTGAGGTTAGCAAAATGAGTACCAGCTGATTGGTAATGGGGGCATTGCATCAGCGGCACAACCACACCCCCAGAAAATGATGCAGCCAAGCAGCCACAGGCTGCATATGAACCACCCCATATGAATAATCAAGTGTTAGCCTGGCTAAATTGCTGCTGACCTTTCATGGTATTGTTATGAATTTTGGGGTGAAGTGATATATAGATCAGGTAGATCTGTGTAGGTATCATGCTCCGACTGTCGTGAAGAAGAAGAAGAAGAACCATCTCGATGTACATAAGTAGAGGACCTGTGTAGCCCGGATGTCGGATTAAGTTTGTATATTTGTGGTCATACAAGGATGGCCTTGTGTTAAATAGAGTAGGGATTATGTTAATTTCCCTGTGATCTATCCTTTGTCCCTTATGGCACTACACCAATAGACACGTAGGGCAGGAAAGGTCCAACAGCACACACACTAATTAATTCCCTCCCACTTTAAAACTCACCGGAAGCCAGTTCGGAGCACTGCTGATGGAACCGCAGCCAGCTACATCACTAACTTGTATAGCAACACACAAAGCACAGGCAGGCCGGGAGCCACGCCCAGAAGGACTCGCTATTGGGCAGGAGTCGACCAACCAAATGCTAGAGTAAGGAAGGACTTGTGATTGGCCAAGGGCGGGGCAAGAAGCTTCCCGCGGATTGGTGGAGGGAAGGCTGAGAGGGAAGCAGAGGACTTATTGGCAGGGCACGCCGATGACGTCGAAGGGTGGCCTGCGGGCATTGGTGGAGAGCTGGACAATGTAGCGCTAGCCTGTGGGGGTTGGTGAAAAGGACCAATGACGTAACACCACGAGCGATAAAAGAACTCGCTAGCCGGCATTTTGTCCTCTCGTTTTGGATCCCTCCGTGTCCTGGACCACCTTCTCGTTTGGACCTCCGTCTCGTTTTGGATGCCTTAGCGGATGGTCGTGGACCGACATTTCCTTCTTGCATTGGACTCCTTCTCGTTTGGATTCCTTTTCGTTCTGGACCCCTCTTGCCCTTGACATCCCTTACGTTCTTAACCCTGGACCCTTGCTCGTTGGGCAACGACAGACGGTGGAGAGACGGTGGAGCGCTGACGATTCTCCTCCCCTGTTTCACGTGCGAGCGACGAGCGTACCCGCGAGGCTTGCCGCTGCAGCGTATGCTGGCCTAGCAGCGCGCGAACAGGGCGCGTCGGTGCCTGGTTCGCGCCAACGACCAGGCGGTCTTCCTCCCGCCAACACCAGAGCCGCGTCCGGACTGCGTGCTCGAGCTGACGATCCCTGACACACCATCCGATTGAGATAAGCCCACACACACACATGCACGGCCCTTTATTTTTATATATTCTCCCTTGTTTGTTTTAGATGTCTGTTGTGGGAGCGCTCCATTTTAGAAACATCATTTATTTAACCGGCGCGTTTCATTGTTCTCGGGTTCCGTAAAATAAACTTGTTTATTTTTGTACATTCTAAATCCGTCTTCGGTTGAGTTACTTTCCTGCAGGATTGAAGGTTGCCGCGTGGGACCGACAGGTAAAAGCTTCCCGCTTCTTCTTCTTCTTCTCTCTTCATCCCGTGCTTGTCTAGTGAAATCCGTATTTGAACTGAACGCCTTTGGAGTTAAAGCTGGCTTTGGCTATCCGTGATTTCCCCGGTATTAGCCAAGGGGGAGACGCGACAGTATTAAGCATCACCACAGCTATCTCTCCTAGGACTGTGGGAATAAGTTGTCCTGGTCCATATTTCCCGACACGAACATAGCTGCCAAAGTTGACTGTGGGAGGGCAAAGGCTGAGGCTTTAGTACAGAATGTTATGGCCCCTCATTAGCTGAAGGAAGTTTTGTGTCTGAGCCCTGTCTCACTTGCTACTGATGCATCCAACAATGAAAACGTCAAATTGTTCCTGGTTGCTGTCAGCTATTTCAGCAGCATTGTTGACTTTTATGAGGACTCTAACGAGACCTCTCAGGACATTGCAGATCATCTCCAAAGCTGCATTGAACATATTGGGCTGCACACAAATGGGATAGCATATGCCGCAGATAATGCCTTTGTCAATTTTGGCAAGCAGAGGCCAGTTTTCACACACCTGAAAAGGATGCTGTGTTCGCTGAACATGGTGCCTGTATAATGTATATTGCAGCGCACACATAATCCACAACACTGCCAAGCAGGGCAAAAAATGCTGACCTACTAAATCAAAAATCTGGTCCCTAAAAGTATTCAGCGAATTCTCCTCCAGTGCATAGAATATCAGCCAGCACAGTCTTTTTTTCAGTTCATGCAGGTGGACTACTCAGAAACACTGAGACACGTCCTGACGCACTTCCTGCCCCTCTTGAGTGCAGTCGGTAGACTGTTTCAAAGTTGGCCAGCGATCAATAGCTATTTCTTGAGCAAGGGCCAAGAAGAAGTGTCCAGGACAATATGTGATTTTCTTCCTGACCAGGTGGATGCCGTGGCCAGTGAGTGATCAATGCTTCATACTCCCAAGATATACATCTTTTTACATAACATCATGAGCCAATTTAACATGACAATCAAAGTTGTGGAGGCAACACCATACATATGTCAGTGCTATTCTCAGTAATACAACAGGTTGCTCAAAGAGCTACAGAACAGGGTAGACAATGACTTTTATGGATACAATGTCTCGCAAGCCCTGAGGAAGCTGGGCCCGGTCAAGCAGGCTACATCTCAAGGCAGATGCCCGGCAGGTGTATGTGTGCATGATGGAGTACCCTGAGAAATGGTTCGACTTTTCAGAGGTATCATTGTTCAGGCTTTGCGCTCCACTCAACCTGGACAAACTTTTGAAGCAGGACGAGCTGTCGGCCTTGACAGCTCATATTCGAATGGAGGTCGATGGAGACACGCTTTTCAACGATGTGTGCACATTAAACAATGTTTTACCTGCATTGACAAGCATGGAAAATGCAGCTTCATTACCCATCATCTCCCTCGCCGCTCCCCCTAGCGACAATAGTCCCCACGACTCCGCAATGTCTCCGATATGTGGGTGCATTTTTTTTCAAGCAAACTGAGGCTCCCAATCTGTTACGGAATGTGTAGCATGTGTTTGCTGTACGCCTGCCAGCAAATGCTATGTAAAGCACGTGTTCAGCGTCATAAAGAACCTCTGGACGGACATGAGGAACAGAAGTGGACCTCATAAAGGGCAAACTATTCGTTCACTTCAACTACAAGATGACCTGCGCTGAGTTTGCTTGGTTCTTCAAGACTGCAGAAGCTAAGGACCTTATGGCAGCAGCCAGGACAAATGCCAAATATATCCAGAAGAAATAAAACAGGTAGGCTACTGTTGACCTCAAACAATGAGAGAGTTTTTCGCTTTTTGATTTTCACTTTTTGTAATATTGTTTTCTCTTTTTGCAGTTTTAAGTGTGTGCATTTTCTAAAATTATACAAGCTTTCAATTGTTGCATTGCTGCATACAGTCACGTGAAAAAGTAAGTACACCCCATGTAAAGTTTTGACTTTTTCAACATATTTCAAGATACAGCTATTTGATCTTCATTTCAACAATATTGATAGATAAAGGTGATAGAATATAACAAATATCATGAAACATTTACATTTTGTAGTCCATTGTATAATTTAAATAAACATAAATGCAAATTTCGCATGTGGGAAAAAGTGAGTACATCCCTACATTTATCACTACTTCAAATACCTAAAATTAGAATCAAGTGCATCAGCTCAGGTGCAAATGATTAGAACATCGTTAGAGAGGATCTTGGAGGAACCTGTCTTATTTAAAGCTCAGACATTTAGTTTGGTTTGCTCTTTGTTGTTGAAGTGTGCGGCATCACCATGCCTAGATCAAAAGAGCTCTCTGAGGCCTTCAGAAAGAAGGCTATATATGCCTACGAGTCTGGGGAGGGATTTTAAATGATCTCCAAACAATTTGAAATCAATCATTCGACTGTCCGGAAGATCATCCACAAGTGGAGAAGATTCCAAACAACTGCCAACTTGTTCAGGCCAGGCCGCCCCAGCAAATTCATCCCGAGAGCAGACCGCACGATGCTGAAAGAAGTCTCGAAGAACCCCCAGAATGTCATCACGGGACCTACAGGTAGCTCTTGCCACTGTTGATGTCAAAGTGCACGAGTCTACCATTAGAAAGAGGCTGCACAAATTTGATCTACATGGGAGGTGTGCCAGGAGGAAACCTTTGCTGTCCAGAAAGAACATCAGGGCAAGACTAAAGTTTGCCAATGAACACCAATGCAAAGACCAGCACTTCTGGAACAATGTGCTCTGGACAGATGAGTCAAAGGTAGAGCTATTTGGCCACAGTACCAGAAGACATATTTGGCGAAAACCAAAGACAGCATTTGACCACAAGAACCTGATACCAACTATAAAGCATGGTGGTGGAAATATTATGGTTTCGGGCAGCTTTGCTGCATCAGGGCCTGGGCAGCTCACCATCATAGAATCCACTATGAATTCTTAATTGTACCAGAGGGTGCTTGAGGATAATGTGAGGCCATCTGTCGGAAAGTTGAAGCTCAACCGAAGGTCGACCTTGCAACATGACAATGACCCTAAACATACCAGTAAATCCACCAAGGAATGGCTGAAAAGAAAGAAATGGAGGGTTCTGGAATGGCCAAGTCAAAGCCCGGATCTAAATCCCATTGAGATGTTGTGGGGGGATTTGAAACGAGCTGTGCATGCAAGAAACCCTTCAAACATCGCACAGCTGAAAGAATTCTGCATGGAGGAGTGGGCAAAAATTTCTCCCAGTCGATGCCAGAGACTGGTAGACAGTTATAAGAAACGCCTACTTGAGGTTGTTTCTGCCAAAGGGGGCAATACCACCTATTAGAGCCAAGGGTGTACTTAGTTTTCCACATGCGAAATTTGCATTTTTGTTTATTTAAATTATGCAATGGACTACAAAATGTAAATGTTTCATGATATTTGTTATATTATATCACCTTTATCTTTCAATATTGTTGAAATGAAGATCAAATAGCTGTATGTTGAAATATGTTGAAAAAGTCAAAACTTTGCATGGGGTGTACTTACTTTTTCACGTGACTGTATATCAGCACATATTGAACACATAGACATTCGCCTTTACCCCTATGCGAACATAACCATGCCAGTTATGGCATGGTCATTACACCGATTACTTACCGATTACTCTGTTATGATTACTCCGCTTACTCCGTTATGGCACTTATGAATCATTACTCCGATTGAACAACCTTACCACAGCCCGGCACCTGAACTCGTTCTTCGCACCCCCCTCGTGTGGCAGAGCTCCGATGATCTGGAGCTAGGTGTTGTCAAGTTTGCGTTCAGAGATGGCGCTGTCCCAGCTATGATGCTGAAAACGTTATTTGTGGTGGTTGTGTCAGGATGAAGCCGCTGTGGAGAAAAATGAACGGGAGCCAAAGTTTAAAGAATGGGAAAAATTCAATGTTTTTCGAAAATGTGTGAAAAGCGGGAGGGGTAAAAGAAAGCGTGAACTCCAGGTTGTAACACGGGCAGATTGTAGCACAGGTTGTAGCACGGGCTGCGAGCAAGAAATCTCGGAAAGGGCCGAACAGCTCTCTCTGGTATTTGTATCATGTCCTTTATGAGAAAGAGACAGGAGAGACAGAAGAGAGATAGACAGATAGATATATGGATGTATCTCAGGTCCGACTCTTTTATACACTTTTTGCTTTTGGTAAACACAACCTTTCTCCTGGCTTTGGTCCTCCTGTGGCATCTCACGGAGGAGTTGTGGGGGTGAAGGTAGGGGGTCAAAGTGGCCAGCAATTTCTAGAAACTTCGTCCCTGGAACCCCGTGACACCGGCTTCCACTCTGCTGCATTTAGTATCAGCCCAAGGCCGTGTCACGTGAATGGTGGTGCAGGGATTTGCTTTAAATGAGGCGATATTTGTGAATATGTGGATGGTGGTGAGTGGCATGAGGTACAGGAGAATGTTGGGAGGGAAAGAGACAGAGAAATAAAGAGATAATGAGATATAGAGATGAAGGGAAATAGAAAGGGGGGAAGGGGGAAGGGGAAACCCCTATATTCTACATGCACAATGCATATTGACCACATGAATATGATTTACTTAATCTCTAAACAGAAAACTAAAGGAATAACACTCATTTTTACATGCCTGTGCTTTTACCTGCACAGGGGGTGCATGACGTCCGACCCCACACTCACAACCGTCACAATATCATAGGGTAAAAAAATGTATTCACAGTTGTGTTTTGTGCATTTATGGCCTATTCTTAGAGAGCATCTGCCCTTTTGGCGCTGGCTACTTCACTGTTTGTTTTTGATGTTTAGCTGTTTGAATGCCACCCCACTTTGATGTCAACAAAAAATAAGATTGAAATAAATAACACTTTTTTAAGACTCCTTGCGTTTTTCCCACAGCTAGGTAGCCTTGGCTACTAGGTGACACATAGACTAAACGATGAGAATATTCACTGTTGGCCGTGGCGTGACAGCTGAAAAAGTAGGCTGGGAGCAAACTGAAGTCATTCATATATTTAACCAACAAAATCGGAACTTGCTTCATTTTGCTTGTGTAGCAGCAAGGGGTAGTAATCGGGGACATGGGAACCCATAAAATCATTTTGCAGCAATGTTTTAATGAAAATATGAATATGGCTAAATACAAATATTTCGTGGTCTGGAAACTGGTTATTTTGTCTCTCAGAAGTCACAGAAATGCAGGATATGAACTTCCACAAAGTTAAAATTTTCTGGGGGAGAATGGAGGGGGACCCTCAGCCATAATTTTTTGGTATCTGGGGACTAAATGGGTGGGAGAGTGGGGAGGGGCCTAGGGACCCTTGTCCGGTTATGGCAAATCAGAAATATGGCAACTCAACTGACACACCATATACTTTGTGATGCCCTCAACGCCTATGTTTCCGGTGGTTTCTGCGCATGCGTGCCGAACATTCTGTGGCACAATATGTCATTTCAAAAGTACTGTATTAGCTCTTCCATGTCTTTCACATCCAAGGTTTTATCACCTGAAAGCCGTCGATAATCTTCTCAGCACTAAATAGCATTTGATGCATTCTACAAGGAAGATTGCATGATATTTTTGAAGTGTGATATCGTGGATTTTGGAGGCGGATGTTTCGTCAAAGTGAACTGAAATAAAACGAGATGTTTATTTTCTTGCTTTGGTGATGTGGATTTGATTATATCATGGATTTTCTACAGCTCTATGCATGGGGCTGTGGAGCTTGTTTGGGTTGTGGCTCATCAGAGGCCACAGCCCTGAGACCCAAATTAATTGAGGAGTTGGCCTGCATTCGAATGGTGGATATTTCTTGTGGAGACAGCCATTGCCTGGCCCTCACACATGGTAAGGTTTTATAGAAGGCCTCAATACATTATTTAATGCTGTTAGGAAGGTCCTCCAATAGGAGGAGGACCCATGTCAGAGGAGATGTTATTGCCTTTGGGTCATTTTATTTGTTTGTCTGCACATACACTTCTTATAAAGTACGTACTATTAGAATGCGAGTATGTTTAATTTGTTTTCCTTGCCCAGACAATGAAGTGTATGCTTGGGGAAATAACTCGATGGGCCAATGTGGTCAAGGCCACTCAACTAGCCCTATAACTAAACCCAAGAAAGTGATGGGGCTCGATGGAGTGGCCGTCCAACAGATTTCTGCTGGGACGTCTCATAGCCTCAGTTGGACTGCCCTGCCGACTGACAGGTATCTGGCTACCTTTTTCTCTTCCCACAGAACTCTGTTGAAAAGGTTGTAATGACATAATCTCAAGCGTTCTTTTGAGAACACATATGGACTTAAATTTAACATTCCTTGTGATAGTCTGGAAAGACATTCTCAGGGCACCTTGCGTGCGGGAAATCCTATCCACGTGGTCCATCCTCTTTGGGTAGCTTATTAGCATGAAATGTAGAATATTGAAAATATTTAGCCTCCATTTGTATATATTTGCCACTTTTATTTTTTTGCCAAAGTTTACATTGCCACTTTTTTTTCTTCAATGCAGATTTGGAGGATACATTATAGTTGCATACCAAAACGTGGCAAAAGTGTCAAAGTCGTCAAACCAAAGGGCATCAGTTCAAGGAAAAACTCAGCCACCTGACATTATTCAAATCTTATGTAACCACTTATTGTCAATGTAAATCAATCATTTTCTGGCTGTGCTCTCTTAACCTCAAAACCTTCCGCACTTTGAGAACATCAGTGAGTGAAATGGTGTTTGTTGGACATTATCTGTGATCCAAACCATGGATGCACCTTCATGAAAGAATTTATTTTTTGATACGAAATTGAGGCTCATGGGAGAGCGAGGTGCTAGATGAGAGAGGCACTTAATAAGATGCACAAATACATTACATTAACAAATTAACACCAACAGTTCACAAAGACTTTAAAACAAGGTGATTCCAGAGACAGGAGTCCTTAGCTTTTGGCGCCAACCTCTCAGAGCAAAGAAGATGGCATGTGGCCAGGAAGATACCCAGAATTGGAAACTAATGGTATATGATAACTTGGTTTTGTGAGCACTGATGAAATTGGTGTTCTCTTCTTCATTTGTATTCAGCACAAGGCTGCAGGGGAGGGTCATTGGCTGAGGGCGTGGCTGTGGCCCCAATGCTCTGTAGGCCAGGGTACAGGTGATGGTTTGGCCAGGGTACAGGTGATGGTTTGCATACTCTTCTCGAAGGAGATTAATTTTGTGTTTAAATGATACTGCAAACACTTCATTGACAAAAGATGTTTCATATTTTATCAGGCTCCATTATCTGATTGGGAAAACAAGTCGATTCTTTCATGTAGATGAAGAATGTAGACTTTCATTCATATTTAGTGAGATTACTGTGAATTAGAGATTAGTTCATATAGGAGGTGAACAAAAAGTATTCTTGACTTTTCATTTTATTTCTTGTACATGGTTCTGCATCAAACAATGCGGGCATGTCAGAGAACACTGACTCAGAGAAAAAGGATCGTATTGACTTGAGAGTTACAAAGGGCTCCACCAAATATAGCAAATGCATCGTGTGGCAAGGTTGATCAGACAATTTGTCCACATTGTGGTTATTCTAGAATTGTACAGATATTGTTTTCTCAGTGTTAAATACTTTAGAGAGAGAGAGACAGACAGACAGACAGAGTCACAGAGAGAGAGTGATCGAGAGTAATAGATATAGAGAGATAGAATATTATCCCTTACATTTTATTAACACCTGGCTTTTTACCTGTAACACTAGAGATGGTGACACACATTGTCCTTTCAGGCAGGTGGTTGCTTGGCATAGACCATTTTGTGTGGATCTTGAGGAGAGTACCTTCTGCCACATACGTTCTTTCCTGGAGCATTACTATGACCGGATCAACAGTGATACACCTCCTGCTCCCTTCCCCACGTCAAGGTTAGACCTGTCTGCTGATTTTGACTGAAGTTTCTTGTGGAAAGTGCATGGATGAAAACCAAATATCAAAACTTTGCTTCTGGCATGTTGTGTATTAAGTGGATTTTGAACTGACCACCATGTCATGGGATTAATATTTACAGCTTTAAATTGTTTTAGTTTTATGGGAAGGTGGTCATGTTCTCGTGGTAATAAACAGTCCTTGTTACTTTACTTTCGTTTTTGTCTTTATACAGAGAACATCATCATTTTGTGCTCCTTTGTCTCAAACTGCTGTCGACACATCTGTCACTCGCCATGGCTGGCGGTGTTGCCACCAGTATTCTGGGTAGCCAGGCACGTCCACTGCGTAATCTACTTTTTAGACTTATGGATTCTTCTGTGCCTGAATCGATCCAAGAGGTGGGTGCGAGTTACTGTATGTAGAAATGGCACGGGTGGGGGATGGAGGGAGGGTTCGGGGGGGGGGGGGGTGGGTGCATTCAGTTGTCCAGCTTCTTGTATGTCTGTTGTCCTTTACACCTCTGTTAGTTTGCTGACCCTTTTCCCAAATCCTCCAACCCTTCAATGAGCTTTGATACTATTTCAAAGATTAAACTTGTTGCAACAAAGCCAAGACACTGTCTGTAAAATGTAATTACCTCTTCCACTGAAGGTGGATGAAGGTTATGTTTTCACACCTGTCGGTTTGTTTGTCAGTCTGTCCTTTCTCAGTGTTAAATACTTTAGAGAGAGAGAGACAGACAGACAGACAGAGTCACAGAGAGAGAGTGATCGAGAGTAATAGATATAGAGAGATAGAATATCTCAAACACTGTCTGAAATATTATCTGAAATATTAACACTGTCTGAATAAAATATCTCAAAAAGTTTGTTGATTGATTCAGACGAAATTTTGTGGAGAGGTTGAGTAAGTAAAACAGACAAAATGATTAGATTTTTGTGAAGATCCAGATCTGGATCTGAGAATTTTTAAAGTGATTCTTCACCATTTAGTGATGGGGACAAAAACAATATGTAGCATGATATTTCAAAAAGTTGTGGATGACTTATGACAAAACTTAGTGGATGAGTTGGTAAGGTAACAAGAACAAGTCGATTATATTTTGGTTCAGGTCCTGATCCAGATCTGACCTATCAGTGGGATACAAAACGTAAATTGTTCAGCCTGGCATCGTTTTGCGCTATGCCGAGTGCCGTTCTAGTTTGAAATGTCAGAATCTTCTCCCTTTCCAACTTGATTTACTCAAGTTATTAAAAGGTATCAGGAAAAAAATATTCTCCCACAAAACACGTCTTTAATCCATATCACAGTTACTCGTACTCTGGCAGATTGTCCATGTCACATAATTAATAGTGTCTGTACCATTTGTTTCCATCGTTGTTGGTTCTCGTGATTACTCCCAACATCAAGAGACAACTTTGCCGGAAAATACTTATTGTCAGAATGAATACGACAGCAGTAAAATTTGCTTCACAATATAAGTGCGGCTGCCGCTGTTGAATCTTGGACTTCATGCACTCTTGAGTTAATTGCTCTATGTGTGTTACTGTAATAATTCGAATTATGTGTGGTCAATGCAGGCCGTGACTGAGACACTATCTGTTGGAGCCTCCATGCTTCTGCCTCCATTGAAGGAACGAATGGAGCTGCTGCATTCACTTCTACCCCAGGGCCCTGACCGCTGGGAGAGTCTTTCCAAAGGCCAGGTTTGTCTGCTGAGCTCAATACCCTCTCCCACCATCACCAACAATTAATACAAAACCATGTAAAGGCATGGTTAATATACATTTGATGTGCTTAAAGCCACCTTTGATATTTGTGGAGAAGGGCCTGAATCATATTTTGCAGGTGGAAAAGAAGGAGCGGTAAATCGAGTGATTTCTGGTTTTCCAGAGAAGCCCATAGTAATGGCCGTAATAACCAAAAAAAAACAACGAAGGACTCTTTGGCATAATGAAACTTCTAGCAAAAATATCATGCAGCGTTGGTTATTGATCTCCCATTGTGGATGGTCTTGTGGTTGTGAGATGGGAATGTTTTTATTCCGTTTTTTTACCCATCAGCGTATGCAGTTGGACATCATTTTGACAAGTTTACAGGACCACATGCATGTGGCCTCACTGCTTGGCTACAGCAGGTTGGGCGAGGATGGAGAGAGTGTGGGGATCAATCACAGTGGGCTACAAAGAACACACCCCGATACACACCTGGCTGAAGTGCTTATGAAAACCCTGTTGAGAAACATGGGCTTTTACACTGTACGTAGAAAGGACATGCATCTTGCCTCTTCTTTCCGAATAGTGCATATAATTTTGGAAAAATAGAGTTTGATATTGATCAATAGCATCCATTGCATTAATATAAGTAGTAGTTCACAGTCAACTGTTACCTAATGTAAGTTAATTTTTTTTCTGATATTCTAAGCCTCATGGAAGAGTTTGCATCCATGTTGCATGAAGGGAAAATTGTGCATAGGACTGGTGCAATTTTGCATAAGTCATAAGGAATCGCCTTTTCTGTGCCATCCTTGCATTTCAAGTAAATTTTGTCTTCCTGATGAAACCTTAGGTTATGATGTCATACGTTCTGTAAAAGTGATGATATAATTAAATGTTAAGCTAGGATAATAATGCTTGTTTTACAAACTCAAGAGTTTTGTAAATCAAGTATTATGGAATCCAGTAAATTGAATTTTTCAGGGAGAATTATCTTTCCCTTGTTTGCACAAGTTGTAATTCCAAGGCCACTGTGAGTGAAGATTGTCAACAATGTCAGTTCTGCCATCCTTGAAGTCCTTCACATATTTCCTGACGTTACTTAACTTTGACATATGCATGCATCGTCGCATAAAATGTGCAATCTAAAATTTTTGCCTACATTCACACCTTCCAACACAGGACATTCAATTGCAGCTTTCTGCCTGAATGACTCATCCTCAGTAGCCATTTTCTCTGGGAATGCTGCAGTGTGCCTCCCTGCAACGAAAAAATAAACTGAAGTGTTAAACCATCAGCTAATATATTGATGTGGAAATTACTCCTTGGGATTAACATTGCTAAGTATAGTTAAACTACAACTAGCAACGGTACCTGCCCTATGGGCGGGGCTTTAATTGGGAAGCCCAAATGAAAAGGAAAAATATCAGAAATTGAAGGCTTTAAAATTTTTTAAACGATTCATATAAACATCCGTTGAATCATATCACACGCAAATCATCAAAATCGAAACATTACATAGCACCCATTTTGAAAAAAGATTGATTTCTGCAAAACAGAAGCAGCCGCTACACGTCTTTCTCAGTCGCACGTTTATGTGTGAAGAGTGCGCGCCGAATCTGTAACACGGAAGCGGCCGCTACACCTGTTTCTCAGTCGCTTTGCACACGCTGCCATGTTACTTCGGAGCCGCACATTTATATAGGAAGAGTTCGTCAGGAGTCGATCTACTCTCTCCTGGTACGTAGAATAAACAGTATTTGTAGAATTTCAACAAAAGCCACATCACTGTTCATATCAAACACAACAACAACAACATGCATTTTAAGGCCATTTTCCCTGCTAGAGCGGGGGTTAGCCTTGCGGTCCCCATGACAATCTTCTCCATTTTGCCCTATTTTCTGCATCTCACCTTGTTAACCCCCTTGCCCGCATTTCTTCTTCCACCATCTTTAGCCAAGTCTTTCTCGGTCTTCCCCGTCCTCTACTTCCTTCTACATTCATTTCCATCACTCTTCTCAACCAGTCACTTTCATCCTTCCTCAACACATGACCAAACCATCTCAACCTGTTCCTCTTCACAGCATCAATCACAGGCTCTATTCCCATCATCTTTCGCAATTCATCATTTGTCTTCCTCTCTCTCAACGATACTCCGCACATCCGTCGAACCATTCGCATTTCCACCCTTTCCAGCCTTCGTTGCTGCTCTACGTTCATTACCCATGTCTCGCTCCCATAAATCATAACACTTCTCACACATGCAGCATACACCTTTCCCTTCAGCTTCAACGACACTCCCCTCCTCATCAGCACACCACTCAGTTCCCGAAACTTCTTCCATGCACATCTCACTCTAGCAACCGTTGCCGAGTCTGATCCACCTTCTCCATTCAGCATGTCTCCGAGGTAGCAAAATGTTTTCACACCTTCCAGCTTCATGCCGTCTCCAAGATCCAACTCAACATTTCCTCCATCTGCAGCTCCCTCTGTGCACACCTTACATTGAATGTAGCTGCCACACTGGTTAATGGCCCTCTCAGACCACTACATTTTTGATGAACCCACTCAGTGCATATTGTACATTGAATGGAGTTCACTCTGACACCCTTCCTGCACACAGCACATGGCCATTTCCCAGTTCTTTCCACCTCACCACATGCTTTACCACTTGCCATCACTTTCGTCTTTCCTATATTCACCTTCAGACCTTATGTCTTCATACATTCCTTCCACTTGTTCATCTTTTCCTTCAGTCCATCCATACTTTCCGCAATCAACACCAGATCATCTGCATACAACAACTCCCACGGTAAACCCTCCTTTACGGTCTGAGCCAGCACCTCCATCACAGCTACAAATAGTAGTGGACTTAGTACCGACCCCTGATGCACTCCCACCTTCACCTCAAACTCACCACTGTTCCCGTCCTTCGTCCTTACAGCTGTGTGCGCTCTTTTGTACATTGCCATCACAACTCTGATCAACCATTCCTCCACTTCTAACTTCCTCAATGCCCATGTCAATACTTCACGTGGAACCCTATCGAATGCTTTCTCCAGATCAACAAACCCAAGAAACAACTTCTTCCTCTTCTCCATGTACTTCTCCTGCAACTGCCTCACAATAAAGAGCGCGTCTGTCGTTCCTCTTCCTGGCATAAATCCAAACTGCATTTCGTCGATCTTCACCTTCTTCCTTATCCTCCTCTCCAACACCCTTTCCAATACCTTCATTCCATGCTCCAATAACTTTATCGCTCGGTACGAGCCACACTCCAGAGGGTCACCTTTCCCCTTGTATAGAGGGACGAGGGTACTCAGTTCCCAATCCACTGGAATGCGACCTTCTTTCACCACCAGATTACAGATCTCTGCCATTCTCTTCACACCCCAACTTCCTGCTGCCTTCAACATATCTCCCACAACTCCCGTCGTCCCTCCCGCTTTTCTACTCTTCATTGCTTTTATCGCTTCCTCATATCGGTAAATCATATCGGTAAATATTATTCCATAGTGTTTGGAAAAACTGGAAAATTGGAAAATTTTAAAACTTGGAAAAATTGGAAAAACAATATAGCCTTTTTTACTCCCAGGGGTCCCAGGAATACACACCCAAAATATCGTTGCGATCGGTTGAGCCGTTTTTGCAGTACCTTCGAATGGACAGACAGACATTTGGTGAATTATAGTAAGATACACATCTTGAAATCGGACCCTCTTCGTGCTTCTTCTTATATTGATTTGCCAAAAGAGATAGAGCTTAAAAGGGCTGTTGTTAATATTAAAAACTATGATAATAAATGTTTTCTATACTCTGTTCTTGCTCACCTTCACCCACAGAAACTTAATCCTAACAGGGTAGGTCATTATTTACCATATATTAATGAACTTAATGTTAAAGATTGGAACTTTCCAATGTCATTGACAGATATTCCAAAATTTGAGAAAAAATAATAATCTATCTGTTAATGTGTATGGATTAACAGATACAAACAAAGTTCAGATATAAAAATGTCAAATAACTATAAAAATGATGAAATACACATTGACCTTCTGTGTTATAGTTCGGGAGAAAATTCACATTATGCTTACATCAAAATTTTATGAAGATTAACCACTTCACAAGTAGTCAATAGAAAATGTAAAACATATCCCTGAAAGCGATGTCTCAACTTCTTTCATACGAAAGATCGATTAAACTAGTTGTTCTTAACCTTTTTGGCCCCACGACCCCATCAGACATTCTTGGTCAGTACCGTGATCCCTGAAATTCTTTTAAATTAAATTTATTAAAACATATCTTAAAACATGTGTCAATGGTTCATAGCAAGCCTGATTTATTAAAACATGTCTGCCAATACTCAGTCAATGGGATGGCTGAAATTGCTTCGCAGCCATCAGGCGATCAAAACGAGGACGAATGCTCGACAGACAGCACCTCATGTCAGCGTCGATCATAAGCCTATTGCGTTCCTTCGTTTTCAGAGTTACCCTGGTTGAGAATCCAGCCTCACAGCGATAGGTTGAGGGGGACTGGACCAATAGGGTCAGGGCCCTATTCGAAAGAACAGGACAGTCCTTCACTTTCAGCCAAAACGTGGCGAGCTCTTGTTCCATGAAGTCACTCTTGAGCTGCGCATCTTCACGAATTCGGTAAAATTCAACCTTCCCAGCCACGTCAGTATCGCTGATGGCACCGTCTTCAACGGAAAAGGGTCGGATGATCCACTCATCACGAGAGCAGTTGACCAGTCCCGGGGAAATAACGTTTGCTGGCTTCACTAATTGCCAGAAGGTGGGTTGAGATCTCCTCGTGGAAGTGGCATTCAGCATCTGGCATAGCATCCAGGAGAGTCGTCATCTCAGGGAAGATAGTCGTGTCACCGTCCTGGACTCTTCTCTGGTAAAGGTGAATCTTCCTCCTGACCACTGCCACTTTGTCACAAGCCGTGTGTAGCATTGGGAGGTTTCCTTGAAGTGACAGGTTCAAGGAATTCACCTCGGCAAAGAAGTCAGCCAAGTAAGCAACCTTCATCACGAACAGTGCATCCTGCATCTTTAAATTAAGCTGATTCTCCTTCTCGATACACCCTCTCTCCAAGAACAGCACTATTTCCTCTCGAAGTTGAATCACACGATTGAGAACTTTACCACGCGAAACCCAGCGCACCTCTGTGTGGAATATCAGAACAGTGAAATCGGCGCCCATTTCTTCACACATCGCTTTGAAGATTCCTGAGTTTGTTGCGCTCCCTCGGATGTGGTTCACAATCTTCACCACATCTGAAAGCACTTCCCGAAGACCAGAAGGGAGAGTCTTCATCGCTAAAGCATGGCGATGTATCATGCAGTGGGTGAAGGAGGCATGGGGAGCGACATCCTTCACGAAGGCTTTGAAGCCGGATCTGTATCCGACCATGGAAGATGCTCCATCTGTACACACCCCAACAATTCGTTCCCAGCCAAGCTCATGTTTGATGAGGAAGGCTTCCAGCATTCTGAACACATCTTCTCCCCGAGTGGTAGTGGCCAATGGCTCCGAGAACAGGTACTCCTCCTTCATGGCTTCTCTGTCGAGGTAACGAACGTAGACTAGCAGTTGGGAACATGAGGCGACATCTGTTGACTCGTCCAGTTGCAGTGAATATACTGGACTGCTCTTCACAGCGCTCACTACTTGCAGCAGAATATCATTACTCATATCCGAGATTCGACTTTTGACTGTGTCATTCGAAAGGGAAATCTGCATGAACTTGTTTGACTGCTGTTCCCCCAGCACCAACTTCGCTGCTTCAAGAAGGCATGGCTTGATAAGCTCTTCACCGATGGTGTGAGGTTTCTTAGTCTGTGCGATTCGAGAAGTAATCCGGTATGAGGCCTCCAGCGCTGCTTCATTTTGACGAGCTCAGTGACCCGTCTAATCGATGCGGGAACCCTTGAGTGCGGCTTCTTTTCATTTGAAATAGTCCACGCCCTTCCCCGCCAGGTCGCGGTGACAAGACTCCAAATGGATCTTCATTTTGCTGGACTTCATGCTCTCGTGGCTCAAAACCTTGGCACAGATAACACATTGCGGCTTGACCACGGATTTTTGAACAATGCTTGTGAAGCCGAACTTGAGAAATGCTTCACCATACGTGCGCTTCTTGGCAGACATGTTTCACAACCTGTGAAGCAAAACAAGACATGAGAAAGGTGATGAGAATGTGACGGAATGCACGAACAAAAGGCAAAATCGCAGTGAAATTATAGTGAAGATGGGTAAATGTAAGGCCTACTCTACTCACAGTTTGGCCATGCACGAACGCTAACACACCGCAGTTGACAAGCATGAGCCTCGATCACGCATGATCCAGGCCACACACAGTTTGTGTGCGTATACGTACGCGTTTATGCGAACAAAATACTGTGTGTGGTACTGTGGTATGTACCTTTATTAGGTTCCTAAAAATTGGCTCAACAAATTGATATGTTATTTATGACCCCTTCATGACCCCTGGAAAACCCCAAACGACCCCCATGGGGGTCTCGCCCCTCAGGTTAAGAACCGCTGGATTAAATCAACATTCAAAATATTGTAGTAATCATAAATAAACCGTAATTAATATGCCAAATGTAGGTTCAAACATATCATTCAAAGATTTCAACAAATCTATAAAGCATCCATTTGTGATATATGCCGATTTTGAAAGTATCCTTGAAAAGATAGATACTGCTTCTCCAAATCCAGTTCAATCATACACAAATAAATATCAAACAAGTACAGATACATTCAAAGTACACCGCTCCCATGCCAAATAATTCAATATACTACAGCGCGGCATTGCCGGGGCGCCTCAGGCGCCCGGCAATACCGCAGTGCAGCTCATAGAGACTGCGTTGGGAGGGAGAGGTGTACAATAATTGATTGATTCATTGTATAATTAAAATCAATAAAATATTATCACAAAATATTTTCTTAATCAATTGGCTAATAGCATAACTAAACCACCAGTGCTTCATCCGAAGATGTATCTTTTAGAACTTTAATTACATGTCATTAATAAAAATTTTTTTTGGGATTAATCAATAAATAATTAATCGATTAAATGATTAATCAATAAATCAAAAATATCCTTGATAGCCACATCACTTGGTCACTGTCATGTCCAAATATTAGCTTCCTAGCTCAAAAGGTGCCTGAGATAGTGGCCAAATGAGAAAGAAAATAAATAAATGATTAATAATGAAAATAAATAAATAATAATCATTAAAAAATTAAATTATTAATCAATTCGGTCATAGAACACATAAACCACCACCATTTCATCAGAATCTGGAACTAAAAAAAAAAAACATTTCCTCATTAATCGAATAATTTAATAATTAATCGATTAATTGATTAATTGATTAATTAATAAATCAAAAATAGCCTTTGCAGCCAAATTACCTGGTCATTGGCATGTCCAAATATCAGCTTCCTAACTCAAAAGGTGCTTGAGTTAATGGTCAGAAGAGAAAGAAAATTTAATTAATTGAAATAAGTACTTAATTAATCGCTAATAATTAAATAACTCCTCAATTAATTGATTAATCAAAAAACAAAAAATAGTGTTTTTGAGAAAGGACCTGCTCACTATTGTGCCGAAATTTCAGCTTCCTAGCTCAAAGGATTGCTGAGATATCGCCCGGACAAACAAGAAAGACAGAAAGAAAGAAAGAAAGCAAGAAAACAAACAACCAGAGTGAAAACTGAGTACTCCCTTTCAGCGTGCGTCACTGCCGAGCCCCCTTTGGTGCCCGGCAATGACGTTTTGCAGTGGCTGGAGATGGTATAGGAAAGGAGCGGTGTACAAAAAACATACTCCTTGTGGTTTCTGTTATGATATCAAATTATCTGTTGGTGATGAATAAAGGTAAGAGACCATTGTAATCTCACTGGTAAATATATAGGTCCGGCTCATCAAAGTTGTAATCTCAATTTTAAACTTCCCTCTTTCATTCTAGTCTTTCTTCACAACAATGCACACACACTATGACACACATCTATTTATAAATGAATTGAGTAAAACGCCCAGAGACATTTCAGCCATTCCGAACACAAACCAGAAACAAGTACACATACATTCAAAGTACACCGCCCCCATGCCAAATAATTAAATATCCTACAGCACGGCATTGCCGGGTCGCCTCAGGCGCCCGGCAATACGGCAATGCAGCTCATAGAGATTGCATTGGGAGGGAGAGGTGTACAATAATGATTGATTGATTAATTGTACAATTAAAATCAATAAAAGATTATCACAAAATATTTTCTTAATCAATTGGCTAATAGCATAACAAAACTACTCGTGCTTCATCCGAAGATGTATCTTTTAGAAATTTAATTCAATAAGTCATTAATAAAAAATCAAATAATTAATTGATTAATCAATAAATAATTAATCGATTGAATGATTAATCAATAAATCAAAAATATCCTTGATAGCCACATCACTTGGTCACTGTTATGTCTAAATATTAGCTTCCTAGCTCAAAAGATGCCTGAGATATTGGCCAAATGAGAAAGAAAATAAATAAATGATTAATACAACAACAACAACAACATGCATTTTAAGGCCATTTTCCCTGCTAGAGCGGGGGTTAGCCTTGCGGTCCCCATGACAATCTTCTCCATCTTGCCCTATTTTCTGCATCTCCCCTTGTTAACCCCCTTGCCCGCATTTCTTCTTCCACCATCTTCAGCCAAGTCTTTCTCGGTCTTCGCCGTCCTCTACTTCCTTCTACATTCATTTCCATCACTCTTCTCAACCAGTCACTTTCATCCTTCCTCAACACATGACCAAACCATCTCAACCTGTTCCTCTTCACAACATCAATCACAGGCTCTATTCCCATCATTTTTCGCAATTCATCATTTGTCTTACTCTCTCTCAACGATACTCCGCACATCCATCGAACCATTCGCATTTCCACCCTTTCCAACCTTCGTTGCTGCTCTACGTTCATTACCCATGTCTCGCTCCCATAAATCATAACACTTCTCACACATGCAGCATACACCTTTCCCTTCAGCTTCAACGACACTCCCCTCCTTATCAGCACGCCACTCAGTTCCGGAAACCTCTTCCATGCACATCTCACTCCAGCAACCGTTGCCGAGTCTGATCCACCTTCTCCATTCAGCATGTCTCCGAGGTAGCAAAATGTTTTCACACCTTCCAGCTTCACGCCGTCTCCAAGATCCAACTCAACATTTCCTTCATCTGCAGCTCCCTCTGTGCACACCTTACATTTGAATGTAGCTGCCATACTGGTTAATGACCCTCTCAGACCACTACATTTTTGATGAACCCACTCAGCGCACATTGCACATTGAATGGAGTTCACTCTGACACCCTTCCTGCACACAGCACAGGGCCACTTCCCAGTTCTTTCCACCTCACCACATGCTTTACCACTTGCCATCACCTTCGTCTTTCCGATATTCACCTTCAGACCTTTTGTCTCCATACATTCCTTCCACTTGTTCATCTTTTCCTTCAGTCCATCCATACTTTCCGCAATCAACACCAGATCATCTGCATACAACAACTCCCACGGTAAACCCTCCTTTACGTTCTGAGCCAGCACCTCCATCACAGCTACAAATAGTAGTGGACTTAGTACCGACCCCTGATGCACTCCCACCTTCACCTCAAACTCACCACTGTTCCCGTCCTTCGTCCTTACAGCTGTGCGTGCTCTTTTGTACATTGCCATCACTACTCTGATCAACCATTCCTCCACTCGGAACTTCCTCATTGCCCATGTCAATACTTTGCGTGGAACCCTATCGGATGCTTTCTCCAGATCAACAAACCCAAGAAACAACTTCCTCCTCTTCTGCATGTACTTCTCCTGCAACTGCCTCACAATAAAAAGTGCGTCTGTCATTCCTCTTCCTGGCATAAATCCAAACTGCATTTCGTTGATCTTCACTTTCTTCCTTATCCTCCTCTCCATCACCCTTTCCAATACCTTCATTCCATGCTCCAATAACTTTATCGCTCGGTACGAGCCACACTCTAGAGGGTCACCTTTCCCCTTGTATAGAGGGACGAGGGTACTCAGTTCCCAATCCACTGGAATGCGGCCTTCTTTCACCGCCAGATTACAGATCTCTGTCATTCTCTTCACACCCCAACTTCCTGCTGCCTTCAACATATCTCCCACAACTCCCGTCGGCCCTCCCGCTTTTCTACTCTTCATTGCTTTTATCGCTTCCTCAACTTCCTTCTCAGTTATCTTCTCTGCCGGTCCTAAAACTAGGGTACTCTCTATGTTGCCATCCCATTCATTCTCTGTATTCAACAGCATTTCCATATATCTTTTCCATCTTCCTTTAATTCCATCTGGGTCCACAACGATTTGTCCCACTTCATATTTCAAGCAACTCACCCCCATCACATCACACCTCTCTTTCGCTATCTGCTTTGCAATCCTGAATACTGCTCTCTGACCCTCTTCCGAATCCAAGCGTTCTCCAAACATTTTCCTCCATGCCTCCTGCGCCTTTGCTACCTCTTTCTTTGCAGCCTTCTTGGCTGCCTTATAACTTTCATGCGCTGCTGTTTATGCTCCCGTACCCTTCGCCTTCTGCCACTCCTTGAACTTCTTCCTCTTCTCATCAATCCTCTTTCCAAATTCATCATCCCACCACCATGTTTCTGAGTGCCTCGGTGGTCCTTTTGTCCATCCACATACCTCACCAACGGCTCCCAACAGACTAGCTTTCATTGACATCCAACCACTTTCAAGCTCAACCACATAATCCTCTACCCTACTCAGCCTCTCTTTTAATGCCTACCTTACTGTCACCTCTTTCATCCTCCACACCTTCATTCTCGGTTGGTACTTCACCCGCCGAGCTGTCCTTGCACCTTTCACCCTTATATCGCATACAACCAAGTGGTGCTGTGAAACAGCCTCCTCCCCCGGGATCACCTTTGTGTCCTGGAGGTGCCCCCTATCTCGCCTACACACCATCAGGTCGTCAATGGTTGTCGTCGATCCACCTGACGTGTATGTAAGAAGCTTATTATCCTCTTTCTGGAATTGAGTATTACAAATCAACAAATCAGCTCCATCAGCAAACTCCAAAATCCTTTCACCTTCTCCATTTCTCACACCATATCTGTAACCCCCATGAACTCCCTCAAAACCATCCATACTCCTTCCCACATGTCCATTTAGGTCTCCTCCTACCACAACAACTTTCTCATCTTTCACGTTTTCCATCAGCTTCTCTATCGCACACCAGAACTTGTCCTTCTCTTCATCGCTCCGACCAACCTGCGGAGCATATCCCGAGATGACGTTCACCAAGAGCTTTCCAATCATCATTTTCACCATCATCAACCTATCACTCACTCTAGTCACACTCACCACACTGTCTACAAACTCCTCAGAAAACAGGACACCAACACCATTCAGGCCCTCCAGGCACCCTTGCCACACAAACTTGTATTTCTGTCCCTGCCTACCCTTCACCATTCTCACACCACTTCCCTTCCATCTCGTCTCTTGCACACAACATATGTCCACTCTTCTTCTGACCAATACTTCCACCACTTCTCTTGATCTCCCTGTCATTGTCCCTACATTCCATGTCCCAAACCTCAGAAACCGATCTCCACTTCGGGCTGTGCCCTGCCCATATGTAGTTGTCATTGTCATGGTTCTCTTTTTGAGGCAATGCTTTTATGGCCGGATGCCCTTCCTGACGCCAACCCTCTTAGTCGTCTCTTACGACACGCAGGGATACGGTGTACCTATTCTAATCCAGGGTACACACTGGGGTCTATAGCGATCCAGGTCGGACTTGGATCAAGGTTCTATAGGACGGCCTCAGTGATGCGCCGACGTAGTGAATCTGCCGCCGAGAAGCAATAACTTGAGATGGTTATTGATCACGTGGTTCGCTTTTGCCTTGACCTGTGACTGGAGGGTTCGTGATCAAGTGCCCCGTGTGCGGTGTATAGCACTGGTACCTCGCTATTATTATATTTTCATAAATGGGACACTGAAAAACAGGGAAAACAAATAAATAATATTCATTAAAAAATTAAATTATTAATCAATTCGGTCATGGAACACATAAACCACCACCATTTCATCAGAATCTGTAACTTAAAAAAAAAAAAACATTTTTAGTCATTAATCGAATAATTAAATAATTAATCGATTAATTGATTAATTGATTAATTAATAAATCAAAAATAGCCTTTGCAGCCAAATCACCTGGTCATTGGCATGTCCAAATATCAGCTTCCTAACTCAAAAGGTGCCTGAGACAATGGTCAGAAGAGAAAGGAAATGTATAAGTACTTAATTAATCGCTAATAATTACATAACTCCTCAATTAATTGATTAATCAAAAAACAAAAAAGACTGTTTTTGACAAAGGATTTGCTCACTAAAAAAAAAAAAAAACACCTTTAGAGGCCATTTTCCCCCGCAAGCGGGGGTTGGCCTTTTTCGGGAACTGTGGTTGTTGTTGTTTTTCGGTCCCCTTTTTGAAGCAATGTTTTACGGCCGGATGCCCTTCCTGACGCCAACCCTTTTTGCCGCCTTTAACGACAAGCAGGGAATTACCAGTGAACTGGTACTCAAATAGCCGACCTCGGAAGGATGACAGGCTGAGTCAACCCCCCTGGCGTTAATTCAGCGATTGACCGGGATTCGAACCCAGGATCCTAGGATCCTAAGCTGGCACCCTAGCCGCTAGCCCAACACCAGGGATTGCTCACTATTGTGCCGAAATTTCAGCTTCCTAGCTCAAAGGATGGCTGAGATATTGCCCGGACAAACAAACAAACAAGAAAGCAAGAAAACAAACAACCAGAGTGAAAACTGAGTACTCCCTTTCAGCATGCGTCATTGCCGAGCCCCCTTCGGTGCCCGGCAATGATGTTATACAGCACCTGGGAATGGCATATGAAAGGTGCGGTGTGCAATACATCTCATTCACAAAAACAATTCATACATCTCCCATAACTCACATTCGATTTCTTGATGCATTCAAATTTATGTCAAGTCCTTTGTCTAATTTAGCATCAAATATTAAGAAGTTTCCTCATCTTAAATCACATTTCTAAAATCAAGAACAGATTAAACTTATCACAAAAGGGAATATATCCTTATGACTATGTGGATTCATTTGATAGGTTTAATGAAACACGGCTTCCTTCTAAAGAGAGCTTTTATAATAGATTGAATAAAACAGATATAAGTGAAACAGATTATACACAAGCACAAAGTGTTTGGAAAAAGTTTAATACTAAGAACCTTGGAGAATACCACGATTTGTATCTTAAGACTGATGTTCTTTTGTTAGCTGATGTACAGCAACGTGAAAAAGTAAGTACACCCCATGTAAAGTTTTGACTTTTTCAACATATTTCAACATACAGCTATTTGATCTTCATTTCAACAATATTGATAGATAAAGGTGATATAATATAACAAATATCATGAAACATTTACATTTTGTAGTCCATTGTATAATTTAAATAAACATAAATGCAAATTTCGCATGTGGAAAAAGTAAGTACGTAAATCACTTTAATCACTACTTCAAATACCTAAAATTAGAATCATGTGCACCAGCTCAGGTGCAAATGATTAGAACATTGTCAGAGAGGATCTTGGAGGAACCTGTCTTATTTAAACCTCAGACATTTAGTTTGGTTTGCTCTTTGTCGTTGAAGTGTGCGGCGTCATCATGCCTAGATCAAAATAGCTCTCTGAGGCCTTCAGAAGGAAGGCTATAGATGCCTAGGAGTCTGGGAAGGGATTTAAAAAGATCTCCAAACAATTTGAAATAAATCATTCGACTGTTCGGAAGATCATCAACAAGTGGAGAAGATTCCAAACAACTGCCAACTTGTTCAGGCCAGGCCGCCCCAGCAAGTTCAGCCCGAGAGCAGACCGCAAGATGCTGAAAGAAGTCTCTAAGAACCCCAGAATGTCATCACGGGACCTACAGGTAGCTCTTGCCACCGTTGATGTCAAAGTGCATGAGTCCACCATTAGAAAGAGGCTGCACAAATTTGATCGACATGGGAGGTGTGCCAGGAGGATACCTTTGCTCTCCAGAAAGAACATCAGGGCAAGACTAAAGATTGCCAATGAACACCGAGGCAAAGACCAGCACTTCTGGAACAATGTGCTCTGGACAGATGAGTCAAAGGTAGAGCTATTTGGCCACAGTACCAGAAGACATGTTTGGCGAAAACCAAAGACAGCATTTGACCACAAGAACCTGATACCAACTGTAAAGCATGGTGGTGGAAATATTATGGTTTGGGACAGCTTTGCTGCATCAGGGCCTGGGCAGCTCACCATCATGGAATCCACTATTAATTCTTCATTGTACCAGAGGGTGTTTGAGGATAATGTGAGGCCATCTGTCGTAGAAGTTGAAGCTCAACCGAAGGTCGACCTTGCAACATGACAATGACCCTAAACATACCAGTAAATCCACCAAGGGATGGCTGAAAAGAAAGAAATGGAGGGTTCTGGAATGGCCAAGTCAAAACCCGGATCTAAATCACATTGAGATGTTGTGGGGGGATTTGAAACGAGCTATGCATGCAAGAAACCCCTTAAACATCGCACAGCTGAAAGAATTCTGCATGGAGGAGTGGGCAAAAATTTCTCCCAGTCGATGTCCGAGACTGGTAGACAGTTATAAGAAACGCCTACTTGAGGTTGTTTCTGCCAAAGGGGGCAATACCACCTATTCGAGCCAAGGGTGTGCTTACTTTTTCCACATGCGAAATTTGCATTTATGTTTATTTAAATTATACAATGGACTACAAAATGTAAATGTTTCGTGATATTTGTTATATTATATCACCTTTATCTATCAATATTGTTGAAATGAAGATCAAATATCTGTATGTTGAAATATGTTGAAAAAGTCAAAACTTTACATGGGGTATACTTGCTTTTTCACGTGACTGTATTTGAAACTTTTAGAACAGTCTGTCATAATAAACATTCTTATTGTTTGGACCCTGCTCGTTATTATACCGCATCAGGATGAGCTTGGAGTGCTATGTTGAAAATGATGAAACAGGATTTAGAATTAATTGGTGATGTTGATATGTTGTTGATGATAGAGAAAGCTAAAAGAGGAGGAATATCTCAAGTATGTTCAAAGAGATATGCCAAAGCAAATCATAAATATCTTCCTAACTATGATGTTAAAATGATAGTTCTTACTTGATGTATTATGATGCTAATAATCTTTATGGATGGGCTATGTCTCAATCTCCACCTTATGGAAAACTTATATGGGTTAAAAAAAACATTATGAAAGAGTTTTACAAAACATCGTTATATCTTCTCAAAAGGAGTTAGACAAAGCAGAAGTTGGGTATTATTTTGAGGTTGATTTAAAATATCCAGAACTCCACAACAAACACAAAGACCTGCCCTATGCCCCTGATAAAGAAAATCCGAGAAAAGTATGGCTCAGCGGTTATCAACAATCATTTTTTACTAAAATAAAGCCTACAGCGAAACTACTTACTACATTATATGATAAATATACTTATGTTCTACATCAAAGGAATTTGAGACAATATTTGGCTGCTGGTTTGAGAGTAAAGAAGATTCATAGAGTTCTACAGTTTAGACAAAGTCATTGGTTGAAAACATATGTTGATTTTAATACAAAGAGAAGAACAGAGGCAAATACAGATTTTGAGAAGGACTTTCATAAATTGATGAACAATGCTGTGTTTGGAAAGACAATGGAGAATGTTAGAAACAGACAAAATATAAGACTTGCTACATCTTGGAAGCAAGCATCTAAATTAATTAATAGACCCAGTTTTCAAAGAATAGAGGTGTTTTCAGAGAGTTTTTGTGCTATCCATTTGGTTAAAGAAAGTATTGAAATGGATAAACCTATTTATCTAGGATCATAAATTTTTGACTTATCAAAATTATTAATGTATGATTACTTTTGCAATAATTTGAAGAGGAGATATGTGGATGATATTAATCTACTATATATGGATACAGACAGCTTTATTTTGAAAATAAATTCAGAGGAAAATAAACACAAATACAGAGGAAAATAATTATAAATCAGATAACAAACTATTCTCTACAAAGAATAAAAAGGTTATTGGAAAGTTTAAAAATGAATTGGGTGGAAAGATAATGAGTGAATTTGTGGGATTGAGAGCAAAGGCTTATGCTTATAAATATATTGATAATAATATTGAAAAGAGTGATAAAAACTTAAAGGGAGAAAAGAAAAATGTAATCAAAGAAACAATAAACTTTGAACATTATTACAACTGTTTAACCTTTAAGAAAGAAGAGTATCGAAAAATGAATACAATAAGAAGTTATAAACATCAATTATATACAGAGGAGGTAAATAAGAAGACATTGGGGGCTTTTGATGATAAGCTTATTTTAGACAATGGAATTGATAGGATGCCTTATGGATATAAGCATTAAGATAAGTGATAAGATAATATAAGTGTGAAGATAAATTTAAGAGTTCAGATAAACATAAGAGTTTAGATAAACATAAGAGTTTAGATAAACATAAGAGTTAAGATAAACACAAGTGTTAAGGTATTTAAAAGATAAGTATAAGTTTTAAGATATACATAATAATTAATAAAAATAGGAATGGGGGGTTCAATGGGCTACCGCCACCTTTTTTACTGGTATATAAATAATAGAACCAGGCAATAACCAAACTAAGGAGTGGAGAAAATCACAGCCTTGGTATTTAAATGGAAAGCATAACGAATGTGAAAAATATCAAACAAGTCTTATTGAAGAAATAACAGGGGCAAAAGTAGATAAAACAAATAAGCAGATACATTTAAATACGAGTAAGTTAGAGGCTCCTCCCAGAGGAGTCAACATTCTTGAATGGACAGAAAACTTTGATGGTTATCAAAAGTTCAATGGAAAAATAATTTACTATCATCTAAAAATGATATGTGGCTCAGGAGGTGCTCAGATAAGAGCAATAAGAGGGGTTTATCATTTCATCTCTGCCCAACAAAGATACTTAAACCAAGAACCAAGTTGAAACATACTATTTATCAATATTCTTGATGGTGATGAGTTCAATAAGAAGATTAAGTTATTTCCTAAAATAGAACATAAACAATTATTTGTTGGCTCTCTATATGAGATCAAAGAAAATATGCAGGTCTTTTTTTTTTTTTTTTTTTTTTTTTTTTTTTTTGTATACAAGATCGAGGCTCGTGAAAGAGCGAACATTAATCACACAGAAAGACAAACAGACACATAAAACAAATAACATCGGGAGCGGTAGACAAGATGGGGAGAGAGGGGGAAGGACACAAACACAACATTTGAGAGCAGGGACCGAGAGACATGGAGACATCGAGAGATCTGTGGGAGGGAGAGGGCTTTGGGGGGGAGGCATGTGAAGGGGGGGAGGCATGTGAGGGGGGGGAGGCATGTGAAGGTGGGGGGGGGGGGGGGGTGGGAGAGGTATAAACATATGGACACTGCCAGGATTTCCAGGAAATAAGTTGGAATTTCAAACAAGGTGGATCTGGGGTGAATTAGTGGGGGTAGAAAAGATCAAGGTTATGGATCAAGGATCAAGGTCTATTGAGTATTTAACCTTTGTTAATGGCTTAGATGGGAAAGGGAGAAATAGATGGATGTTTTTGGGGTTTTCGGTGGGTGGTCCATAAGTTCCAATGCACTTTCCCCATCCACTTACATGTAAAATTAGGTGTGTTTTAGAACCCTCATTCTCCTACTACTCTGCCTTCCTCTTTCTTTGCTTCTACCTTCCCGACACTTTTAATTATTTTCTGGTTAATGTGTATTGATTTTATCTCTGATATACTTGTATGTTTAGTTAGATTGGATAAAATACCTTTCCTGAAATAAAGCATAATCAGAAGTTACTGCTTCTCCGGCTTCTCTCCCGCTGAAATAAAGTGCTTCCCTCTCTCTCTCCCCATCTTGTCTCCCGCTCCCTTTATTACATGTTTTGTGTGTCGGTTTTTTTTTTGTGATTAATGTTAGCTCGTACATGAGCCTCGATCTTGTATCCAAAAAAACCCAAAAAACTATTACACCTATTATGACATCTATCATGTTGTTAAGCTTACAGATGGTCAAGAAGTTTCTTGACAAACTTGCAGATTTATTATAGATAACAGATCTATTATCTCATTAAAAAGCTATGCAAGTTGAGATTTTATGTCGTTAAAAGTTGTCTTCAGATGAAGTGACGGCTGCTGAGATGGACACTGAATAGCTCAATTCAGGTTTTAACAACTAGATTTGTTGATGATAATATTCTGTGACAAATCTGCAGTTGAGCATCTGCCGCTTTTTTCAAAAAATTTGGGACCATTGAGAGGCAGCCCACTTTAGTCCAGTTCATTTATTTGTTGTGCATCTGGCTATGGAACACAATGCTTTTGGTTTAAAAAAAAGAAAAAAAGAAGTGTGTTGGTGGGGGGTGGAAAGTGGGGAGGGGAGGAGGGTGAGGAGGGTGTAGAGGGTGGGTGGAGGAAAGTGCAAACACAGCTGCATAGGTTTATAAAATTGTCAGAGCCGCTGGTGTGAAAGTACAGAATGCCAAATTTAATTTAGGCCTTGAGCTAATCACTTAATCTTGTGATTTCTAGTTCATGGCTAGTGGGTCAGGCACCATTGAGAATGACCATCTTGTCTTTGAAGAACTTTGAATTCTGGTGATTTACCTGTAAAATATGATCTTTGCTCTCATGATCTTTGCACAGGAGCGAGCATTTGGGGAGCTTGAGAAAAACAGTGACAAACAGCATGCTGAGATGTCCATGTGGAGCAGTAGCCCGCCAGCCCATTTGCACGATCTCTTATCCTCCCTGCATAAGCATCTGCTTGCATTCTGTCATGTCAACACCGAAGAAGAGGTACCATATCATGATGGATGTGTTAAGCATGACCTCTTTTTCTTTCTTTTTTTTTTGTTCTCATCTGAAGATTAATCTGAATCTCATTCAGAACTCCGCTGCCCGTCTACTCACCCATTCCCGGACCCGTGACCACATCACCCCCGTCCTTTATAAGCTTCACTGGCTCCCCATCCCCCAGAGAATCCAGTACAAAATCCTCCTCTTGACCTACAAAGCCCTCCATAACCTGGCCCCATCCTACCTGGCTGACCTCCTCTCCAGACACACTCCCACCCGCAACCTCCGCTCTGCTGGTACCAACCTCCTGACCCCCCCCCATCCGGACCAAATTCAGATCCTGGGGGGACAGGGCCTTCTCCATCGCTGCTCCCACCCTCTGGAACTCACTACCTCACACCATCAGAGACTCCTCCTCACTCACCACATTCAAAACATCACTAAAGACCCACCTGTTCAACACTGCATTCAACATTCAATCCACAGCATTTAACCCCTGACTATCACTTCTCCTTCTCCCTCCTTTTGCTTTAAATATTTCCCTATTGATTCTTGTCTTTTTGCAATTGTTGTTTTCATGTATTGTTATGCATTATGTTTTCCACTCTGTCAAAGCGCCTTTGGGCTTCTTGAAAAGCGCTATACAAAATAAATGAATTATTATTATTATTTAAAATGGAACTTTAAAATGGCATAAATTCTCAAGTCTTCAGCCATGTTTGAAATATTCCCCCTTTCCCCATAAGCATAGCATTTCCATGGTTTTCTGTCTATTAGCCTGTCCTCCACTCTGTGTGTGCGTGTGTGTCTGTGTCTCGGCCATAACTTTATTTACCATTTGAGCTTTTCTCATCAAGTTTTCAACGAACCTTTATTCTGACAATATACAGGGTGTCCATAAAGTCACGCATCACAGGCAAAATATTTATTTGTAAGGTTGGCTATGTCGTGGGTTTAATAAGCACCTGGTCGAACTAGGACAGTGTACAAGAGATTTATTATAGATAACAATACATGCATGGAAGATGTTGGCGTCCACAGCCGTCCCCAACATCTCCGCGAGCCACAACCCGTAGTCGGCTTAATATTCCCTCAAAGATCAAAGAACTCAAAACAATGTCCCAAGTTGACAAAGCAGAATAAGCCTCATTCGGAAAGAATGTTTTGCCAAGGCCAAATCATGTGATATTGTCAACAGTTTTTCAGAGCCAGACACCCAGCCACCAGGGGAAATGTGTCAGTGTCTTCATCTTCAGCCTGGAACATTGCTACCCCCTTCAGGATGGGGATTGAATGAAATCCCCTTCAGCTACATTAGTTGGTCGAAATGTATCCCACCAAACTCAAAACATGTTTGTAAATGGAAAAGCAGGTTTTTCTGAATGTTCTTCAACACATCCGGGCTAATTGTTGAATAAAATAATTTAATTTCCTATGATAGTCACTTTAAATTTTTCCAATGATGCATGACTTTGGGGATACCCTGCAGAGAAAATAATTAAAAATTTGGTCAAAAATGTCAGCAAAGTCAGTGAGTATAACTAGGTCTTATCAGTCCTTTTACTGCGCATCAGCGTGAGACTGCTGGGATTTAAAAAATCGCTTGGACCGTGTTTATTTTTTTTTTTAACCATTTGAGCTTGTGTTTCTTGTTATGGTGTGAGAAATGGAGAAGGTGAAAGGATTTTGGAGTTTGCTGATGGAGCTGATTTGTTGATTTGTAATACTCAGTTCCAGAAAGAGGATAATAAGCTTGTTTACATACACGTCAGGTGGGTCGACGACAACCGTTGACTACCTGATGGTGCGTAGGCGAGATAGGGGGCACCTCCGGGACACAAAGGTGATCCCGGGGGGGGGGGGGGGAGGAGGCTGTTTCACAGCACCACTTGGTTGTCTACGACATAAGGGTGAAAGGTGCGAGGAGAGCTCGGCGGGTGAAGTGCGAACCGAGAATGAAGGTGTGGAGGTTGAAAGAGGTGACAGTAAGGGAGGCATTAAAAGAGAGGGTGTGTAGGGTAGAGGATGATGTGGTTGAGCTTGAAAGTGGTTGGATGTCAATGAAAGATAGTCTGTTGGGAGCCGTTGGTGAGGTATGTGGATGGACCAAAGGACCACCGAGGCACACGGAAACATGGTGGTGGGATGATGAAGTTGGAAAGAGGAAGAAGTTCAAGGCGTGGCAGAAGGCGAAGGGTACGGGGGCAGAAAAAGCAGAGCAGGAAAGTTATAAGGCAGCCAAGAAGGCTGCAAAGAAAGAGGTAGCAAAGGCGCAGGAGGCATGCAGGAAAATGTTCGGAGAACGCTTGGATTCGGCAGAGGGTCAGAGAGCGGTATTCAGGATTGCAAAGCAGATAGCGAAAGAAAGGTGTGATGTGATGGGGGTGAGATGCTTGAAGGATGAAGTGGGACAAATCGTTGTGGACCCAGATGGAATTAAAGGAAGATGGAAGAGATATATGGAAATGCTGTTGAATGCAGAGAATGAGTGGTATGGCGACATAGAGAGTAACCCAGTTTTAGGACCGACAGAGAAGATATCTGAGAAGGAAGTTGAGGAAGCGATAAAAGCAATAAAAAAAAACCACCTTTAGAGGCCATTTTTCCCTGCAAAGCGGGGGTTGGCCTTTTTCGGGAACCGTGGTTGTTGTTGTTTTTCGGTCCCCTTTTTGAAGCAATGTTTTACGGCCGAATGCCCTTCCTGACGCCAACCCTTTTTGCCGCCTTTAACGACAAACAGGGAATTACCAGTGAACTGGTACTCAATTAGCCGACCTCGGAAGGATGACAGGCTGAGTCAACCCCCCTGGCGTTAATTCAGCAATCGACCGGGATTCGAACCCAGGATCCTAGGATCCTAAGCCGGCACCCTAGCCACTAGCCCAACACCAGGGAAGCGATAAAAGCAATGAAGAGTAGAAAAGCGGTTGGTACGACGGGAGTTGTGGGAGATATGTTGAAGGCAGCAGGAAGTTGGGGTGTGAAGAGAATGACAGAGATCTGTAATGTGGTGGTGAAAGAAGGCCACATTCCAGTGGATTGGGAACTGAGTACCCTCGTCCCTCTATACAAGGGGAAAGGTGACCCTCTGGACTGTGGCTCGTATCGAGCGATAAAGTTATTGGTGCATGGAATGAAGGTATTGGAAAGGGTGTTGGAGAGGAGGATAAGGAAGAAAGTGAAGATTGACGAAATGCAGTTTGGATTTATGCCAGGAAGAGGAACGACAGACACGCTTTTTGTTGTAAGGCAGTTGCAGGAGAAGTACATGGAGAAGAGGAAGAAGTTGTTTCTTGGGTTTGTTGATCTGGAGAAAGCATTCGATAGGGTTCCACGAGAAGTAGTGACATGGACATTGAGGAAGTTAGGAGTGGAGGAATGGTTGATCAGAGTAGTGATGGCAATGTACAAAAGAGCGCGCACAGCTGTAAGGACGAAGGACGGGAACAGTGGTGAGTTTGAGGTGAAAGTGGGAGTGCATCAGGGGTCGGTACTAAGTCCACTACTATTTGTAGCTGTGATGGAGGTGCTGGCTCAGAACGTAAAGGAGGGTTTACCATGGGAGTTGTTGTATGCAGATGATCTGGTGTTGATTGCGGAAAGTATGGATGGACTGAAGGAAAAGATGAACAAGTGGAAGGAATGTCTGGAGACAAAAGGTCTGAAGGTGAATATCGGAAAGACGAAGGTGATGGCAAGTGGTAAAGCATGTGGTGAGGTGGAAAGAACTGGGAAGTGGCCGTGTGCTGTGTGCAGGAAGGGTGTCGGAGTGAACTCCATTCAATGTACAATGTGCGCTGAGTGGGTTCATCGAAAATGTAGCGGTCTGAGAAGGTGTGAAAACATTTTGCTACCTCGGAGACGTGCTGAATGGAGAAGGTGGATCAGACTCGGCAACGGTTGCTAGAGTGAGATGTGCATGGAAGAAGTTTTGGGAACTGAGTGGCATGCTGATGAGGAGGGGAGTGTCATTGAACCTGAAGGGAAAGGTGTATGCTGCATGTATGAGAAGTGTTATGATTTATGGGAGTGAGACATGGGTAATGAACGTAAAGCAGCAACGAAGGCGGGAAAGGGTGGAAATGCGAATGGTTCTGTGGATGTGTGGAGTATCGTTGAGAGAGAGGAAGACAAATGATGAATTGCGAAAGATGATGGGAATAGAGCCTGTGATTGATGCTGTGAAGAGGAACAGGTTGAGATGGTTTGGTCATGTGTTGAGGAAGGATGAAAGTGACTGGTTGAGAAGAGTGATGGAAATGAATGTAGAAGGAAGTAGAGGACAGGGAAGACCGAGAAAGACTTGGCTAAAGATGGTGGAAGAAGAAATGCGGGCAAGGGGGTTAACAAGGGGAGATGCAGAAAATAGGGCAAAAGGGAGAAGATTGTCATGGGGACCGCAAGGCTAATCCCCGCTCTCGCAGGGGAAATGGCCTTAAAATGCATGTTGTTCTGTTGTTGTTGTTTTGAGCTTGTGTTTCTATCCAGGACGTAACTTTTTTATTTACCATTTGAGCATTTATCATCAAATTTTACACAAACCTTTATCATGAGAATATGGAGAATACTGATTTTTGATAATAATAAAAATAGCTGTTGTTTTTGTCAAGTTTAGTTTGAGTACAAGGTGGTCAAGGATGGGCTTTGAATTTTGAGATGCTTTCTAGTTATCCTCGCCTGAGGAGAGGGCATTGCATTTGAGTCAGTTTGTTTGTCTGTCTGTTTGTCTGTCTGTTTGTTGTCTGTCTTTGTTTGTCTGTTTGTCTGTCTGTTTGTTTGTCCACACAGAATAATTATGATTTTCTCTGCAACCGTTGGTCCGATTGACAGGAAATTTTCACCATCGGAGCAACTTCACCTGCATAATTTTTAAATGATAATTATGACAACATAGGTCACGTGGTTTGGCCGTTATCTTGGAAAAACCGAAAAACGTTGCACCTCTATATCTCCGAAAGCGCGGAATAGAAAAAATTGAGACATGGCTCATTGTAAAGAACTCTCCATGGGGAATAAGATATGTTAATGATGATGTCGGAGTTGCGGACAACGAGAGGTTTAAAGCACTTCTTGACTTGTTCAAGGCTCCTTTATGTCCACAGAACTAAAACCCGACCGGAACTCATGTCTTTTTATATCAAACATGACGTCCGCCCGATCCTCTCAAAGGGGCGTGGCTCCAACACCCGAGCGCACGCCACGCCCATACCGTCAATAGACCCACTGGTCCCGTGCTAGTGAATTATGCCTCTATGGGGTATCCCCCACAATGTCATAGGTGCCTCCATTATGACGTCATAATTCGACAAGTACAAAATTTCATCCAATCAAGATGAAATTTCTTGAGCGTCATGTCGGCATAAATTGGTGGAGAAAAAAATATATTGACGTCATCGGTCACGTGGTTTGGCCGCCATCTTGGAAAAATCGAAACCAATTTGCACCTCTATATCTCTGAAAGCGCTGCATCGAAAAAATTGAGACATGGCTCATTGTAAATAACTCTCCATGTGGAATAACATCTGTTAATGATGATGTCATAGGTGCCTCCATTATGACGTCATAATTCGACAAGTACAATACTACATCCGATCAAGATGAAATTTCTTGAGCATAATCTAGGGATAAATTGGTGGAGAAAAAAAAATTAATGATGTCATTGGTCACTTGGTTCGGCCGCCATATTTGTTTTAACACAAAACCTTAAAAACCACTGAAAACACATCCTGGCGAGGGTCTGCAATTCTGATTGCTCTTTTTTGTTCTTTTTGTTTTGGGGTAATGGAAATTCAAAATGACGTTGCAATTTCATAGGTTCTTGAACCTATGCAAATATGGTCACGTACTGAAATGCCACAAATTGTGGAATCCCATGTATACATGATATCCGAGCTTTATTCTGTGTCATTTTGTTGCCTTGTTAATAATGTTGTTTGTTTTTTGTTTTTTTTTGTTCCAGAGCTGTTCAAGCGTGGCTCTTTTGCACAAGCACTTGCAGTTACTACTTCCTCATGTTACAGACATATTCACTCGCTCAAGCTCACTCCTATGTGAAAGTGCACAGAACGACACCGTAAAGGATAAACTACAGAGTAAGAGTCAAGTTTGTACAAGTTGTTTTATGAAATTGTATCAATTATTCTTGAGCAAACGTTTTGTTGCTTTTGTATTTTTTTTTTCTTCTGCATTTTTTTTCTGCAAGTCTATTATTATATCCATTTTATGCTTGGCACCATCCACTATATCCTGATGGATGAGATCACTGCTGACAAAGCTGACAAGTTACCACTCACAGTCTTGTATCTCACAATTGTATTCTGCAATTCAGTCAAAATGCAAGGGCTGCTTTTTGTTTGCGTCTAATTTACAACGTTTATTTGGCTATTGATGCAAGTTAATGACATCCACATCTGTCAAACAAATTTGTGAACAGCACAAGTGAACGGCGGTAAACTAACGATTCAGTATTTGTATTTTCTACAGCCTTTAAAACTTTTATTTAATTTCAATTGCATTATATATTTGGAACACGGTAGAACAAATTGCCTCATTTGTACTTCCAAAAACTATCAGGTTAGCAGTACTTTGGCAAAATTGTATGCTGTCTTGACCAATCAAATTTGCCGCTCTCAGGGCAGGGAAACATCAAGATTCAGACAAAATGGCGGCGCTAAGTGATGCAATGCCTGAGCTAACTTCATCCAATTAAAAAGGCAGGGGGTAACTCTTCCCAATGTATTTTCCTCAAAACTGTGTTGGGTAAAGTGTTCAAGAACTCTCTAGTTTTATGGCTGTGCTCATCTCCACCCACAGCATGGCTACTGTGAATGTAGTGGCTCAATGTTTTCTTTTTTGCAGTCTTTCTTCTGCAAACAAATGGCTAAATAGGAATGTGATCAATGAACACAAATGCATTGAGGCTGTGCAAGAATATAAACTTCTGCTCTCCTGAATAAACAAGAGAAAAATGACCACAGTGTGGTCAGCAGCTGCGACGTGTAGAATCATGAGGATATCCGTTGCAATATGCACTACCAAATTTGACCAGTCATTAAATTATACGCATGCACTTGCGTCTTTTTGTCTTTCAGTTCTGGTCTTGTCCTTTGTTTTGCGACGCAACATGCTTCATCAACTGATTACATATAATGTATGGACGTGAATGTTATTTCTGTTAATGTTAATGTTAATTCATTAATGTTATTTATTAATGTTAATTCTGGGTGGCAGAGGGATAATTTGAAACGGGCTTGGTCGGCAGGGGAAGTCCGAGTGTATGCGCATGCGCTATTCAATAATTGCACCTAATTTGTGTCAAGTTCTGTGAAACGAGATTGATATGAAAACATTCATGTTGTCTTTGTTGCTAAATTTATTCTGGTTTCTTCAAACAAATCGCGATTTTAGTCCGCGATGTTCTTACCTCATACCAACGCACGTCCGAGTGTATGCGCATGTGCTATTCAAAAAGGCACCCCAACAACAAGAACAACAACGCGGTCCTCTCATAGAGCTGCTCGTCGCAGCTAAACCTACTATCATGTGTACCAATGAATATGACAATATCACATTGGTAGATACAAGCATTCGTACTTTGAGGCAGGCAGTTACTGGCCCACATCAGCTAATCTTGTGCTTTCATGGATTGACATTGTGTGGTGCAATTGTGGTTAATAGTTCTGATTTGTGAAGGTGATTGGCTGTGATTCTGTGGTGTGTAGGTGTACTATATGGCTCTGCTGCAGGCAGTATGCTCTGCCAGATTGTCAATTCACTCTTGCTTCTTGCCATGCCTGTGGTTCGACCTCTGCTCTGCCACCTTATTGAGATGCTTCCACCGCTGGATTGCCTTAATCGCTTGCTTCCTGCTGCCAGCCACTTGGAAAAGCAGGAACTGGAATGGCCCTTGAATGGTATGCATTATTTTATGTGTTGTGCTTTGGCAAATCTTAAGTTTTTGCCCAGCAATTTCCGCCTCTGCTCAGTGTTGTCGGGAAAACCTTTGAAAGCGTTGATTGCCTGTGGCCATACATTCTGCTAGCAAGCGTTGATGGTGGAAGCTTTGCCTTTGTTGAGAGAGTCCTTGATGGTGCTGAAGTGGGCTATGTGGAAGTCCTTCAAACATTTCCCAACGCTAAATTCAGGGTCGGTCTCCATTGCCTCCAAGATGCAACAGAAGATGGGGCAGGTGTAACACGTCTTAAAGGTGGCAATTACTCGTTGGCCTAGTGGTTGGATTAGGGAGATGGTGTTGTGTGACAGAAAGAGGAAGATGACCTCGACAGGGCCACAGTAAGATGGGCCACCTTCAGCTCCTCAGGGTGGCCTGGGGCATTGTCAACAGAGTGTTGCAGTGATGGTTGTCCTTCTGGAAGTTTCTCCCATCTCCACACAGGATCTCTGGAGCTCAGCCAGAGTGACCATCTGGTTCTTGGTCACCTCTATTACCAAGGCCCTTCTCCCCCGATTGCTCAATTTTGCTGGGCGGCCAGCTCTAGGAAGAGTCATGGTTGTTCCAAACTTCTTCCATTTAAGAATTATGGATGCCACTGTGTTCTTGGGAACCTGCAATGCAGCAGAATTTTTTTTGTAGGCTTCCCCAGATCGGTGCCTCGACACAATCGTGTCTCTGAGCTCTGCAGGCAGTTCCTTCGACCTCATGGCTTGGTTTTTGCTCTGATATGCATTGTCAGCTGTGAGACCTTATATAGACAGGTGTGTGCCTTTCCAAATCATGTCCAATCAATTGGATTTACCACAGGTTGACTCCAATCAAGGTGTAGAAACATCTCAAAGATGATCAAGAGAAATGGGATGCACCCGAGCAAAATTTCAAGTGTCATAGCAAAGGGTATGAATACTTATGTCAATGTGATATTTCAGTTTTTTCTTTTCAATACATTTGCAAAACTTTCTAAAATCCTGTTCTTTGTCATCATGGGGTATTGAGTGTAGATTGATGAGGGGAAAAATAAATTTAAACGATTTCAGCATAAGGCTGCAACATAACAAAATGTGAAAAAGTGAAGGGGTCTGAATACTTTCTGAGTGTACTGTATATACATATACAGTCACCTGAAAAAGTAAGTACACCCCATGTAAAGTTTTGACTTTTTCAACATATTTCAACATACAGCTATTTGATCTTCATTTCAACAATATTGATAGATAAAGGTGATATAATATAACAAATATCATGAAACATTTACATTTTGTAGTCCATTGTATAATTTAAATAAACATCAATGCAAATTTTGCATGTGGAAAAAGTAAGTACACCCCTACATTTATCACTACTTCAAATACCTAAAATTAGAATCAGGTGCACCAGCTCAGGTGCAAAAGTTTAGAACATGGTTCGAGAGGATCTTGGAGGAGGAACCTGTCTTATTTAAACCTCAGACATTTCGTTTGGTTTGCTCTTTGTTGTTGAAGTGTGCGGCGTCACCATGCCCAGATCAAAAGAGCTCTCTGAGGCCTTCAGAAAGAAGGTTATAGATGCCTACGAGTCTGGGAAGGGATTTAAAAAGATCTCCAAACAATTTGAAATCAATCATTCGACTGTCCGGAAGATCATCTACAAGTGGAGAAGATTCCAAAACAACTGCCAACTTGTTCAGGCCAGGCCGCCCCAGCAAGTTCAGCCTGAGAGCAGACCCCAAGATGCTGAAAGAAGTCTCTAAGAACCACAGAATGTCATCACGGGACCTACAGGTAGCTCTTGCCACTGTTGATGTCAAAGTGCACGAGTCTACCATTAGAAAGAGGCTGCACAAATTTGATCTACATGGGAGGTGTGCCAGGAGGAAACATTTGGTGTCCAGAAAGAACATCAGGGCAAGATCTAAAGTTTGCCAATGAACACCTAGGCAAAGGCCCGCACTTCTGGAACAATGTGCTCTGGACAGATGAGTCAAAGGTAGAGCTATTTGGCCACAGTACCAGAAGACATGTTTGGCGAAAACCAAAGACAGCATTTGACCACAAGAACATGATACCAACTGTAAAGCATGGTGGTGGAAATATTATGGTTTGGTGCAGCTTTGCTGCATCAGGGCCTGGGCAGCTCACCATCATAGAATCCACAATTAATTCTTCATTGTACCAGAGGGTGCTTGAGGATAATGTGAGGCCATCTGTCGGAAAGTTGAAGCTCAACCGAAGGTGGACCTTGCAACATGACAATGACCCTAAACATACCAGTAAATCCACCAAGGAATGGCTGAAAAGAAAAAATGGAGGGTTCTGGAATGGCCAAGTCAAAGCCCGGATCTAAATCCCATCGAGATGTTGTGGGGGGATTTGAAACGAGCTGTGCATGCAAGAAACCCCTCAAACATCGCACAGCTGAAAGAATTCTGCATGGAGTAGTGGGCAAAAATTTCTCCCAGTCGATGTCACAGACTGGTAGGCAGTTATAAGAAATGCCTACTTGAGGTTGTTTCTGCCAAAGGGGGCAGACAATACCACCTATTAGAGCCAAGGGTGTACTTACTTTTTGCACATGCGAGATCTCATTGGAGATCTCGTGAGATCTTGTCGGGGCGGTCACGGTTTTTCGAAGCTGTTCCACGATCTTCACGCACGCTCGAAGTTAAGTAATTGTCACATTTGTATTTTTGTCGAAACTGTATTTATCTTACGTGTGTGTACCTTTTGCGTGTCCCATGGCAGATTTATCGGTGTTAATCTTTCATATCTGTAAAAAATAGGTGAGTATTTCGTGCCACGCGGCCTAGTTGTTGAAGCTTCCGACCTTGAGGCTTGGTTCTCTCCGGGCATACAAAGCGGTTATTTTTTCACTCGTGTGTTTGTCAAATTTCAACTCGTTATTTTATCGTCCATGCGTTATTGTTTGTTCATAGTTAGTTTTGGTTTGAATTTCCTGTAACTCATAATTAATTAATCGTGTTCTGCTCCACGTGTGCGGCCTTGTACCCCCGTCGGTGTTTGTTAACTTAAGTCCCCTACATCTTGTTTTGCTTGGCTCTTAGTTTTTTCCCTTCTACCCCGAACATAATACTCTTTGTCTAACGTTTTAAATCCCCCCCCCGCCCCCCCCAAAAAAAATAAAAAAAATAACCAAAAACATTTATTTCCCTTTCTCCATGTGTGCTGTTGTCTCATCCTGTACTTTCTGTCCAGGGGTGCGGTTCGCCCCGCCCCCATTATCTCCTTGCCATCCACCTTTTGCCCTGCACACGTGACTCGTGGTGGTCCCTCTCGGCTCTCCCCCCGCTCTCCCCCCGGTATTTTGTGCATATAAGATTGTTCACGGTTCTGTTTCAATATTATTTAAATATGTTTAACCTTTCCCCTTCAGTGTTCTATTCAGTGGTATATTACAACACGCTGTTTTTCCTCCTATTTAAAAGGCTTTTCTCAATTTCCTCTCCAACTCATTCCACGTCAAAAAAAAAGAAATTCAATCTCTTATACGTCTCCCCCACTACATGGTCTAAATTCACATTCATTCCACCCCTCCTCCATCGTTCTGAATCTGATTGCTAACTTGAAAATCACAACAAACCCAATTTGTTATCAATGTTCGTCTTTCATTAATCATCCACTTTCTAAATTCCCCTCTTGCCCCTCCCCTCCAAATCGCCCCCCTTGCACCTACACTCCTAAACTCCCCCCTTGCCCCTCCACTCCTAAACTCCCCCCTTGCCCCTCCACTCCTGAACTCCCCCCTTGCCCTTCCCCTCCAAACTCCCCCCTTGCCCCTCCCCTCCAAATCCCCCCCCTTGCCCCTCCACTCCTGAACTCTCCCCTTGCCCTTCCTCTCCTAAACTCCCCCCTTGCCCCTCCCCTCCAAATCCCCCCCCTTGCCCCTACACTCCTAAACTCCCCCCTTGCCCCTCCACTCCTAAACTCCCCCCTTGCCCCTCCCCTCCTAAACTCCCCCCTCACTCCTCCCCTTCAAAACTCCCCCCCAACCCCTCCCATTCAAATCTCCCCCCATACCATTCCTCTCCAATTCTCCCTCCTCCCCCCTCCTCCTCAAAGCTGCCTCCTCCCCACTTCGTCTCCCTTCTATCTCATACCTCCACCCCCCCAACCTTCTACTTTCCTCTGCCCCCCCTCAAACAACCCCTCACTGTGCCTCATCCCTTCACCATCAAACCTTTCATCCTCCTCATCCTTCCCTTTCTTGGAACTCTTCTGTAATCTCTGACACACGATCAACTGCTCTCCCTACCCCCCCCCCCCTTCTCATCCTTCATCTTACCCTACTCCTCCCCTCCCCTGTCCTGTACCCGATGCTCCCCCTCTCTCTTCATTAACGGTATGGACCTCAAACATCCGGGGCCTTCGCTCAAACCTGACTGATCTCTCCATTCAGGTTGCTTCTGACAATCCAGACTTGATCTGCTTAACAGAGACTTTCCTCCTTCAAGATGTCTCTGATTCCTTAATATCTCTTCCTGGTTACTCCCTCCTCCGGTATGATAGACCTGAGCCTCGTCCTGGTGGTGGGGTGGCTATCTTTATCAAAAACTCTCTTCCTCACTCTCCTTGCACTGCACTCTCTCCTCCTCACCCCCAGGAGTACCTCTGGCTACGGCTTCCTCTCCGCTCCCACCTTTTGTTCATATGTGTTCTGTACCGTCTCCCAAACAGTGATGACTCCATTTACATTTCACTGTCTGACAACATGGACCAACTTCTATCCACTCATCCCAACTCTCTCTTCCTCATATGTGGTGACTTCAACTGTCATCATGCCACCTGGTTGGGTGTGGGTTCCTCTCTCACCAGTCATGGCACCTCAGCAAAGGACTTCTGTGACTCACTGGGATTGACACAATCTGTCAATTTCCCGACCCGGATCTCAGCCAATGGAGTATCTCCTCTTCGAGACTTGGTTATGACAAACTTCCCTGCTAATGTCTGCTGCTCTTCTTCTGCCCCAATCGGTTCTTCTGATCATGTGCTTGTCAAAGTGGACATCTCTCTGGCCATTCTCAGAGAGCCTCCTCAGCGTCGACGAGTCTGGCATTTCACTCAGGCAGACTGGGGCAGTCTTCAAGCAGCCATCAATCGTCTGGATTGGTCTCCCATCTCCACTGCCTCTGACATCAATTCTTCCTGGGAATTCTTCCAAAGCAAACTGCTCTCTCTCATGCACAGATTTATCCCATCTCGTCTTCAGTTGTCTTACCCTTCCTCTCGTCCATGGTACACTGAATCTTGTGGTGAGGCAGTTGCCCTGAAACAACTTGCCTTTGCCTCTTGGAAGGCTAATCCAACTGAAGGCAATCTCAGTTCCTTCCACCAAGCTCGGAACAAGTGTGTGTCTACCCTCAGGAGTGCCAGGAAGCACTATCTCTCCTCACTCAAGAATGAACTCTCAAACCTGTCTCCTTCCTCCAAATCCTGGTGGCGTCTGTTCAAATCCGTTTCTGGTGTTTGTTCCCCCTCCATCCCCTCCCTTACCTCAAATGGCCACACAGTTGACATCGCACGTGACAAAGCCGAATGCCTCAACTCCGAGTTTGCCTCAAAATCTTTAGTCCCAAACCCATCTCTCTCTCTTCCCACCTTTCCCAGTCGAACCCAACTGCTCCTGGACTCTGTGTCCTTCTCTCCTGACAAGGTGGAGGAGTTTTTGTCTAACCTCGACTCTGATTCTGCAACTGGACCAGACGGCATCAGCCCACGGGTCCTAAAATCCTGCTCTGCCGCTCTATCTCACCCTCTCTCTGTTCTTTTCACCCTATCTTTTGCTCAAGGTCATCTGCCAGCATCCTGGAAATCAGCAAACATTACCGCTTTACACAAAAAAGGTGCAAAAACAGATCCTTGCAACTACAGACCAATCAGCCTGCTCCCAATTATCAGCAAAGTCATGGAATCCATCATTGCTTCGGATATGAAATCTTTCCTCTTCTCCAATGGCTTGATCTCTGATCATCAATTTGGTTTCAGACCAGGTCACTCTACTCTGGACATGCTGCTTCTGCTGTCTCAACAATGGATGGAGGTACTCAATGCCAAACAGGAAATCAGAGCTGTCTCCCTTGACATATCACGTGCCTTCGATACGGTCTGGCACCCAGCTCTGCTCACCAAACTCTCCTCCTATGGTATCCATGGAAATCTCCATGCATGGCTTGCGGACTTCCTCTCTGGTCGTAGTCAATGTGTGGCCCTGAATGGATTTTCTCATCTCCCCTTCCTGTTCAGGCTGGAGTTCCCCAAGGCAGTGTGCTGGGCCCTGTGCTTTTTCTGGTCTTTATCAATGATCTCTCCGACTCTCTGGAAAATCCTCTCTATCACTTTGCTGATGACTCCACTCTCTGCCGCTCCATTCTTCTTCCCTCAGATCGGCAGTCTGCAGCCTCCTCACTCTCTGAAGACCTGGACAAAATCACAGACTGGTCAAACAAGTGGAACATGTCTTTCAATCCTGACAAATCTCACACTCTTACTATGTCTCTCTGAAAAGATCGACTGGACAACCCTCCCATCTACTTTCTCGACAATCTTCTCCAAGAAGTTCTGTCGCTCAAGCTTTTGGGTCTCACTATCTGCCATGATCTTTCTTGGGAAAACCACATTTCCAAGCTGGCCTCCAAAGCCAGTCGCCGACTGGGCATCCTCCGTCGTGCGAAGTCCTTCCTAGGCACACCTGAGCTCCTCACCACATACAAGGCTTTCATCCGCAGCTCAATGGAATACTGTTCTCCCCTATGGGCTGGTGCTCCTGCCTCACACCTAGCTCGGCTTCACGCTGTTGAAACCAAAGCTTTCAGAATCATTGGAATCTCCCGCGATGAAGCTATCTCTGAGGGCTTCACTCACTCACCGCAGGCAGGTAGGTGGTCTTTCTGTCTTCTACCGACTCCTCTCCGGCCTTGCTCCCCCAGCTCTCTCTGTGCTCTGTCCCCCAAATATTCCTACAGGTCGCACAAGATCTGCCAGCAACCCTCTGATGGTTAAACTGCCGAAATCTCGGCTCTCTGCTCACCTTCACTCTTTCATTCCTCTTTTCTCCCGCCTCTGGAACAAACTCCTACACTCCCTTCAATCCCACTCCTCCCTCCAGGTCTTTAAAACAGCTGTTCACCACCATCTCTTATCTTCCCCCATCCAAAACCTTGATCTTTTCTACCCCCACTAATTCACCCCAGATCCACCTTGTTTGAAATTCCAATTTCTTTCCTGGAAGTCCTGGCAGTGTCCATATGTTTTATACCTCTCCCACCCCCCCTTCCCATGCCTCCCCCCCCAAAGCCCTCTCCCTCCCACAGATCTCTCGATGTCTCCATGTCTCTCGGTCCCTGCTCTCAAATGTTGTGTTTGTGTCCTTCACCCTCTCTCCCCATCTTGTCTACCGCTCCCGATGTTATTTGTTTTATGTGTCGGTTTGTCTTTCTGTGTGATTAATGTTCGCTCTTTGACGACCCTCGATCTTGTATACAAAACAAAAAAAATTTGCATTTATGTTTATTTAAAATATACAATGGACTACAAAATGTAAATTTTTCATGATATTTGTTATATTATATCACCTTTATCTATCAATATTGTTGAAATGAAGATCAAATAGCTGTATGTTGAAATATGTTGAAAAAGTCAAAACCTTACATGGGGTGTACTTACTTTTTCACGTGACTGCATACAACAACAACAACATGCATTTTAAGGCCATTTCCCTGCAAGAGCGTGGGTTAGCCTTGCGGTCCCCATGACGATCTTCTCCATTTTGCCCTATTTTCTGCATCTCTCGTTGTTAACCCCCTTGCCCGCATTTCTTCTTCCACCATCTTTAGTCAAGTCTTTCTCGGTCTTCCCCGTCTTCTACTTCCTTCTACATTCATTTCCATCACTCTTCTCAACCAGTCACTTTCATCCTTCCTCAACACATGACCAAACCATCTCAACCTGTTCCTCTTCACAGCATCAATCACAGGCTCTATTCCCATCATCTTTCGCAATTCATCATTTGTCTTCCTCTCTCTCAACGATACTCCGCACATCCGTCGAACCATTCGCATTTCCACCCTTTCCAACCTTCGTTGCTGCTCTACGTTCATTACCCATGTCTCGCTCCCATAAATCATAACACTTCTCACACATGCAGCATACACCTTTCCCTTCAGCTTCAATGACACTCCCCTCATCATCAGCACGCCACTCAATTCCCGAAACTTCTTCCATGCACATCTCACTCGAGCAACCGTTGCCGAGTCTGATCCACCTTCTCCATTCAGCATGTCTCCGAGGTAGCAAAATGTTTTCACACCTTCCAGCTTCACGCCGTCTCCAAGATCCAACTCAACATTTCCTCCATCTGCAGCTCCTTCTGTGCACACCTTACATTTGAATGTAGTTGCCACACTGGTTAATGACCCCCTCAGACCACTACATTTTTGATGAACCCACTCAGCGCACATTGTACACTGAATGGCGTTCATTCCGACACCCTTCCTACACACAGCACAGGGCCACTTCCCAGTTCTTTCCACCTCACCACATGCTTTACCACTTGCCATCACCTTCGTCTTTCCGATATTCACCTTCAGACCTTTTGTCTCCATACATTCCTTCCACGTGTTCATCTTTTCCTTCAGTCCATCCATACCTTCCGCAATCAACACCAGATCATCTGCATACAACAACTCCCACGGTAAACCCTCCTTTACGTTCTGAGCCAGCACCTCCATCACAGCTACAAATAGTAGTGGACTTAGTACCGACCCCTGATGCACTCCCACCTTCACCTCAAACTCACCACTGTTCCTGTCCTTTGTCCTTACAGCTGTGCGCGCTCTTTTGTACATTGCCATCACGACTCTGATCAACCATTCCTCCACTCCTAACTTCCTCAATGCCCATGTCAATACTTTGCGTGGAACCCGATCGAATGCTTTCTCCAGATCAACAAACCCAAGAAACAACTTCTTCCTCTTCTCCATGTACTTCTCCTGCAACTGCCCCACAATGAAAAGCGCGTCTGTCGTTCCTCTTCCTGGCATGAATCCAAACTGCATTTCGTCGATCTTCACTTTCTTCCTTATCCTCCTCTCCAACACCCTTTCCAATACCTTCATTCAATGCTCCAATAACTTTATCGCTCGGTACGAGCCACACTCCAGAGGGTCACCTTTCCCCTTGTATAGAGGGACGAGGGTACTCAGTTCCCAAACCACTGGAATGCGGCTTTCTTTCACCACCAGATTACAGATCTCTGTCATTCTCTTCACACCCCAACTTCCTGCTGCCTTCAACATTTCTCCCACAACTCCCGTCAGCCCTCCCGCTTTTCTACCCTTCATTGCTTTTATCGCTTCCTCAACTTCCTTCTCAGTTATCTTCTCTGCCGGTCCTAAAACTGGGTTACTCTCTATGTTACCATCCCATTCATTCTCTGTATTCAACAGCATTCCCATATATCTTTTCCATCTTCCTTTAATTCCATCTGGGTCGACAACGATTTGTCCCACTTCATCCTTCAAGCAACTCAACCCCATCACATCACACCTCTCTTTCGCTATCTGCTTTGCAATCCTGAATACTGCTTTCTGACCCTCTTCCGAATCCAAGCGTTCTCCGAACATTTTCCTACATGCCTCCTGCGCCTTTGCTACCTCTTTCTTTGCAGCCTTCCTGGCTGCCTTATAACTTTCATGCTCTGCTGTTTCTGCTCCCGTACCCTTCGCCTTCTGCCACTCCTTGAACTTCTTCCTCTTCTCGTCAATCCTCTTTCCAACTTCATCATCCCACCACCATGTTTCCGAGTGCCTCGGTGGTCCTTTTGTCCATCCACATACCTCACCAACGGCTCCCAACAGACCAGCTTTCATTGACATCCAACCACTTTCAAGCTCAACCACATCATCCTCGACCCTACTCAGCCTCTCTTTTAATGCCTCCCTTACTGTCACCTCTTTCAACCTCCACACCTTCATTCTCGGTTGGTACTTCACCCGCCGAGCTCTCCTCGCACCTTTCACCCTTACGTCGCAGACAACCAAGTGGTGCTGTGAAACAGCCTCCTCCCCCGGGATCAGTTTTGTGTCCCGGAGGTGCCCCCTATCTCGCCTACGCACCATCAGGTAGTCAACGGTTGTCGTCGACCCACCTGACGTGTATGTAACAAGCTTATTATCCTCTTTCTGGAACTGAGTATTACAAATCAACAAATCAGCTCCATCAGCAAGTTCCAAAATCCTTTCACCTTCTCCATTTCTCACACCATATCCGTAACCACGTAACCATGAAATCTCCACGCATGGCTGGCGGACTTCCTCTCTAGTCGTCGTCAACGTGTGGCCCTGAATGGGTTTCTCTCATCTCCTCTTCCTGTTCAGGCTGGAGTTCCCCAAGGCAGTGTTCTGGGCCCCGTGCTTTTTCTGGTCTTCATCAATGATCTCTCTGACTCTCTCGAAAATCCTCTCTATCTCTTTGCTGATGACTCCACTCTCTGCCGCTCCATTCCTCTTCCCTCCGATCGGCAGTCTGCTGCCTCCTCACTCTCTGAAGACCTGGACAAAATCACAGACTGGTCAAACAAGTGGAACATGTCTTTCAATCCTGACAAATCTCACACTCTTACTATGTCTCTCCGAAAAGATCGACTGGACAACCCTCCCATCTACTTTCTCAACAATCCTCTCCAAGAAGTTCTGTCGCTCAAGATTTTGGGTCTCACTATCTGCCATGATCTTTCTTGGGAAAACCACATTTCCAAGCTGGCCTCCAAAGCCAGTCGCCGACTGGGCATCCTCCGTCGTGCGAAGTCCTTCCTCGGCACACCTGAGCTCCTCACCACATACAAGGCTTTCATCCGCAGCTCAATGGAATACTGTTCTCTCCTATGGGCCGGTGCTCCTGCCTCACACCTAGCTCGGCTTCACGCTGTTGAAACCAAAGCTTTCAGAATTATTGGAATCTCCCGCGATGAAGCTATCTCTGAGGGCCTTTCACTCACTCACCGCAGGCAGGTAGGTGGTCTTTCTGTCTTCTACCGACTCCTCTCCGGCCTTGCACCCCCAGCTCTCTCTGTGCTCTGTCCCCCAAATATTCCTACAGGTCGCACAAGATCTGCCAGCAACCCTCTGATGGTTAAACTGCCGAAATCTCGGCACTCTGCTCACCTTCACTCTTTCATTCCTCTTTTCTCCCGCCTCTGGAACAAACTCCCTCACTCCCTTCAATCCCACTCCTCCCTCCAGGTCTTTAAAACAGCTGTTCACCACCATCTCTTATCTTCCCCCATCCAAAACCTTGATCTTTTCTACCCCCGCTAATTCACCCCAGATCCACCTTGTTTGAAATTCCAACTTCTTTCCTGGAAGTCCTGGCAGTGTCCATATGTTTTATACCTCTCCCACCGCCCCCTTCCCATGCCCCCCCCCCCCCAAAGCCCTCGCCCTCTCTCAGATCTCTCGATGTCTCCATGTCTCTCGGTCCCTGCTCTCAAATGTTGTGTTTGTGTCCTTCCCCCTCTCTCCCCATCTTGTCTACCGCTCCCGATGTTATATGTTTTATGTGTCGGTTTGTCTTTCTGTGTGATTAATGTTCGCTCTTTCACGAGCCTCGATCTTGTATACAAAAAAAAAAAAAAAAAAAAAAACCCCCATGAACTCCGTCAAAACCATCCATACTCCTTCCTACATGTCCATTTAGGTCTCCTCCTACCACAACAACTTCCTCATCTTTCACGTTTTCCATCAGGTTCTCTATCGCACACCAGAACTTGTCCTTCTCTTCATCGCTCCGACCAACCTGCGGAGCATATCCCGAGATGACGTTCACCAAGAGCTTTCCAATCATCATTTTCACCATCATCAACCTATCACTCACTCTAGTCACACTCACCACACTGTCTACAAACTCCTCAGAACATGAATGTTCGGCATTAACACCATTCACGCCCTCCGGGCACCCTTGCCACACAAACTTGTATTTCTGTCCCTGCCTACCCTTCACCATTCTCACACCACTTCCCTTCCATCTCGTCTCTTGCACACAACATATGTCCACTCTTCTTCTGACCAATACTTCCACCACTTCTCCTGATCTCCCTGTCATTGTCCCTACATTCCATGTCCCAAACGTCAGAAACCGATCTCCACTTCGGGCTGTGCCCTGCCCATATGTAGTTGTAATTGTCATGGTTCTCTTTTTGAGGCAATGCTTTTATGGCCGGATGCCCTTCCTGACGCCAACCCTCTTAGTCGTCTCTTACGACACGCAGGGATACGGTGTACCTATTCTAATCCAGGGTACACACTGGGGTCTATAGCGATCCTGGTCGGACTTGGATCAAGGTTCTATAGGACGGCTTCAGTGATGCGCCGACGTAGTGAATCTGCCGCCGAGAAGCAATGACTTGAGATGGTTATTGATCACGTGGTTCGCTTTTGCCTTGACCTGTGACTGGAGGGTTCGTGATCAAGTGCCCCGTGTGCGGTGTATAGCACTGGTACCTCGCTATTATTATATTTTCATAAATGGAACACTGAAAAACAGGGAAAACAAATAAATAATATTCATTAAAAAATTAAATTATTAATCAATTCGGTCATGGAACACATAAACCACCACCATTTCATCAGAATCTGTAACTTAAAAAAAACAAAAACATCGTCAGCATTAAGGCTGCGGTTTAAACATATTTAAATAAATATTTAAACAAAACCATGAAAAACAATCTGGGAAAAGTCTCTAAGTGAGAACGTGGATTTGAGAAAGCAGGAGCAGAGGTGAAAGAACAAACGAGATATAGGGGGCGGGGCACAAGTCGAGACGAGGAGGCCGCACGAGACACCAGGCCGCACGAGGCGCGAACAAAGGAACGACTAATTACACACAAATTTGCAACAACTACAAAAGCAAAACCAAATAGAAACACACAATAACACATGCACAACAAAATACGCAGCGGAAATTTGACAAATAAACGAACGGGAAAACACTCAAAACTTTGATGCCGTGGAGAGATCGAAGCAAGCCTGACTGTATATACACACATATTCAAAATATTTACCTCATCATGGAAATTTGACCGTGTTTGATGGATCTTCATCTGGAAATGTTCATGGTATTTTGATCTAATGTAGCAGATGCATGCCAAGATATTTTATTGCCAATGATGTTGCATCGGCATATCAAGCAATATCCTTGGTATTATCTTCTGTTGTCCTAACCTTTGGCTCAATATCTGTAGGTGGAGCAGACTGCACTGAAACCCAAGGGATGCCTCTACCTGTGTCTGTGAACTCCTGGGTGTGGCTTGTAGACCTGGAACGGGCATTGTCCTTGCTCATTGGTCGCTGTTTGGGTGCAATGCTGCAGGGCCCACCCTGCTCCACCCAGGAGGACGAGTGCTCCTACTGGTTGAGCCGTCCTCTTTTTAGCCAAGGCCTAGAGACGAGTGTGGCACATTTTGGTATGACTAGAAGTTTACCTCAAACCATTATTGTTTGGAAGGTTTATATGTTTTGATGTTTTTTTTTTTGTTTTTTTTATATAGTCGTTGTCCACGGAGCACTTAAGGTGATCACATCTATAACTCGATTATTGCTTGCGTTTTTGAGCATTTTTTTTAGGTAATTACTTTTGAAATAATCTCATAGGGTGGGTCCCAGTGTCCGGCCGTCTGTCCTTCCATTAACATTTGACTAAAACATCTTCTCACAAACAACTATTGACTGTTATGGACCAAATTTGGTACGATGCATCAATACAGCAATGTCTCATGGGGTTGTGCTCCTCATCCGGATGCTCCCTCTGCTATAAAATGGGTTTAAAAGGGTTTTTTGACCTAAATATTGGTATTTCATTCAAAAACCTCCTCAGAAACCGTGAGACAGATCCAGACCAAACTCGCCATGAGGCATCGGGACCCTACCCAAACCTTAAGTTGCGCTCCTCATGGCTGCATTTCCCCCGGAAAAGGTGCCACGGGCCCCCACCCCAAAGCCCTCATTTTCACTAAAGCATCTTCTCCACAACTACCTGAGCGATTATGGACCAAATTTGGTACAATGCATCAGGACAGTAAGGTTTCATGGAGTTGTGCTCCTCATCCGGATTCACTCATTTAAAGGGAGTAAAAGGGGTTTTGCTCTAAATATTGGTATTTCATTCAAAAATCTTATTCTCAGAAACCGACAACGGATGCAGACCAAACAGGCCATGCGCGATCGTGACCATCCCCTAACTTTAAGTTGTGCTCCCCTTGGCCGTATCTCCCATGGGAAGGGGGTTACGGGCTCCCTGCCCTAATCCCTCATTCACTAAAACATATTTTCCTCACAAACAACATGACCGATATGGACCAAATTTGGTACGATAACACTACTTTATTTTAGTACCTTATAAAGGGAGGAGGAGAACAACAACATCAGAACATTGAGGTCTCATGGGGGTGTGCTGCCCATCTGGATCCGTCCCTATAACATGCATAAAAGGGAGGGGGGTGGGGTTAACCTCAAATTCAGGTCATTTATTAATAAGATCTTCTTGTGAGGATATAACATATATATCTCGTGAAGATGTAATAAAATCTTAATAAAACCGTGAGGAAGTAACCATCAGTTCCCCACGTGGCTATTTTTAGCAATGTTAGAATGAATTGTAAAATTGCTTAACTTCATGAGCTTATCCCATTCTTTCTCTTAATGGGACTATTGACATCTAATATATAAATATCTCATTATCTCAGGCATATTGGAGGATGAGAGGAATATATAAATTTATCAAATAACATTAGCAGTTTGTCTAAAACTGCAAAATTGGCAGCACTAATTATGATTGTCAAAAACATGTAAAATATGTATATATGTATATATGATGTGTATATATGATGATTCCGAGCTGCATTTTCTTGTTCCCAGTTGTTTTCCCTTTTATTGTAATGCAGGTGAACGGAAGGGTTGGGGAGATTGGTGGGTGGGGTGGTGCTGAGCGATTTTGATAACATTTGACATTTTATTACTCTGTTTGCCCAGAAAGTACACAAGATATTTAGTTGTCATTTGGAATTAGGTTTTAGAATATTAGGGTGATTAACCCTTTCTTCTGTTCTAATTTTTAAATTAAATTCCAGTGACATCATTTATTTGCAAAGTTGTTTATTGATATTTTATTTTATGCAAATACAGATCTCCTGATGTCCCTGTTCTCTATTTTTGTTGTGCTTCCCTCTAGCTCTCCCGCTCTTGTCTCCCGCTCTTGTCTCCCGCTTCCTTTATTATATGTTCTATGTGTTAGCTCTTATACAAGCCTCAAATAAATATACAAAAAAGGGATTATTTGGATGTACAGTAATACCCCGATTTAAATCTCCCCCCTTTTACATCATATCACAAATACATCATCACTTTATTAATACCATTACCTGATTTGCGTCGCCTCAACCAATATTTGCGTCACTGACAGCATCCGTCCTTTCTCGTATCAGTCGCCTCAGCCTACGCCTACACTGTATGCTGTACATGAAGTACTTTGTATCGCACATAAAGAAATGTACTGTATTGTAGAGTGGCTAAGAGGTAATATCAAAGGTAACAAGGAGTTGATACTCTACGTCCCCCACCTTTTGGGTGGTATGAGGAATAGATCTTTGTAATATGAAAGTTAAATCTTGAACGGTTTTTCGAATGTTGCCGACACAAGCCAAGTTACTAAGATGGTTGCCATGGCAACATAATTCAGCCAATCACTGCTGTGATCTAATCAGGTTGAGATAATGTCATGAGGAATATATATCTGCAATATGAAAGCTAAATGTTTAATGAAATACCGCGTACACAAAAGTATATGGACGGATGATCGGTCGGTCGGTCGGTCGGTCGGATGGGCAGAGCTCATTTTGATGTCCCCCGTCTCCGACTTTGTTGGATGGGCGTGGGACAAAGAGCGAAATGCAATGGGTGAAGCGGTGTCGTGAGGACGGCATCCTCCGCTTATATCATTAATTCTTATGAGAAAAATTGCTTTGATTTATGTCGTTTAGATATTCGTGGCACTTTTCAAGAACACATCCCAATGTAACCTGGGGTCTCACATTATCTGCATAGTGTATTCTTGCTCAGATCTGTGGAGTTTAATAAAATTGACATCTTTTTTTAATATCCCCAGAAAATTTTCAAAATCTCAAACCGTCCTAAAAGATTTTTGCTTGGCAAGACAGCATTTACCATCAGGAATGATCAGAATTGGTGTAACAAAAAAAAAAAAAAAAAATTTACATTTGAGTTTTTCATTTGCGTGGTGTACCAGAAGAGTGCATGGGCTCTTTGGAAGCAGCATTGGATGGCAATGAAGAACACAAGCTGTTTGAGCACCAACTTTCTGTCCAGAAAACTCTGCTTGTGGACTTGGCTCTTGGCTCGAGCAAGGAACCTGCACACAGCCTCTGGGTCAAACTGCAGGACTATGCACTAAGCCGAGGCATGCACATACCTTGCTTGCCATCAATGCCCCCCCACCCCACCCCCCCGCATTGCCATTTTGTGTGACATGTTTTATTTTTCAGAATGAAAAAAGAAATCTAAATCTGTGCATGTGTGTTTATCTCCAACTCTTATGTAGATTGGGATAGCTGCAATTTGAAGAAAGAGCCTCTGCTAGATACAGTTTCCAGATTTGTGTTGGCAGCACTGCTCAAACATTCTGGCTTATTGATGGAGGCCTGTGAAGATGGGTATGCCTACTTTACTCAACAATTTTTATTATTATTGCCATATGCACTTTTTCTTTTTTGTATATTTGCATCAGGTCATTTCTGATTGCAGTAATGTGGTCTGATTTTTTGGCTTTTGTTTGTTTGTTCTTATAACAGTTTCCAACCCAGTCGGAAATTGGCCGAAGTTTACTTGACTGTTTACAAGCTTCGAAACCGTCTACTGGCACAGCGAAATTTGGAATTCATTGGTGCTCGAGCAAATTTGTCAAAACGATCCAGGCTGGTAAGATTCCTTTTTGTGCAAGCTCAGATCCATGGTTGATAACTAGCACATACCTGCATAAATTGATGCTGTTATTCTGGCTTTTTTGTTGAATTTTTAATACCTGCCAGTGTTAGGTAAACCCCAGTACTGTAAACCATGCCCTGGAACATGTTGAAGAAGAGTTAATATTTTTTGAACAAATTTTTGTGTTGAAAATATGGTCAACCATCACATGCACATCTGTTGAATTATTCTATTAATAGTTTAATTATTGAAGCAATCATGTTATTACCTGTTATTTATAAGCCTGTTGAAGGCTTAACGGTTGAAGTGGCGAGCTTGAGATCCGAGGGTCTTCAGTTCGAGCTCTTGGTGTGTCGTTGAAATAACACGAGATTGGTTTTCTCAGCCTGTCATCCTTCCAATGAGTACCGGCTTACTGCCATCAGGGGCACTGCATCAGCAGCACAGCCATGCTTATATAAATGATGCAACCAGCAGCCACATGCTGCATACAAAACGGCAACAACAACAACAACAACAACCTATTAATAATCTATAATAATAAGAGGGTGTGTGTGTGTGTGTGTGTGTGTGTGTGTGTGTGTGTGTGTGTGTGTGTGTGTGTGTGTGTGTGTGTGTGTGTGTGTGTGTGTGTGTGTGTGTGTGTGTGTGTGTGTGTGTGCGTGCGTGCGTGCGTCCGTCCGTCCGTGTCCGTCCGTGTCCATGTCCGTCCTCCATAACTCCAAAACCATGAATCTTAGCAGCCACAAACTTTGGTTTGAATCGCACACCTGAATAAAATTGGCCACTTTATGTTATTTCTCATCATCGTCTCTTCACACGAGTACACAACATTTAACAATAATTCATACTAATTTTTATTTACACTTGGTTTTATTTTCACATTAAGGGTACATACATTAAGTTCGTTATACATGCTGATCATTGCTCCAATACCCCAAAACACCACAACGTCGCCTGAACCACACGGAATTACTCATGTTCTGCTATCATCCACACCTCATCCACAGAGCAGTGTTTGCTGCAAGAAGCACGGATCGCTGAAAGCGACAGCCAGCGCTTTTTTTCGCCGGACTTTGATACACATCTCAATAGACAGGCAGTAATTGGCCATTGCACACATACACATCACCCCCATGAGATTGCCCCCGGACCTGTAACATGTCCAGGGAGCGATCTTACGTTAAGTGGGGAGAGCTCCATTCCGTGCCGAAGTGGAAGTGCCTTCTGGGGAAAATTGGCTGCGAAAGTCTGGCGAGGGTGGGGCAAAGTGGCGATGCGCCAATCGGCATCCCGGATTCCGCTGAGAACCTTCTAGATTATTCTTATAGGCCCAGCCCTCATTAAGGGATTATAAAAGGCTCGTGGGTGAAGGTTCTCTCTCTCTCTCTCTCTCTCTCTCTCTCTCTCTCTCTCTCTCTCTGCCTTTCTCCCTACCTGCCTGCCTGAGTCACTATCGCTGCATGTGCGTTGATGGTGGACGATCTGGGCTCGGGGTGGGGGAGGGGGGGAGGTGGGAGGTGGTGCTCAGGTTGTCGAGTTGGAGGTGGTGCTCAGGTTGTCGAGTTGGAGCTGGGAGCTGAAGTGGTAGGCAAACGGAGCGAGCACATGTTAGGGCCAAACCAAGTCATGCTTACACATACTCTTTGGAGTCCCACGTAGTAGGCTATCATCTCACACTCTCTTTTCCTAGCTGTATTTTATTATTTTATCATCATTGACATGCACCATCGCATTTTCTCTCACACCATTTGCATTGGCACGCATGACATTGCACCATCTACAGTCACCCACCCTAGATGTCTCAAGTATTGCTCCCCTCTTTGCCCCCTCCTTTAGCGGTTGGGTCACGGAAGCATGTCTGCTTTCGCCCCTTAAGCCAGAGGCCGATGACCCCCGTCCTGTCCCTATCTTAGCTCCCGTGAATGTCTGATGAATGCCCTGTATTGTGTAATACCGGTAGATAAGGCATAGGTTAAGGTTTTCCTCTCATCCATTTTCTTTGCTCTGTAAATGCTCGCTTGCATTCTTCATTTGCCTGCAATGGCTCACTGTACACTGTACAGTTTAAATTTACATTCCCCCATTGTTCCTTTTGTGTGTACCTTCCCCACCCACATTGCAATTAAAGCCCTTGAGTTCCCTCCCTCCTTTTTTTGCATGATTTGCTTGTGCCTTGTAAATAATTCAAATAAATCCTTTGTTCATGTTCATTTCCAACATGTCCATGCCCGTCTTTTTCTTCATTGATCCAGCGCTGCTCACACCTCGGTCAGCCCGGGAGATTATAATTCCCCAACTAATTGGCTCGTTAGTTCGATAACCATTATTTAACATTCGGCCGCATTAAGATCTAACTAAGATAAGGGGGGTGCATAACGAGGGCACGTGCCCTGGACAGGAGCCCACGTGATCTCTAGTTAAACGGTAATAGATGGCGGACACTGGAACACGTGGTCAACTGGTTGGCGCTCCTGGATGACTAGCAATCTGCTGCGGCATGAAGTCAACGTTATTCGTGTGTGGTAGCCACAGACCCTGTAAGTATGAAGAGAACTGAGGATACCTCCCCCCCTTTTCCATAGTACACCCAAAACCCAAGGCCATAACTATATATATATACACAGTATGTGTATGTATATGTATATGTATACTGTATGTATATGTGTATGTGTATGTGTATGTGTGCATGTTTGTGTTTTTCTTTTCTTCCCCTTTCAATTTTGCTTGTTAATTTATTATTATTTTATTTTTTTGTATACTAAGTCGAGGCTCATGTAAGAGGTAACACATAAAACATTTAATGAAGGGAGTGGGAGACAAGAGGGGGAGAGAGAAGGAGGCACAACAACTAGAACAGTTTGCAAACTAAACTAGCTTGTCTGCAAATTATACAATTTAGATAATCGCAATTGGTGAGTAATACAGCGTTTGGAACAGTAGTTGGTCCTTTTCAACTGTGGAGCATTGCACCTCTAAAAGCACATTCTACTGCTGTTAAGCAGTGATTCCTTTTTGTGTTCTTGCTGTTCTCTACAATCCAGTCCATGCCACGCTCACCCCCCCCCCCCTCACCTTTCTATGCTGCAGATCTCATACAACTCTGATGGGCCAGAAGAGTTAATGGAAGGTCCTACCGAGCGCTCTCTGGATGAGGGGATGAACCTGGAGCCTCGTCGAGGAAAGTGTAGAGGGCGACTTGCAGTGGCAGAGCGCCGGGAGCGTGGACGTTTGCGTGACACACTGTTGCATGAGCGTCAAGACGAGGAAGGAGAGGAAGATCTTACACCTGGAAGTGAGATTCACCAATTCCCCACTGTTGAATATGGGTTGTATTGAGATGATATTTATGTTACTTATATCTCTTATTGGGCAAAATGTGCAGTAATATGTCGAAAACCAGGGAGATATACTGTTTCTGCAAAGAAAACTTTTAGAACAATAGATTTATTTTTACTGATAAACTGAAATGCAAGTGCATTTTCTCTGGCGTGTTTGGTAATCTTGCCATCACGTTTCCTTAGCAATTAGCTATTGTGGTTGAGGGAAATGTCTTTGGTCTTGCCACATGAGTTTTATTTTTCTTTACCTACAGAAGTGTTCCAATGCTTTCTTACTACACGAAGCCGAAACTTTGATTCAGAAAGACCTGGGGCAGAAGATGTGGTGGACCTCGAAGACAGGAATGATTTGCCAGATGCTTTGCATGAAATGCAGGTGGCCGAGGCAGCAGTGCTAACCAAAAGAGCATCCTGCAGCCCAGATTCAGAGGAAATTGATCTATTCACAGCATCCTGTCAGTCTGTCATCCATCGCTGTGCTCTACTTCTCTTTGCCATAGTCTCTTCCAACCAAGAACTTCAGAGTGAAGGAAGTACTGAAGAACAAGAAGGGCAAAGTTTGCCCAACCAACTTAGCGAGTAAGTGATTGTGTTCATGGTAAATGGGTTAAAGTGAGCAGGGTAAATAATAACGTGGATTTGGTGAAGGCAACGGTTAAGTTTTGATATTTCCAAAGACGATTAACAATAAATGTCCTGCCGTACTTGTGCACAGATTATATTTGTTGTTGTTTAGAGTAGCCTATTTTTAGCTCACCTGGAACGAAGTTCAGGGGAGCTTATGCGATGGCACGTCATCAGTCCGTCCGACTGTAAACACTTGCAACTTCTTCTCTGAAACCGATGAAGGGATTGTGACCAAATTTGGCACAAATGATAGTTGTTGTGTTATGACTAAAGGTTGTTCACAGCATAAAAAAAAATTGAGGTCTAAGGGGGTTTACCGGGGTCAAAGTGGATCCAGGTTTGACCCCCCAAAATAGGAGTTTGCTTTTTCCTCTGAAACTACACACACTATTTCGATGAAACTTGACCACAACCTTCATCACCCGTGCTGTACCAAAGTTTGTTCACGGCATTAAAAAAAATCTTCTCCTTTAGGGGTCTACAGTGGGGGGTTGCCCCCATAATAGGTATTTGCTTTCTTCTCAGATGCTACACACGCAATTTCGATGAAACGTCACCACAACCTTCAACAAACGTGATGTACCAATGTTTGTTCAAGGCATTAGAAAAATTGGGGTCTGAAGAGGTATAGGGGTTGGGAGGAGGGAAAGGGGTTGCCCCCCAAAATAGGTATTTTTTTCTGTTTGTTTGTTTAAAGTCTTATGATTATGTTAGTATGATTCTACACGCTGCCCTGTCTTCTCGCAACCATTGAAATTGGTTTAAATACCTTTAGTCAGTGCAGTATACTGTTTATTCTACCAGGTGAGTGCCAGGGGTATTGCCCCTACGTTTTTCTTATTTTTTGTGTACAATGTCTCAGCTCTATGACGAGCTAGACTGCAGAATATAACAGAACTAACAGCTTACACATTGGAAAGTGGGGAAATGCCCCGTTAGCAGGCTTTTTATTATATCCTCTTGCTCTTCCAAGTGCTTATATCTTGTTATATACTGTACTGTATATGGGAATGTATATTCATATATTACTGTTTTGTTGTTGTTTTGAGTTATCTCTCTTTGTCTGGAGGAAGAGATAATGAAAGGGAAAGTTTTGGTAGCTTGTGTGACGCCTGCCTACCTTCATGGTCTCAAAATGGTGGCAATGATAGAAAGACCACACCAGAGATTGCAGGTCGGTGAGAACAACTCGGTCAGGAGGATCGCAGGAGTGAAGAGGGTGAATAGAAGGAGAATAGATGAACTGAGGGAGGAGATTGGTGTGTAGATGATCATGATTGGGAAAGCCGGCTGAAGTGGGCTGGCCACATGTTCGAGCGGATGGAGGAACTGAATAGCAAAGAGAGTGTATAGGTTGAAGGAGCAAGGTAGGAGGATTGGAGGGATATCAGGTGGGTGTGGTTGGAGAGTGGAGAGAGATGGATTCGGACAGGGTGAAGTGGTGGAGTGTTGTGTTTGAGTCATGGCAGAAGCTGGTTGCCATTGGACCTCACCCCTTATAAAGGGAGGATAAGGAGAATAATATATATGGATATGTGTTGCCACTTTTCCTGTGAGTTTCAGGGAGTGTACTTGCAGTATTCTGGTAGTTTGAAACGGATTGCTTATATTGGTTGTGCAAATTTATCTGCCCTGGGTGGGAGTCATTATCCTGGGACATCCACTTCTTGGCATATCCTTTGTTGATCCAGTGGGTTTAAAACATCTTCTGAGGTCATAAACGTTCCCTCTCCTCACATTAAAGAGTTTTGCAACATGCCGAATGGAAGACCTTGCTTGAAGGTCAACAATCATTTAATTCCTCACTTTCTGACAGATGTAGCATTGCAATGAATTGTTAAAGAATCTAATCGGTGTGATTTTCGTTCTGGATGATCCATATGCTTGTGTTTCGGAAAGACTGTTTTGAAGTTGCACAGAACGCCCTCGTGTACCTCTAAAAACCTAAGTGTGCATGAGTTGCACGTTCTGAATGATTATTACCTGAGTCAATTACTTTATGTGGAAACTTCCAATCAGATGTTCTGCACATCCCTAATGCCAAAATGGCTGGAACCATTCTTTAACAATTACATTATCAAATGTACATCTTCGTTTTTTCATGGCTGAAAGTATGCATCGCCTAACAGTCACTTGTAAAAAAAGAGAGGTTGTGATAGTGGCAGAATTGTCAGGATTGAAAGACTTATTCTAAGTGTTGGACCAGCTCCTGATTCTGTCAAGGTCTGCAAAGAGAAAAGAGGCTGCTTCCTTGCCTATCTGAGGATGAGATACTATGGCAGAGGGTGGAGCCATCAGCAAAGGGATGAGCAGGATTTTGCAGAGAGTTGGAAAGATCACTGATAAAAATGAGGAAAATGAGGAACAACATTAGACCCAAGATACTGCCTTGGGGCACTCAAGCATCAACAGGGAGAGGATTCTTTTGAGAGGCATACTCTGACTACTGGAGTGAATGAAGTCAGTAAGCACTGAGAAGAGTGTGCCTTGGATGCTATAGGCAGAGACTTTGGGGAGCAAGGTTGGGTGCCAATTTGTGTCAAATAATGTTTTTCTAGTCTGTTAATTTTTGGAAGGTTAACCAAGATAGTGTTACTGAAATAAGAACGGCGACGTCACTGACCTGCAACTTGCACAGCGTTTTTCTTCTCAATATTCCCTTCCTTGTTTTTGTGGTATTTCCTCTCTACATACCTCAATCTTTCCTTTTTACCCTGACCAGAGGAGATAGTGTTGCATTTGGATCTGTTTGTCTGTCTGTCTGTCTCTCTGTCTGTTTGTCCGCACAGAACATGAGTATGCTTTTCTCTGTGACCGTTGGTCCGAATGCCAAGACATTTTTTACCGTAGGAGCGCCTCCTCCAGTATAACTTTTAATGATAATTATGAGGTCACGTGGTATGGGCGCCATCTTGGAAAACCCGAAAAAATTTGCTCCGCTATAACACCGAAACTGCTCCATGGAATGAATTTAAACATGGCTCATTGTCAAGTATTCCCCATGGAGAGCAACATATATTCATGATGATGTCATTGGTGCCTTTATTATGACATCATAAATAGACAAGTGGAATGCTTGATCCAATCACTTTAAAATTTATTGAGCATGATCTTCACAAAAATTGTATGGGAGAATTAAATTGATGACGTCATCGGTCACTTGATTCGGCAACCATATTGAAGTGAACATAAATCTACGTCATCAATATACCACACAAACACAACAGCTAATAAACACCACACAAAATACACCACACAAAGATGTCTTTCTTGTTGATTTATTTCAATGTTATGTTATGTGGTGTGTTTGTCCTTAAAATTGAAGCAATTTAGAGATCACCTTTATTTGTCTGATTTAGGAGTGAAGAGAATATGGAAATGCGAATGAACGTTTCTCCGTGGTTTGGAAGGTCGGAAACAGATTTTGACTTTCCTGGAAAAGATTTTATTGAAGTAAGTGACCATAAAAGTGCTTTAAGAAAAATATCATATGCATTGAATAAAGATGGCCATTTCATAATTACTCTTGAGACTCTTCAAAAGTTGTAGAATTGATTTTGCTTATTCTTTTCTATTTTAGGATAAGAGTGTGTGGGTGGATAATTCACCTGGAGGGATCAATTCTCCTCGAAGGCTTGGTGAGCATATTCTTCGAGATATTATAGGGATTTTATACCACTGCCTGCTGTTTGTTCTGGAATGAAAGATTTAATGATACTCAGATCTGCCAAATGTTTGAAAACGAAAATTGTACGTGTTACTCTATAATTTCGGCTGTTGCATGCAGCAGCAGTCCTTCACATTGAATAAACAAGAACGGCACTCGGTAGAGCGTATACCTCCACCAGGCTGAACGGTTTACATTTTGTATCCCACTGATAGGCCGGATATACATCCAGACCTGAACCAAAATGAAATCAGCTTGTTCTTGTCACCTACACAACTCATCCACCAAGCCAAGTTTTGTAATATAAACCTCTGCATAACTTTTTTAAATCACGTTTTTGGCCCCATCTCTTAATGATGAAGTTGTAGCGGTTGCCGCTGAACATACACAATCGCCTTACACCTGCCGAGGACGCAACCACGGAGCGATCGCTGTGCCGGGCTCGCCCAGACCGCCCGGAGACGCTCAGTCTCGCCTTTCCCGGGCATGCCCGGACTCGCCTTTCCCGGGCTCGCCCGGCCCGTCCGGCAACACCCAGTCTCGCCGTTCCCGGGCATGTCCAGGCACGCCCGGCCCGTCCGGCGACACCTAGTCTCGCCGTTCCCGGGCATGTCCAGACTCGCCCAGGTCTCCCGGACATGCCCAGTCGCGCCTTTTAAGGGCAAACGCTCCGGCATGAGATATTCGAGTGCTTGTATATAATGCTGCCCGATAAACGGGCTTTTCAGTTTACCCGAGTTGATTTGATGCAATAAAGAAACTCGGACGAGAGCTTTTTGTCGCGTCCATTCTTTCGATTCGAGTTGGAGCACACAGCTCCTTCATTGGTGACCTACCGACATGGACACGGCAGTTGCCCTCAAACTGCCTACCTTCTGGGAGGCTCACGCGGCGGTTTGGTTCGCCCAGGCGGACTCCCAGTTCGCCCTGCGAGGCATCACCGCCGACGACACCCGCTTCCATCATGTGGTAGCAGCCCTCGTCTCCACCACCACCGCCGACGTGGCGCAGGCTTTCATCGCCACCTGGGTCGCCCGTTTCGGCGCACCGGCGGACATCTCTTCGGACCGCGGGCCGCAGTTCACCTCCGAGCTGTGGGGCGCGGTCGCCCGCAACCTGGGGGTCAGGCTCCACCGTACCACGGCCTACCACCCCCAAGCCAACGGGTTGTGCGAGCGGTTCCACTGTTCCATGAAGGCCGCGCTCATGGCCGGCCTTCAGGACGGCGGCTGGACCGACCGGCTACTGTGGGTCCTTTTGGGCCTCCGCACGGCCCCCAAGGAGGACCTCCGGGCGTCCACCGCCGAGCTGGTCTACGGCCAGCCGCTACTCGTCCCGGGCGAATTCGTGCCCGACGCTACCAGTCCCTGGTCCGCAGCTCGCCAGCGCTTGGACCTCCAGGAGACCGCCCGATGGTTTGCCCCCGTGCCAACGTCCCACCACGGTGACCCCCAGTCCTACGTCCCCCTAGCGCTTTGCACAGCGGAGTACGTTTTTGTGCGTCATGACGCACACCGGGGGCCACTCAGGCCGCCGTACGACGGACCCTTCTGGGTCCTGCGACGGGATGACAAGTCCTTCGTCATCGACGTCGGCGGCAGGTCGGACCGGATTTCGGTGGACCGCCTCAAGCCGGCGCACGTGGACATCGACCGACCACCTCGGTTGGCCCTTCCTCCGCGGCGAGGCCGCCCCCCGTCCACGGTGCCTCCCGCTCGACCACCCACCCCCACACCGGACCCCCTCCCCCCCCCCCCCCCCCCACGACCCTCCAGGCGTCGCTTCGGCTGGGTCATTAGGACACCCCTTAAATTGACCCTGCCGGTGCAAGTCGATTCTGGGGGGGCATGTGTAGCGGTTGCCGCTGAACATACACAATCGCCTTACACCTGCCGAGGACGCAACCACGGAGCGATCGCTGTGCGGGGCTCGCCCAGACCGCCCGGAGACGCTCGGTCTCGCCTTTCCCGGGCATGCCCGGACTCGCCTTTCCCGGGCTCGCCCGGCCCGTCCGGCGACACCCAGTCTCGCCGTTCCCGGGCATGTCCAGGCACGCCCGGCCCGTCCGGCGACACCCAGTCTCGCCGTTCCCGGGCATGTCCAGACTCGCCCAGGTCTCCCGGACACGCCCAGTCGCGCCTTTTAAGGGCAAACGCTCCGGCATGAGATATTCGAGTGCTTGTATATAATGCTGCCCGATAAACGGGCTTTTCAGTTTACCCGAGTTGATTTGATGCAATAAAGAAACTCGGACGAATTCCAGCCTTTTGTCGCGTCCATTCTTTCGATTCGAGTTGGAGCACAGCTCCTTCAAAGTATCACTTGAGAAATTAAAAAATTCTCATATTCGGATCCAGATGTGGATCGTCACCAAATTCACATCAATTTGTCATCATCACACATCCAACCTGTCCGCCAAGTTTCGTCTGAATCCGTCCACAACTTTTTGAGATGTCCTGCTGTATATAATTTTTGGCTTATCTCTCAATGGTGAAGAATCACTTAAAAAATTATCGTATACTGATCCAGATCTTTAACAAAACCTTATCAAATCGTCCTTGTCACACACTCAACATGTCCACCAAATTTCGTCTTGAATACATCCATACATTTTTGAGTTATCCTGCTCACAGACAGACAGGGGTGAAAAACAAACACCTTTGGTGGTGGTGGGATTTATACGATTCTGTTTCTAACAAATGTAAAAAGAAACATTTTACTGGCGATTAAGGGTAAAATACGGAAACACTTTGACTTGCTTAATATGGTGAAGATGTAGTGTCAACCTTTCCTTCAATTGAAAACATACTTTTCAACTAGAACTCACTCAGTGCAAATCTACCAAAAAAAGAAGAAAAAAGTTTTAAAAAAGAAAAAAAAAAGAGAACATACCTCCGCTTGATGAACAGTTTACTTTTTTAGCCCAACGATAAGCCGGATCTGGATTCAGACCTGAACCAAAATCGAATCGGCTTGTTTGTTGTCACCTAACCACCTCATTCACCTAGTTTTGTCATAATTCGTCCATAACTTTTTTAACTAGAACGCCACTCAGTAGAGCGCATACTCACGCCGTGGGTCAAGTTGGAATAGTACGATTTCACAAAAGTTTGAAGGAGTAGTTCAGTGACGACACAAGACAAGACAACACAAGACAGACACTGCACAGGTATATATTTAGAATATATAGAAGATAATGTTAAAAAAAAACAAGGCAATTTCACTTACATTTTCGGATTCAGCGTTCAATTCTATATAAGTGAGTGTATTTTGAGGCATGTGTGACTTCAAATAAAATTGTAAGCCAGAAAAAAACGTTCGTTTCATTCCTTAGGGATACAACATGTAAAACTGGCCCAAACGTCAAAACAAAACTCGCTCATTTTAAGTCGTACAAGCTAATGCGACCACTCATTCTTCTGGGAAGAGTCCCGTGCACATGCTTGTCACACTTATAACTCACCTAAGTCTTTATAAGTTCATCAAATACTGACACCGCGATTGACATTCGCTGAGGTAAATGTTGATATCTCTTCTGAGGTAAAAAAAAAAACAACAAAAAAACCAGTTTTAAAGTATTATACGTATCAAATGATACATTTTATGAAACGGGGAAACCGAATACACACTTTGGTGGTTTTAAAATGACAGAATATGTCTTCATTAGAAAGAAAAAAAAGAACCTTGAAGACGACGCTGCTAACAAAATACACCGCTCTAACGCATAACCACGAGTTTAAACTACATTTACAACAAATATGAAAACTATTTTCATATCACAATGTTAAATATAGAATATATAGAAGATAATGTAAAAAAAAAAATGAGCCCTATCTTCCAATGGTAAACAATCCTTCAAAAAGTTCCTGGATCTGGAATAATATTCTGAGCGTCACCAAAAACTAATCAATTCTTCCTTATCCCAAGGGCAATCATCCCACCAACTTTCATCCAAATACGTTCAGAACTTTTCCAGATATCTTGTTCACAAACACACGAACACACACACGTACACACACACACGGACACGAAGGAAGGCACATATTGTTTATGATGTCAGAAAGTGTGTGACAGCATGTGTGTTGTGCCTCTGTGGTTGTCTTGGGAATTGTGTTCACCATGTCTTGTGCAAAAAATTATCTCTTAAAGAATGGCTTGCCTTGTATTTTCCACCATTTTGTCGCAACAATGCGTCCTTCAAATCTCCCCACCCTCATTGCTTCTCAATTTCCCCCCTCTCACTCCCCCTCCTCAAAGCGTCCTCCCCGCTTCTTCCCCCTTCAAACTCTCACCTCCATCTCCCCCAACCTTCTGCCTCGCTCTTCCCCCTCCTCAAATAACACCTCATTGTGGCTCACCCAATCACCATCAAACCTTTTGTCCGCCCCATCCTTCCCTTTCTCCGAGCTATTCTGAAATCTCTGACACACCTTCAACAGCTCTCCCTACCTCTTCCACCTCTTCCACATCTTACCCTACCCCTCCTCCCCCCTGTTCTGTATCTGATGCTCCCCCTTCCTCTTCATTAACGGTATGGACCTCAAACATCCGGGGCCTTCGTTCAAACTTAACTGATCTCTCCATACAGGTTGCTTCTGTCAAACCAGACGTGATCTGCTTAACAGAAACTTTCCTCCTTTATGATGTCTCTGATTCCATAGTATCTCTCCCGGGCTACTCCCTCCTCCGGTATGATAGACCTGAGCCTCGTCCTGGAGGCGGGGTTGCTATCTTTATCAAAAACTCTCTTCCTCACTCGCCCTGCACTGCACTCTCTCCACCTCACCCCCAGGAATACCTCTGGCTACGGCTTCCCCTTCGCTCCCACCTCTTGTTCATATGTGTGTTGTACCGTCCACCAAACAGTGATGACTCAATCTACATCTCGCTGTCTGATGATATGGACCAACTTCTATCTACTCATCCCAACTCTCTCTTCCTCATATGTGGTGATTTCAACTGTCATCATGCCAGTTGGCTGGGTGTGGGTACCTCTCTCACCAGCCATGGCTCCTCAGCAAAGGACTTCTGCGACTCACTGGGACTGACACAATCTGTCAATTTCCCGACCCGGATCTCAGTCAACGGAACATCTTCTCTTCTGGACTTGGTTATGACTAACTTCCCTGAAAATGTCTGCTGCTCTTCTTCTGCTCCGATCGGATCATCTGATCATGTCCTTGTTAAAGTGGACATCTCTCTGACCATCCTCAGGGAGCCTGCTCAGCGTCGACGAGTCTGGCATTTCACTCAGGCCAACTGGCACGGTCTTCAAGCAGCCATCAATCATCTGGACTGGTCTCCCATCTCTACCACCTCTGACATCAACTCATCCTGGGAATTCTTCCAAAGTAAATTGCTCTCTCTCATGCACAGATTTATCCCATCTCGTCTTCAGTTGTCATACCCTTCCTCCCGTCCATGGTACACGGAATCTTGTGGTGAGGCTGTTGCCCAGAAACAACTTGCCTTCGTCTCCTGGAAAGCAAATCCAACGGAAGGAAATCTCATTTCCTTTCACAAAGCCCGAAACAAGTGTGTGTCCACCCTCAGGAGAGCCAGGAAACAATATCTCTCCGTTCTCAAGACCGAACTCTCTTATCTGTCTCCCTCTTCCAAATCCTGGTGGCGTCTGGTCAAATCCGTTTCTGGTGTTTGTTCCCCCTCCATCCCCTCCCTTACCTCAAACGGCTACACAGCTGACTCCGCACGTGAAAAAGCTGAATGCCTCAACTCTGTGTTTGCCTCTAAATCTTGTGTCCCAAACCCATCCCTCTCTGTACCCACCATACCCAGTCGTACCCTGCTGCTCCTGGACTCCGTGTCCTTTCCTCCTGACAAGGTGGAAAAGTTTCTGTCAACCCTCGACTCTGATTCTGCAACTGGACCCGACGGCATCAGCCCACGGGTCCTAAAATCCTGCTCTGCTGCTCTATCTCACCCTCTCTCTGTTCTCTTCACCCTCTCTTTTGCTCAAGGTCAACTGCCATCTGCTTGGAAATCAGCCAACATCACCGCTTTGCACAAAAAAGGTGCAAAAACAGATCCTAGCAACTACAGACCAATCAGCCTTCTCCCAATTATCAGCAAAGTCATGGAATCCATCATTGCTTCGGATATGAAATCTTTCCTCTTCTCCAATGGCTTGATCTCTGATCATCAATTTGGTTTCAGACCAGGTCACTCTACTCTGGACATGCTGCTTCTGCTGTCTCAACAATGGATGGAGGTCCTCAATGCCAAACAGGAAATTAGAGCTGTCTCCCTCGACATATCACGTGCCTTCGACACGGTCTGGCACCCCGCTCTGCTCACCAAACTCTCCTCCTTTGGTATCCATGGAAATCTCCACGCATGGCTGGCGGACTTCCTCTCTAGTCGTCGTCAACGTGTGGCCCTGAATGGGTTTCTCTCATCTCCTCTTCCTGTTCAGGCTGGAGTTCCCCAAGGCAGTGTTCTGGGCCCCGTGCTTTTTCTGGTCTTCATCAATGATCTCTCTGACTCTCTCGAAAATCCTCTCTATCTCTTTGCTGATGACTCCACTCTCTGCCGCTCCATTCCTCTTCCCTCAGATCGGCAGTCTGCTGCCTCCTCACTCTCTGAAGACCTGGACAAAATCACAGACTGGTCAAACAAGTGGAACATGTCTTTCAATCCTGACAAATCTCACACTCTTACTATGTCTCTCCGAAAAGATCGACTGGACAACCCTCCCATCTACTTTCTCAACAATCCTCTCCAAGAAGTTCTGTCGCTCAAGATTTTGGGTCTCACTATCTGCCATGATCTTTCTTGGGAAAACCACATTTCCAAGCTGGCCTCCAAAGCCAGTCGCCGACTGGGCATCCTCCGTCGTGCGAAGTCCTTCCTCGGCACACCTGAGCTCCTCACCACATACAAGGCTTTCATCCGCAGCTCAATGGAATACTGTTCTCCCCTATGGGCCGGTGCTCCTGCCTCACACCTAGCTCGGCTTCACGCTGTTGAAACCAAAGCTTTCAGAATTATTGGAATCTCCCGCGATGAAGCTATCTCTGAGGGCCTTTCACTCACTCACCGCAGGCAGGTAGGTGGTCTTTCTGTCTTCTACCGACTCCTCTCCGGCCTTGCACCCCCAGCTCTCTCTGTGCTCTGTCCCCCAAATATTCCTACAGGTCGCACAAGATCTGCCAGCAACCCTCTGATGGTTAAACTGCCGAAATCTCGGCTCTCTGCTCACCTTCACTCTTTCATTCCTCTTTTCTCCCGCCTCTGGAACAAACTCCCTCACTCCCTTCAATCCCACTCCTCCCTCCAGGTCTTTAAAACAGCTGTTCACCACCATCTCTTATCTTCCCCCATCCAAAACCTTGATCTTTTCTACCCCCGCTAATTCACCCCAGATCCACCTTGTTTGAAATTCCAACTTCTTTCCTGGAAGTCCTGGCAGTGTCCATATGTTTTATACCTCTCCCACCGCCCCCTTCCCACGCCCCCCCCCCCCCAAGCCCTCGCCCTCTCTCAGATCTCTCGATGTCTCCATGTCTCTCGGTCCCTGCTCTCAAATGTTGTGTTTGTGTCCTTCCCCCTCTCTCCCCATCTTGTCTACCGCTCCCTATGTTATATGTTTTATGTGTCGGTTTGTCTTTCTGTGTGATTAATGTTCGCTCTTTCACGAGCCTCGACCTTGTATACAAAAAAAAAAAACAACTATCAGGTTTGGTTGGGATTCATTTTGGGTTAAAATTACTGTAATCCTGTTTAATGACCTGTATTAGCACTGTACATTACATCAATTTTACCAGGCACTGTACAGTAAGTACAGTGGACACCAAATGCACGGTGGAAGGCTAGAAGTAGAAGATCGTCCAAGACAAGTGAGAATAAGCCATACTTTGGAGGAGATGACGTCATTCGCTGGTCCGATAACCAAAGATGTGGTATAAAAAACCAGGTGAGCTAACAATGCAGCAATGAAGGAATTCGGCCAAGGCACCGGCACACAACGACCTACCTACATCGAAAGACTCAATGCCAATGGTGACAGAAGCCAAGACGGCCGGCTTAAACACCGCCGAAAGACCACGGTGTACCAACTTACGATGCAGAACATCTTCCACTTAATATGATGACAACAGGTGCCATCCTCTGACGTACCATTACAGGTACAGGTACAGTACACGTGAGCACAGAGCAAAAGTTCACTGAAACCGAGATTAAGAAAAAAGAAAAAACACCTCGTGGTCCGTGCTCGATATCCGAGTTTCAATCTTTTCAAACACATGATGCTCTCGGTCACGGTATCTCCTGCGAGCTGCTTCTCCTTCAACCACACAAACAACAACTTCTCCATATCTTCATGGATAGAGGTCCGGAGCTTTGAAATAATCGTAACGCCCTTGGCTGGCGTTATAGCCTTTATGGACTCCTTCTGCTTCAAAATCGTACATATCGTAGAAGGAGTACGATCGTACTGCCTCGCCAAGTCGACAACACGCACACCTCACCTGGCATGCTCTTCTCCTCTGCTTAATAAAACCAGTTTATTTCTTTACATTCTCTTGTATTATGTACAGTATATACGAGGTCGTGCTTGTTTATACATTATTTGTTATTTATAAAGTACATTTTTGTTATTTAAAAGCACCTAACAAAAAAAATTGGTGTTTTTTTTTTGAGGCTGGAACGGATTAATAGCATTTCAATGCATTTGAATGGGAAAATTTGCTTTGACTTACGAGCGATTTGGCTTACGAGCTCCGTCACGGAACGGATTAAACTCGTAAGCCGAGGTACCACTGTATTATTACGGCACTGTATTTGGCCTTACCAGATCACAGGCCGACAATAACAATAACCGCTCGGTGCTGGCTTGTGAAAAACAGCGATAGTTTGACTGTCCTTGATGTTTCGGCTTCAATGTGATGGTAACCGTGTCAGTGTGGTTCTGTCATATCAGAAGGTTGCCGTCCATGCAACAATATATTGTTATTATTATTTTTGGGACATTCATGAATCCTTCGTTAACAAGGTTCTTCCTCATTTTGAATCGGTTAGGCTTCCAGTTTCCTTTTTCATGTGGTTCCATAACAATGTTTTGACTTTTTTGTTTCAGAACCCCACACACAGGATGGTGTGGAAGCCAAGCCATTCCAGCATATCTATAAGGAGAGAATTCTGGGGTCAAGGGCTCCACACACCATTCTTCTGGGGGATTTACTGAGCCTATTAAGTGATGAATTGGTCCATTTGGCAGGGAAGGAGCCGGAAGGAAGCTTCAGTGATCCACGCATGCTCACATTGGCCATGGAGCAGCAACAGGCTCGAGCCGAGGTGAAGATTTGTGAATATATTGCATTGAATCGTAGAGTGCTTTGGCTGTCTTTAATTGATCCATTAAGTATTGTAACTTGCGTCCAACATCTCCATGTAGGAGTCTTGCATGGGTTTGTACGAGCGTTGTTTGACAATTCATCTGTTTATAAAATGCTTATTGGTTGTAATGCTTATCCCACAAGGTAATTTGTTGTTTGTACACTGTTACCCCACCAGCTGCGTGTTGAGGCATTACACCAGATTCTAACTATTATTGCTGGGATGGAGGCAAAGGAAGGAGAAGAGCATGTTGGTCCTGGTTCTAGCCCCCGGTCTCCTACAGTACGGGTTGTTGCACTTCTCACATCAGTGCGTTTGCAGTTCTTGGCTGGATGTTTTGGTCTCGGTGTGATCAGCTGTCCTGGACAAGATAGCCATAGCTTACAGCTCCACCATTATCAGGTGCTTTGCATGCACTGCAAACTGTTTACTTGAGTAATTTGACGATCTTCCACACTCTCCACATTGCTTCCAATTTGGTTTATTGGACTGTCACTGATGTTACGTTGCTGCCGTGGTAATGCTCCTTGTCCCTTGCTCATAGGATTCCATTGCCTCAGCAAGATTTGACACTCGGAATGAGATCCAGGTGCTCGTGCATCGCATTTACCAGCACTTATCCTCAATGCTGGAGAATGGTCTGCAAGCTAACAAGCACCATATCGGCAAGTGCACATTTTTTTCTTATTGTCATTTTATCCTACTAGGGCGTGCCCGCACGTACGTGCTTGCCCGTACGTGCTTGCCCGTACGTGCGTGCAAAAAAACATGCGTGCAAACAACAACAACAAAAAAAAACTTTGAAACCACGTGGCAGTAACGACCACAGAACCCCCCCCCTCTATTTACATGAAATGGTTTGGTCCATTGGCAACTTTGAAACCACGTGGCAGTAACGACCACAGAACCCCCCCCCCCCTCTATTTACATGAAATGGTTTGGTCCATTCGCAAAGCCAAAGCGAACGGCTTGCGAGTACGGTGACCATACCTTGGGAACCACTTGTCCGATTAATTTCAAACCTTGAAAAGGCACATCCTCGGGTCCCCAGCAATATACCTGGCAAGTTTAAAGTATATCGGACCGGTAGTTGTCGAGAAACAGCGGTCGCATACATACATACAGACAGACACACACACACACACACACACACACACACACACACACACACACACACACACACACACACACACACACACACACACACAGATTACTGGAATTATAGATAGATGAGTTAATGAGCGTTTTGTTTTCTGGAATTGCTTCGTTTACATGCAGAGCCTTTGTGAAGCTCCCATTGCTTGGGTCAAGAGGAAGTGCAGGTGAAGAAGAAGAGGCACACATTGATGTGGCGTGGAGATTTAATTAATTCCCATTGAGATTTAATTTAAAAAAAACTATTAGTCTTACCATTTTGTTTCCATGCTGTTTTTCCATCACGAGCCTTAAAATTCCATTTCCATAATAGATCTCCTTATGTTGCTTTTGGTCCTAGAGAACTACAATGGCTTGCAGCAACCTTTACAAAGATATGGATGTAGATTTACAATATGAGACAGATTCCTTCATGCATGAAGCTTACACTGTATTTCAGCCAAATGCCTTTATAGCAAGTACTTCCACTGCAATGTGTGCACCACCGTCTTCACCACCACTTCAAATCGTGTGAACAGCCCACTCGTTCTGCATATACAGACTTGGCATTTAATATGGAATATATTTTTTTCTTGACTTGGGTTTACTTTCGGAACTCAGTATATCAACCTGGTGAGTTTCTTTTCTGCTTCGGTGATTTCTTTGTTAAAAGAACCATGTCACTGATTGTCTTTCGCAGCAAGAAGTCAATAACAGGATAATATCACAGGTGGCGTGACAAAATGTAAGGACAGGTACATTTGACGATTGGCTTCACAATCGTGTATATAAGGGTTGTTGCGTTCTGTATTAGTGCAAAACAACTGCTGCACGTCTACAAAAGTTATTGCCGCTTCCTCTGGAGATGGTCCGTCAACTCGACAATGCTGTTTGTCATGGAGTGGTGGCTTTACGAAATTCTGGCATGAAACAGCGTGCTATTGCTCGGCAGTATGGCATCACTCAAGGTCAGGTGTCAAAGATCCTGAAACGAAATGCTCAGAGGGGTGTCCCTACTCCAATACCGAGGCCAGGACGTCCCCGCAGAACCACAAGGAGAGATGATCGCCAACTGCACCGGTTAGTCTGCAATGGCCGTACCAAGTCAGCTAATCGGCTTAGGGCTGAGTGGCAGCAACTGACAGATGTGCCTGTATCCAGAAGGCTAGTCAACCAACGACTGGTTCAAGCAGGCTATCGTCCCAGGCGTCCCCTGAGAAAGCCACGCCTGACCAGACAACACCGCCAGTGCCGATTGCAGTGGGCCAGAGAGCACCGTCAATGGCAGCCAGGACACTGAAATCACGTGACCTTCAGTGACGAGTCTAGATTTCTGGGCTATCGTCAAGATGGCCGCAACCGAGTGCGCAGACAAGTGCATGAAGCCTACAACGAAGATTGTATTGTGCCAAGAGTCCAAGCTGGAGGTGGTGGGGTGACCGTTTGGGCTGCTTTTCATGCAGGGGGCAAAACTGACCTGGTTGTTCTGAATGGAAACCTGAACCAGTTCAAGTACAGGGCCATTCTGGAAGAAACATTGCTTCCATTTGCTCGTGCAGCCTTTCGAGGAAACTTTGTCTTCCAAGATGACAATGCACGGCCTCATCGTGCTCGCATGATCCAACACTTTCTTGCTGACCGTGGTGTCGAGCATATGGAGTGGCCTGCCATGTCCCCGGAAATGAATCCGATGGAGAACTTTTGGGCAGAATTAACGCGTCAAATCGACAACTTGGACCAGCAGCCGACCTCTGTGCGTGAATTGCAGCAGGCTATTTTCACTGCATGGCAAGCGATTCCTGTCCAAACCTTGGCAAATCTCGTGAACAGCATGCCTCAACGTGTACGTGCTCTCCTGAATGCTCGTGGGGGTTACACGAAGTACTGAACTGTAATTTTACTGTCCGTAATCCCAGTTGTAATTTAACTTTTGTTTTTGTTTCAAACTTTTTTTGGCTTATGTCCAAAATAAAGAGATACTTCTGGAAAACGTACAGAAGTTTAACACAGTACTGTCCGTGAATTGAGTTCGATTTTTTTTTTTTTTTTTTTTTTTTTTTTTTTTGTATACAAGATCGAGGCTCGTGAAAGAGCGAACATTTATCACACAGAAAGACAAACAGACACATAAAACAAATAACATCGGGAGCGGTAGACAAGATGGGGAGAGAGGGGGAAGGACACAAACACAACATTTGAGAGCAGGGACCGAGAGACATGGAGACATCGAGAGATCTGTGGGAGGGAGAGGGCTTTGGGGGGGGAGGCATGTGAAGGGGGGGGGGGCATGTGAAGGGGGGGAGGCATGTGAAGGGGGGGAGGCATGTGAAGGGGGGGGGGGTGGGAGAGGTATAAACATATGGACACTGCCAGGATTTCCAGGAAATAAGTTGGAATTTCAAACAAGGTGGATCTGGGGTGAATTAGTGGGGGTAGAAAAGATCAAGGTTATGGATGGGGGAAGATAAGAGATGGTGGTGAACAGCTGTTTTAAAGACCTGGAGGGAGGAGAGGGATTGAAGGGAGTGTGGGAGTTTGTTCCACAGGCGGGAGAAAAGAGGAATGAAAGAGTGAAGGTGAGCAGAGAGCCGAGATTTCGGCAGTTTAACCATCAGAGGGTTGCTGGCAGATCTTGTGCGACCTGTAGGAATATTTGGGGGACAGAGCACAGAGAGAGCTGGGGGAGCAAGGCCGGAGAGGAGTCGGTAGAAGACAGAAAGACCACCTACCTGCCTGCGGTGAGTGAGTGAAAGGCCCTCAGAGATAGCTTCATCGCGGGAGATTCCAATGATTTTGAAAGCTTTGGATTCAACAGCGTGAAGCCGAGCCAGGTGTGAGGCAGGAGCACCAGCCCATAGGGGAGAACAGTATTCCATTGAGCTGCGGATGAAAGCCTTGTATGTGGTGAGGAGCTCAGGTGTGCCGAGGAAGGACTTCGCACGACGGAGGATGCCCAGTCGGCGACTGGCTTTCGATGTCAGTTTACATCACTTTCAGGGATCAATTTATTTACTTCAAAATGTCAAATGTGGTTTTTGTTTCTTTTAAAGGTCACATAAACAAAATCTAGAATAATTTCAACATAATTCTCATGAACTTTTGGTTCTAAGTCATCTTGAAAAGTAAGTTCACCCCCACAAAAAAAATATTCCATATTAAATGCCAAGTCTGTATAAATGCTCATTTTCGGATGCATGTTTATTTAATAGTATTCCTTTTTGACCAATCAGCATGTGCTGGATCATAAAGTATCTGCCTATATGTTCTAAACTGCATTCACATTTTAAATGAGCAATGCTTTGATGTCAGTTTCTTGTAAGATTGACCAAACACTAAGGTCTTCATCTTTTAGTTGTACTTATTTTATTTCAAGTCCTCTCAACCCTAAGGTACAAGTACTGAACTAAAAAAAATAAACGCATTGTGTTGGCTTAACGGTTAAGGTGGCTGGCTTGAGATCGCAAGGTCCTGAGTTCAAGCCCCTGCCATGCCGTTCAAATAACATCAGGTGGGGTTGACTCAGCCTGTCATCCTTCTGAGATCAGCAAAAATGAGTGCCAGCTTGCTGGAATGAATGAGCCATTCGGGTATCCCTCGTCGGAGTGGTGACCCGTCCAGGATTGTGCGATGTAGCCAAGGAAACTGCTTCGGCAGCACTATGCATCATCACGGTGCAAAAAGGAGTGGTCACTGAACTAAATGACTGCAGGAGTAAAATTTATACCTCTGTCACCTAAAGTGGACGAAAGTTATGTTTTCACCCCGTCTGTCTCTCTGTGAGCAGGATATCTCAAAAAGTTATTGACAGATTCAGATTGAATTGGGTGAACAGGTTGGTTTGTGTGACGAGAACGAAATGATTACATTGTGGTGACGATCTGGATAAAGATTCTAGAACATTCTAAGTGATATTTTACCATTGAGCGATCTGGCTAATAACGCTAGTTAGTAACAACAACAACAACAACAACAACAACAGGCATTTTAAGGTCATTTTCCCTGCAAGAGCGGGGGTTAGCCTTGCGGTCCCCATGACAATGTTCTCCATTTTGCCCTATTTTCTGCATCTCCCCTTGTTAACCCCCTTGCCCGCATTTCTTCTTCGAGCATCTTTAGCCAAGTCTTTCTCAGTCTTCCCCGTCCTCCACTTCCTTCCACATTCATTTCCATCACTCTTCTCAACCAGTCACTTTCATCCTTCCTCAACACATGACCAAACCATCTCAACCTGTTTCTCTTCACAGCATCCATCACAGGCTCTATTCCCATCATCTTTCGCAATTCATCATTTGTCTTCCTCTCTCTCAACGATACTCCACACATCCACCGAACCATTCGCATTTCCACCCTTTCCAGCCTTCTTTGCTGCTCTACGTTCATTATCCATGTCTCGCTCCCATAAATCATAACACTTCTCACACATGCAGCATACACCTTTCCCTTCAGCTTCAACGACACTCCCCTCCTCGTCAACACGCCACTCAGTTCCCGAAACTTCTTCCATGCACATCTCACTCGAGCAACCGTTGCCGAGTCTGATCCACCTTCTCCATTCAGCATGTCTCCGAGGTAACAGAATGTTTTCACACCTTCCAGCTTCACGCCGTCTCCAAGATCCAACTCAACATTTCCTCCATCTGCAGCTCCCTCTGTGCACACCTTACACTTGAATGTAGCTGCCACACTGGTTAATGACCCTCTCAAGCCACTACATTTTTGATGAACCCACTCAGCGTACATTGTACATTGAATGGAATTCACTCCGACACCCTTCCTGCACAAAGCACACGGCCACTTCCCAGTTCTTTCCACCTCACCACATGCTTTACCACTTGCAATCACCTTCGTTTTTCCGATATTCACCTTCAGACCTTTTGTCTCCATACATTCCATCCACTTGTTCATCTTCTCCTTCAGTCCATCCATACTTTCTGCAATCAACACCAGATCATCTGCATACAACAACTCCCACGGTAAACCCTCCTTTACATTCTGAGCCAGCAACCCCATCACAGCTACAAATAGTAGTGGACTTAGTACCTACCCCTGATGCACTCCCACCTTCACCTCAAACTCACCACTGTTCAGAGTCCTTCGTCCTTACAGCTGTGCGCGCTCTTTTGTACATTGCCATCACCACTCTGATCAACCATTCCTCCACTCCTAACTTCCTCAATGCCTATGTCACTACTTCACGTGGAACCCTATCGAATGCTTTTTCCAGATCAACAAACCCAAGAAACAACTTCTTCCTCTTCTCCATATACTTCTCCTGCAACTGCCTCACAATAAAAAGTGCGTCTGTCGTTCCTCTTCCTGGCATAAATCCAAACTGCATTTCGTCAATCTTCACTTTCTTCCTTATCCTCCTCTCCAACACCCTTTCCAATACCTTCATTCCATGCTCCAATAACTTTATCGCTCGATACGAGCCACAGTCCAGAGGGTCACCTTTCCCCTTGTATAGAGGGATGATGGTACTCAGTTCCCAATCTACTGGAATGCGGCCTTCTTTCACCACCAGATTGCAGATCTCTGTCATTCTCTTCACACCCCAATTTCCTGCTGCCTTCAACATATCTCCCACAACTCCCGTCGGCCCTCCCGCTTTTCTACTCTTCATTGCTTTTATCGCTTCCTCAACTTCCTTCTCGGTTATCTTCTCTGCCGGTCCTAAAACTGGGTTACTCTCTGTGTTGCCCATCCCATTCATTCTCTGCATTCAACAGCATTTCCATATATCTCTTCCATCTTCCTTTAATTCCATCTGGGTCCACAACGATTTGTCCCACTTCATCCTTCAAGCAACTCACCCCCATCACATCACACCTCTCTTTCGCTATCTGCTTTGCAATCCTGAATACCGCTCTCTGACCCTCTTCCAAAATCCAAACGTTCTCCGAACATTTTCCTACATGCCTCCTCTGCCTTTGCTACCTCTTTCTTTGCAGCCTTCTTGGCTGCCTTATAACTTTCATGCTGTGCCTTTTCTGCCCCCATACCCTTCGCCTTCTGCCACTCCTTGAACGTCTTCCTCTTCTCGGCAATCTTCTTTCCAACTTCAACATCCCACCACCATGTTTCCGAGTGCCTCGGTGGTCCTTTTGTCCATCCACATACCTCACCAACGGCTCCCAACAGACTATCTTTCATTGACATTTTTTATTTTTTATTTTTTATTTTTTTTTTGTATACAAGATCGAGGCTCGTGAAAGAGCGAACATTAATCACACAGAAAGACAAACCGACACATAAAACATATAACATCGGGAGCGGTAGACAAGATGGGGAGAGAGGGGGAAAGGACACAAACACAACATTTGAGAGCAGGGACCGAGAGACATGGAGACATCGAGAGATCTGAGAGAGGGCGAGGGCTTTGGGGGGGGGGGGGGGGCATGGGAAGGGGGCGGTGGGAGAGGTATAAAACATATGGACACTGCCAGGACTTCCAGGAAAGAAGTTGGAATTTCAAACAAGGTGGATCTGGGGTGAATTAGCGGGGGTAGAAAAGATCAAGGTTTTGGATGGGGGAAGATAAGAGATGGTGGTGAACAGCTGTTTTAAAGACCTGGAGGGAGGAGTGGGATTGAAGGGAGTGAGGGAGTTTGTTCCAGAGGCGGGAGAAAAGAGGAATGAAAGAGTGAAGGTGAGCAGAGAGCCGAGATTTCGGCAGTTTAACCATCAGAGGGTTGCTGGCAGATCTTGTGCGACCTGTAGGAATATTTGGGGGACAGAGCACAGAGAGAGCTGGGGGTGCAAGGCCGGAGAGGAGTCGGTAGAAGACAGAAAGACCACCTACCTGCCTGCGGTGAGTGAGTGAAACGCCCTCAGAGATAGCTTCATCGCGGGAGATTCCAATAATTCTGAAAGCTTTGGTTTCAACAGCGTGAAGCCGAGCTAGGTGTGAGGCAGGAGCACCGGCCCATAGGGGAGAACAGTATTCCATTGAGCTGTGGATGAAAGCCTTGTATGTGGTGAGGAGCTCAGGTGTGCCGAGGAAGGACTTCGCACGACGGAGGATGCCCAGTCGGCGACTGGCTTTGGAGGCCAGCTTGGAAATGTGGTTTTCCCAAGAAAGATCATGGCAGATAGTGAGACCCAAAATCTTGAGCGACAGAACTTCTTGGAGAGGATTGTTGAGAAAGTAGATGGGAGGGTTGTCCAGTCGATCTTTTCGGAGAGACATAGTAAGAGTGTGAGATTTGTCAGGATTGAAAGACATGTTCCACTTGTTTGACCAGTCTGTGATTTTGTCCAGGTCTTCAGAGAGTGAGGAGGCAGCAGACTGCCGATCTGAGGGAAGAGGAATGGAGCGGCAGAGAGTGGAGTCATCAGCAAAGAGATAGAGAGGATTTTCGAGAGAGTCAGAGAGATCATTGATGAAGACCAGAAAAAGCACGGGGCCCAGAACACTGCCTTGGGGAACTCCAGCCTGAACAGGAAGAGGAGATGAGAGAAACCCATTCAGGGCCACACGTTGACGACGACTAGAGAGGAAGTCCGCCAGCCATGCGTGGAGATTTCCATGGATACCAAAGGAGGAGAGTTTGGTGAGCAGAGCGGGGTGCCAGACCGTGTCGAAGGCACGTGATATGTCGAGGGAGACAGCTCTAATTTCCTGTTTGGCATTGAGGACCTCCATCCATTGTTGAGACAGCAGAAGCAGCATGTCCAGAGTAGAGTGACCTGGTCTGAAACCAAATTGATGATCAGAGATCAAGCCATTGGAGAAGAGGAAAGATTTCATATCCGAAGCAATGATGGATTCCATGACTTTGCTGATAATTGGGAGAAGGCTGATTGGTCTGTAGTTGCTAGGATCTGTTTTTGCACCTTTTTTGTGCAAAGCGGTGATGTTGGCTGATTTCCAAGCAGATGGCAGTTGACCTTGAGCAACTTGAGCAAGCAGACATCCAACCACTTTCAAGCTCAACCACATCATCCTTTACTATATTCAGCCTCTCTTTTAATGCCTCCCTCACTGTCACCTCTTTCAACCTCCACACCTGCATTCTCGGTTGGTACTTCACCCGCCGAGCTCTCCTCGCACCTTTCACCCTTATGTCGCAGACAACCAAGTGGTGCTGTGAAACAGCCTCCTCCCCAGGGATCACCTTTGTGTTTTGGAGGTGTCCCTATGATATCTGATATGATATATGATATGATACATGATACATGGAGATATATGATATGATATAGTTAGTATGATATCTCAAAAAGTTATTGACAGATTTGGATGAAACCTGGTGGAGAGGTTGGGTGTTTGACAAGGAAGAATTGGTTCGATTTTGTTGAAGATCCGGATACGATAATTTTATATATTTTTAAAAGTGATTCTTCACCATTGAGAGATGGGGCCAAAACAATATATAGCATGATATCTCAAACAGTTGTGGATGAGTTTGTTAGGTGACAGTAACAAGGCGATTAGATTTTGGTTCAGGTCCGGAACCAGATCCAGCCTACCAGTGGGATGCAAAATGTAAGCTGTTCATCCTGGGAGAGGTATGCGCCCTACCGAGTGACATACTCGTAAAAACCCTTTCGGTTATTTCTCAAATATTAAGTGTTTAATTTTGATACACTCAACGTTCTTTTCAGGACACAACGACGATGCATCGAAAATGTCTGGGTCTAGATTAACAGCAGTTATTGGGCTGGTTTTTACGACTTGTCCCAGCAGTTTTAAATGTCGAAAATCACTTTGTCATTCCATTCCAGGTCATTGGTTTGTTTTGATTCCTAATATAGGAGAGTGTGTGTCAGCAATAAGCAGTTGATACCAAGGTTTTGTAGGTCAGCAAAACATGGAGCTATGTTGTGAACACAAATGTATTAGCAGATTATCAAGAAGGTATACCATGCAGTATAGTGGGGGCGGATATGTGTAAAAAGCCACCAGGATTGTGGGTTTGTTGGTAAAAGCACCAAAATTGGCATATATGTTGCCAAGATGGTACTAATTAACTTGAGATATGGTACCAAGCTGGATTTTTTCCGAGAAGCCCGTGAAGTGCGAAAATTCAAAATGGCCTCCGCCGGAATTGAAAATATCTATTAATTGCTGTATCTTTGTGAATAGTTAACATAGAAACTTAAATAAAGTATCCTTTTGTATGTTTTCAGACATGCAGAATCCAATGGCACCATCATTTGGTTGAAAAAATGCATATATATCAACATAGTGGTGGACTCTATGCCAAAATTCAAAATAGCCACCATTCAAATTGTTGATATCTACCACCCAAATCATATAATACCAAGTAATTTTGTCATAAAACATAGATCAAGTTTATTTATTAATATATTTCAGGCATAATGGCACCATCAATTAAAACAATACAAATGCATCGTGAACCACCTTCAGTTGTTGTTAAATGTTATGATTACGAGCGTCCGAATTCCCAAAAGCGACCGGTTATCTTATGAGAAAAGTATACTGAGCAGCTAGCTATACTTGTGCAAAACCAAATCATATTTTGAACAAAGTGAAACATTTTATACATCTCCAATTATAATGTGTAGAATAACCTTTATACATTGCATACTATCAGTAGGCCCTATACATTTATACACCCATGACACCATTACACATTGCATACTAACAATTATACCGTACATTGGCGTGACTTATGCATTCACAGAGCAGTGGGTTTGGCAAAAATCATCATACTATTTTCATAAGTCGGAATATTTCAGCACTTCATTTATGCGTCTAGATTATGACACACTAGTATGGGCATGGTGTGTAGAAGTGCATAATCAGTTCCTACATTGTGAACATTATGTGATATACTAGTAGCTTCTCTCCAGTGTGAATGTTCATGACGATGTACATGTCGTAATGTAACAACTTTTAGTTGCCCTCATTTTGATCACAATTGCCACTGCAACGGCAGAGTGATGTACACTTAAGAGCAGCCCTGACACATTTGCATAGTCCCCTACAACCTTTCTGACATCCACAGCGCAGCAACTCTGAACAAGACGCCACAGCTTCTGGTAGTGTTGTCCACACCGGTTGCCAGCCCTGCATGGCACTCTTTTGCCAACCGCATGCCTCTGGAGATGGAACTACTGGGGAACGCACAAGGGCCTGTCCCCATACATGTCCACCCTGGTATACCACCCGTTTTGTATGCTGTAACAGTGCTGCTCCTGTGGGCGGTATAGATTCGATGGGCCTAGCTTTGGTAGTGAAGATGTGCTTCCTGGCTGAGTCGACAGTAGTTTCTGTGCATGTGCGGTCATACAGTAGAACAACATACGTCTCCAGAACAGACATGCAGTCGTCATTGAACTTTGATGTATCCATCGACAAAGTAGAGAATACTGGCGTCACTTAGTCGAAAGACTTCCAAATGGCAAATGCGGTCTTTTTCCCCCTGCCAGCAAAAGATGATACTGTATCACAGCCTGTGAAGGCGTGAAACATAGGAAGTGCACGTGCCTTTCTACTTCCAAGCTGTGAGGCGATATCGTGAGTAGGAATGTACCTGAAATGCTTCCCAGTGCCAAAAGCGACCCACATTTCTGTGTTTTCAAGCAGTGCCACAGTTGAGACGGCCAGGACGAGCACGTCGGTGTCCACAGTCCGTAGCACGATTCTGCGATACCCTCTGTTTCCGGCATCGACTGCATGAAGTAGCATTCGCGTGTCTGCTCTTCGTGGGTACATGGTGCTAGGGATGTAGTGTCCTGGTGAAGTCTTGTGCAGAGCACATTCTCACCGCATGTGGTGTAGACGTCCTTCTCTGATGTCAGATTTTCTACAACATATGATGGCCAATAAAACAAGCCTGATTAAACTGTATGTCATTACGGATATTGCATATAAAGTGATGTAGGAATTACACTCGGTCGTTATCATCCACATATTTTGAAGTGTATACTCGATGATGCGTGTATATGGTTTGCGAAAAACAATCATGCAATACTGGATGGAGTCTTACCTGGTGTGCCAAGAAGTCGAATAGCTCTGTCTTGTTGTCTGCCAATCTCAAGAACTCCTGCCAATTTCCGGGAATCTTGTTGCATGGCGCAACACGCCGCCGAAAACCTTTTCCACGGTTCTCTCTCGCAGTGGATTTCAAACTGTCTTCCAGGTACACATCCCAAATGATGTCGAGTCTGTTCACGTTTCGCAGCTGCGCTTTGACGTAAGGGAGAAACACCTGTGTGGCATATTCTTGGAATGTTTTGATGCCGATGGGCTTCAGCATGTTGATGATTGCAGCACCATCCAATATGACGACATCAACTGATGGGGCATCTCCACATGATGTGCAGTAGTTCTCGAGACATTTGACGAGATCAGACTTTGTTCCAAACCGAAGTTTTCCAACCTGAGACTGATGGAGTCGGGCGGGCCATACTTTTTTTTTTTTGTAAATCAATCGAGAGGGGTGTTCATATTACATATTTTGGTGTGTAGAACACAAATCTGAGGTTTTAAAAAATTCTGATAACCCTAACCTACATCAATTTGCAGTTGATTATTATTAAATTTTTGATTATTTTGCTATTCTTCTGGAAAAAAGAGACGTTTTTTATTTTGAAGTTAGGGCTTTTATTTTGGTAACTTCCTGTTGGGACGGCAGTTGTAGCCATCTTGTTGCTGAAAGCTCGATGTTGAGGAGGTTGGCAATCCTTATCCATCCGCCTTCTCTTCTCTTCTTATGGCATTGCCAGTTAGTACGTTTATGATTAGGAACCTGAGGAACAAATAGATAATAATTTTAGATGTAAATTACCTTGTTTTATATTATATTTGTTAATTGATTTGTGTACTTACCTATTGCTAGCCTGAGTTACATGTGAAGGAAAATAGTGACCTGTGAAGTGAATATTTTGACGGTTTTCTGTAATACCTGTGTAATACCTTAATATCTGTCTGTAGTGGATACTTACCTGTGTATTATTGTTTTTATTTCAGTGTGAACTACTAAAAATGGCTCAAGTCAGAACAAGGATGAAATCAAGTTCTCATTTAAGTAATCTTTTTGGCACTGGGCAGGAGCTGTTGGTGTCTGAACTGCCAACTGTGAGGGATATCCTGAGGTATGGCATCTACTTGAGGGAGCAAAGTGAAGATGACAGGAGGAACTACCCAGTGGACCAGCTCGTGTCTGTCATCTACCCTGGTCTGATTTGTCAGTGGAGCAAAGCTAATGCTCTTTTCAAGCCTCCTGTTATCAATGAAAAGGTGACCATCATGTCCAAGCTCAAGGAGGTCTGGAATCAGGCAGTGAAGTTTTCTCTTGGGAAGGGCAAACTTGATGCCAAAGAGAGGTTCATTGTCAAGTTAGACAGGTTATTTGATATTTTGACTTGCAAGTGTCAGATTACCAGTTGTGAGGGGGGAGGCTGTGAGGTCGGTGAGGGCTGTGTGATCCAAGCCCACATTAACTGTTCCTGCAGCAGAGAGAAAATGATTCCTGTGAAAGATCTTGCCTACATCAAAGGACAGAAAGAGAAGGTTGGAAGTAAAGGACCCCACCAAATGGTAAACCAATGAGTAAAGGTCTTGAGTAAAGGTCAAACAAAAAAATGAGTTTGTCACTCAAGCTTTTGGGTCTCACTATCTGCCATGATCTTTCCTGGGAAAACCACATTTCAAATCTGGCCTCCAAAGCCAGTCGCCGACTGGGCATCCTCCGTCGTGCGAAGTCCTTCCTTGGCACACCTGAGCTCCTCACCACATACAAGGCTTTCATCCGCAGCTCAATGGAATACTGCTCTCCCCTCTGGGCTGGTGCTCCTGCCTCACACCTAGCTCGTCTTCACGCTGTTGAAACCAAAGCATTCAGAATCATTGGAATCTCCCGCGATGAAGCTAACTCCAAGGGCCTCTCACTCACTCACCGCAGGCAGGTTGGTGGTCTTTCCATCTTCTACCGACTCCTCTCTGGCCTTGCCCCCCCAGCTCTCTCTGGGCTCTGTCCCGCAAATATTCCTACAGGTCGCACAAGATCTGCCTGCAACCCTCGTATGGTCAAACTGCCAAAATCAAGACTCTCTGCTCACCTTCGCTCCTTCATTCCTCTTTTCTCCCGCCTCTGGAACAAACTCCCTCACTCTCTTCAATCCCACTCCACCCTCCAGGTCTTTAAAACAGCTGTTCACCACCATCTCTTATCTTCCCCCATCCAAAACCTTGATCTTTTCTACCCCCGCTAATTTCACCCCAATTCCACTTTTTTGAAATACCAACTTCTGTCCTGGAAGTCATTGGTGTCCTTGTGTTTTATACTTCTCCCTCCACCCCCCCCCCTTCCCATGCCTCCTCCCCCCAAGCCCTCTCCCTTCCACACATCTCCCTGCTCTCAAATGTTGTGTTTGTGTGCTTCACCTTCTCTCCCCATCTTGTTTTCCGCTCCCGCTTTTTATATATTTTGTTTGTCTGGTTGATTTGTTTGTGAATTAAATGTTAGCTCTTTCACGAGCCTCGATTCAGTATACAAAAAAAAAAAAAAAAAAAAAAAAAAAAAAAAAAAAAAAAAAAAAAAAAAAAAAAAAAAAAAAAAAAAAAAAAAAAAAAAAAAAAAAAAAAAAAAAAAAAAAAAAAAAAAAAAGGACCCCTGATCTGCCAGAGCACAAGAGACAGGTGAGGACATTGGAAAGGCAGGAAAAGAAAAAGAATGCAGAGAAAAGGAGAAGGAGCAAGGAGGAAAATGCTGCAGCAGCAGAGAAGGCAGCCAGGAAGGATGTTGAGAGATTTTTGTCAGATGGTGATGAGGATCTGGAATTGGAGAGAAGTGGTGCTGAAGATGAGTTTGTCCCTGAAGTTGAGCTCTTCCCTGAAACTGACACTGAGTCTGCAGCTTCAGCAAAGGTCCAGAAAAGCTACGTATGATGAGATTCCAAACATTGCCCTTGCTAGTGATAGGTATGGCATAGGGCTGAGGCCAACTGCAGCAATAGCAACTGCAGCTCTGATTGATGCAGGAATCATCACAGAAGACAATACAAGTAAAGTGATTGATAAGAACAAGGTCAATAGAGCACAGGAGAAGTTGATGACAGAGCTGGGGGAAGAGTTTGATGAGAAGTGCAGGGAGGAGGGGGGGATCTCCTGCATCCTCTTTGATGGGCGGATTGACCTGACCAATGTGATGATGGAAGCTGAGGGCAGTGACCAATCTTTTCCTGCAAAGATCAAGGAAGAACACTATAGTGTTGTTCGTGAGCCTGGTAGCTACTATCTGTTCCACTTTACCCCAGAGAAAGCAACTAAAGAGGAGTCACAAGCGGAGCAGATTGCTAAGGTCCTGTTTGCCTGGCTGAAAGAGAGGGGTTTTGATAAGACCTTGTGGGCCATTGGAGGAGACTCAACAAATGTCAACACTGGTGAACTTCCCCTGCGCCATCTCATTGTTCACCTTGATGGCCCTACTCTGTCAGACAACACATTTTCCGGGCCAATAGGAAAGCTCCTTGCTTCTGCTACAGATTTCGATATCAATCCAAACTTCACCTGGATCTTTGTTGGCCCTCCACTGATCAAGCTGTCTGACAAGGCCATTGAAGATCTCTCAACTGATCAACACTATGGCTATAAAATTGTCTGTGCAATCAGGGATGGAGTGCTTCCTGCAAGGCTGGCTCTAGTGGAGATTGGACCAGTAAACCACAGCCGCTGGCTCACCACAGCAAACAGACTTCTCAGGCTCTGGGTGTCAAAACATGGACTGAAAGGAAAGAACCGGAAGAATCTGCAATTCATTGTGGAATTCATCATTGGAGTGTATTATCCATGTTGTTTCAACGTGAAAGTCAAGCACTCCTGGATAGAAGGGCCTAGGCACATCTTGTTTCAGCTGGACTGCCTCAAGTCCCAGAGGAAGGAGGTGCTGGACCTTGTGATGCCGACTGTGAGAAGATCTGCTTGGTATGCCCACAGTGAAGCCATCCTCCAAACACTGCTGTGCTCTGAGGATCAGAAGGAGAGGACTGAGGGGGGTGGAGAGAATCCTGGCCATGAGGGGAGAGGGGGACCCAGACACTCAGCTGGGGGACTCCTCTGTCAGGACCAGAAAGACACCTGACATCAACTGTGATGCTTCCAGCATTGGTAACCTGATCAGCTGGTCAGAAGGTGTGTCAGAGCCACCTCTCACCTGCTTCCTAAGCACCTCGGAGGTGAAGAACTTCATCAACACCCCCATGGAGGTGCTCAACTGGCCTTGCCACACACAAAGCATTGAGAGGGTTGTTAAAATGGTGACTGAGGCTTCTGCTAAGTACTTCTCACAGGAAAAGATGGATGGAGGCATCAGGGCTCAGGAGACCAGCAGGAGGCTGATGTCCAAGAATGAGTCAAAGCAGGACTTGTGCAACCTGGTAAAGTTCAAGAAGTAAGGAGATTGATCTTTGTAATTGTAACCAGTGATATACATGCAGTTCACCTGTTAATAAATCTGTACATTTGATTTGGCTGTCAATATGGAAAAAAAAAAATAAAAAAAATTCCCTTATATCTGTCAATATGATTGTCAATATGGCTGTCAATATGGCTGTGTCAATATGAATGATTTCCCTTATATCTTTTAATATCTTATAAATATCTTATAAATATCCTTATATCCTCCCTTTCAATTCTTTCAATTCCCTCCAAACCTCCCCCCTTGCCCCTCCCCTCCAAAACTCCCCCCTTGCCCCTCCCCTCCTAAACTCCCCCCTCACTCCTCCCCTTCAAAATTCCCCCCCAATCCCTCCCTTTCAATTCTCCCCCCATACCATTCCTCTCCAATTCTCTCTCCTCCCCCCTCCTCCTCCAAGCTGCCTCCTCCCCACTTCGTCTCCCTTCTATCTCATACCTCCACCCCCCCAAACCTTCTACTTTCCTCTGCCCCCCCTCAAACAACCCCTCACTGTGCCGCATCCCTTCACCAGCAAACCTTTCATCCTCCTCATCCTTCCCTTTCTTGGAACTCTTCTGCAACATCTGAAACACTATCAACTGCTCTCCCTACCTCCCCCTCTCATCCTTCATCTTACCCTACTCCTCCCCTCCCCTGTCCTGTACCCGATGCTCCCCCTCTCTCTTCATTAACGGTATGGACCTCAAACATCCGGGGCCTTCGCTCAAACCTGACTGATCTCTCCATACAGGTTGCTTCTGACAATCCAGACTTGATCTGCTTAACAGAGACTTTCCTCCTTCAAGATGTCTCTGATTCCTTAATATCTCTTCCTGGTTACTCCCTCCTCCGGTATGATAGACCTGAGCCTCGGCCTGGTGGTGGGGTGGCTATCTTTGTCAAAAACTCTCTTCCTCACTCTCCTTGCACTGCTCTCATTCCTCCTCACCCGCAGGAGTACCTCTGGTTACGGCTTCCTCTCCGCTCCCACCTTTTGTTCATATGTGTTCTGTACCGTCCCCCAAACAGTGATGACTCCATCTACATTTCACTGTCTGACAACATGGACCAACTTCTATCCACTCATCCCAACTCTCTCTTCCTCATATGTGGTGACTTCAACTGTCATCATGCCACCTGGTTGGGTGTGGGTTCCTCTCTCACTAGTCATGGCACCTCTGCAAAGGACTTCTGTGACTCACTGGGATTGACACAATCTGTCAATTTCCCGACCCGGATCTCAGCCAATGGAGTATCTTCTCTTCTAGACTTGGTTATGACAAACTTCCCTGCTAATGTCTGCTGCTCTTCTTCTGCTCCAATCGGTTCTTCTGATCATGTGCTTGTCAAAGTGGACATCTCTCTGGCCATTCTCAGAGAGCCTCCTCAGCGTCGACGAGTCTGGCATTTCACTCAGGCCGACTGGGACGGTCTTCAAGCAGCCATCAATCGTCTGGATTGGTCTCCCATCTCCACTGCCTCTGACATCAATTCTTCCTGGGAATTCTTCCAAAGCAAACTGATCTCTCTCATGCACAGATTTATCCCATCTCGCCTTCAATTGTCTTACCCTTCCTCCCGTCCATGGTACACTGAATCTTGTGGTGAGGCAGTTGCCCTGAAACAACTTGCCTTTGCCTCTTGGAAGGCTAATCCAACTGAAGGAAATCTCAGTTCCTTCCACCAAGCTCGGAACAAGTGTGTGTCTACCCTCAGGAGTGCCAGGAAGCACTATCTCTCCTCACTCAAGAATGAACTCTCAAACCTGTCTCCTTCCTCCAAATCCTGGTGGCGTCTGGTCAAATCCGTTTCTGGTGTTTGTTCCCCCTCCATCCCCTCCCTTACCTCAAATGGCCACACAGTTGACATCGCACGTGACAAAGCCGAATGCCTCAACTCTGTGTTCGCCTCGAAATCCTTAGTCCCAAACCCATCTCTCTCTGTTCCCACCTTTCCCAGTCGAACCCAACTGCTCCTGGACTCTGTGTCCTTCTCTCCTGACAAGGTGGAGGAGTTTTTGTCAAACCTCGACTCTGATTCTGCAACTGGACCAGACGGCATCAGCCCACGGGTCCTAAAATCCTGCTCTGCCGCTCTATCTCACCCTCTCTCTGTTCTTTTCACCCTATCTTTTGCTCAAGGTCATCTGCCAGCATCCTGGAAATCAGCTAACATTACCGCTTTACACAAAAAAGGTGCAAAAACAGATCCTTGCAACTACAGACCAATCAGCCTGCTCCCAATTATCAGCAAAGTCATGGAATCCATCATTGCTTCGGATATGAAATCTTTCCTCTTCTCCAATGGCTTGATCTCTGATCATCAATTTGGTTTCAGACCAGGTCACTCTACTCTGGACATGCTGCTTCTGCTGTCTCAACAATGGATGGAGGTCCTCAATGCCAAACAGGAAATCAGAGCTGTCTCCCTTGACATATCAAGGGCCTTTGATACGGTCTGGCACCCAGCTCTGCTCACCAAACTCTCCTCCTATGGTATCCATGGAAATCTCCATGCATGGCTTGCGGACTTCCTCTCTGGTCGTAGTCAACGTGTGGCCCTGAATGGATTTCTCTCATCTCCCCTTCCTGTTCAGGCTGGAGTTCCCCAAGGAAGTGTGCTGGGCCCTGTGCTTTTTCTGGTCTTTATCAATGATCTCTCTGACTCTCTGGAAAATCCTCTCTATCTCTTTGCTGATGACTCCACTCTCTGCCGCTCCATTCCTCTTCCCTCAGATCGGCAGTCTGCAGCCTCCTCACTCTCTGAAGACCTGGACAAAATCACAGACTGGTCAAACAAGTGGAACATGTCTTTCAATCCTGCCAAATCTCACTCTCTTACTATGTCTCTCCGAAAAGATCGACTGGACAACCCTCCCATCTACTTTCTCAACAATCCTCTCCAAGAAGTTCTGTCACTCAAGCTTTTGGGTCTCACTATCTGCCATGATCTTTCTTGGGAAAACCACATTTCCAAGCTGGCCTCCAAAGCCAGTCGCCGACTGGGCATCCTCCGTCGTGCGAAGTCCTTCCTCGGCACACCTGAGCTCCTCACCACATACAAGGCTTTCATCCGCAGCTCAATGGAATACTGTTCTCCCCTATGGGCTGGTGCTCCTGCCTCACACCTGGCTCGGCTTCACGCTGTTGAATCCAAAGCTTTCAAAATCATTGGAATCTCCCGCGATGAAGCTATCTCTGAGGGCCTTTCACTCACTCACCGCAGGCAGGTAGGTGGTCTTTCTGTCTTCTACCGACTCCTCTCCGGCCTTGCTCCCCCAGCTCTCTCTGTGCTCTGTCCCCCAAATATTCCTACAGGTCGCACAAGATCTGCCAGCAACCCTCTGATGGTTAAACTGCCGAAATCTCGGCTCTCTGCTCACCTTCACTCTTTCATTCCTCTTTTCTCCCGCCTGTGGAACAAACTCCCACACTCCCTTCAATCCCTCTCCTCCCTCCAGGTCTTTAAAACAGCTGTTCACCACCATCTCTTATCTTCCCCCATCCATAACCTTGATCTTTTCTACCCCCACTAATTCACCCCAGATCCACCTTGTTTGAAATTCCAACTTATTTCCTGGAAATCCTGGCAGTGTCCATATGTTTATACCTCTCCCACCCCCCCCCCTTCACATGCCTCCCCCCCTTCACATGCCTCCCCCCCTTCACATGCCTCCCCCCCCTTCACATGCCTCCCCCCCCAAAGCCCTCTCCCTCCCACAGATCTCTCGATGTCTCCATGTCTCTCGGTCCCTGCTCTCAAATGTTGTGTTTGTGTCCTTCCCCCTCTCTCCCCATCTTGTCTACCGCTCCCGATGTTATTTGTTTTATGTGTCTGTTTGTCTTTCTGTGTGATAAATGTTCGCTCTTTCACGAGCCTCGATCTTGTATACAAAAAAAAAAAAAAAAAAAAAAAAAAAAAAAAAAAAAAAAAAAAAAAAAAAAAAAAAAAAAAAAAAAAAAAAAAAAAAAAAAAAAAAAAAAAAAAAAAAAAAAGGGGTTCGAAAGGGTAAAATTGGCAATTTAGAAATACAAATTGATGTAGGTTAGAGTTATCCTATCCAAAAAATAAACTCATATTTGAATTCCCCATAAAAAAAACATAATATAGACACCCCTCATGTTAGGATTTCCTTCAGATTCATTTTGGCACCTGAGTATGACACGCCCTAAGATGGAGGGTAGGCATGGTTTTCATGCTTGAAGAAATTGTCCTAGTCTCCGTCGCGGGTTTGACAGGCAATGAACAGTCGTGAAAACAAAGCACAATCACTTTTAAGTGATGCCACTATCTGTTTGGCTGTTGATGGAACTCTCGATGGTGGTCGGCTGAACAAGGGCATGCTGTTTCTACAGATGGGATCAGACACTGGTGTCGTTCGCTCAATCAGTCGCTCGGTCATGTATTTGTGATACTGCTCCTGGCCGTCTTCTCTATCGCACGTACAGTTTCGACTATAGCTAGATCAGCGATATCTCTGCTGTCAAGTACCAGAAGATCCTCACTCTCTTCCATGAATGGATTTCCCATCTCTTCGATTACTCGAACAAGAGCATCAACCTCCTTTGCAAATGTGGTTTGTGCAGATGCAGTATGCTCGTGGTGCTTGAGAGGGATTTTGGCAGTTTTTCCTTTGTTCCCTTGATCCAGACAATTCACCTCAAACTCCTCAACGACCCTCGCTAGTTCTGGTCCGGCCACCATCCAACGGAGCAGAGCTCTTGGGTTTTGCAGCAACCCGACTGCCCCGCCATCTCCTTTCACTACCTTGTTGTTTTGTTCGTGTGCATGGTCAATAGCTAATGCAGAGAATGGTCGCTTTGTTTTGTACACAACAAAGCCTCCTTGCTCAAACTGGCTTGCTACATCAGGATGTCGTTCCTGCAATGTCATCATGTCGCGAATGTGAATCGGTACCCATCTAGAATAATGTGTGGTCCAAGGCGAAGAACCAGGGTGCAAGTGCTGTGAGGACAGCCACATAGAGGGAGAACTTGAACTACGAAGAGACCTTACATAAACCAGTACTAGGAGCTCCAGCTGCATGATGATAAACCAGAACTGGAATTTTAGCATAGAGTTGACCACTATGTTGATATATATGCAATTTTTCAACCAAATGATGGTTCCAATGGATTCAGCATGTCTGAAAACATACAAAAGGATACTTTATTTAAGTTTATATGTTAACTATTCACAAAGATACGGCAATTAAGACATTTTCAATTGCGGCGGCGGCCATTTTGAATTTTCGCACTTTATGGGCTTCTCGGAAAAAATCCAGCTTGGTACCATATCTCAAGTTAATTAGTACCATCTTGGCATCATATATGCCAATTTTGGTGCTTTTACCGCCAAACCCACAATCATTTCACATATCTGCCCCACTAGTATACAGATGTCGAGTGCATTGTTTCATTTCTTTTCACCCCATGTGCGCGAAGCGAAAAGCGTGATTAAGCAATTGTTTCATTTTGTCTGCCTCTCTTGCTTGCCTGTTTGTGTGTCTGTCTGTCCCAAACGTCAGTTTATGATCGAGTAACAACTTCATTTCAATTGAATGTTATATTTTGAACACAAATCGGAACATGAATCGGAAAACAAACCTGTAGTTTATCAATACAGTACTGTATTAACAGTACTGTGTCTCTGAATTAGTCCTTGTCACATGCACAGAGAGGAGTGAGATAATACTTTTACTCTGTCTGCCTGTCTGGCAGTCAAACAAGATTGAAAATCATTCAAAACAGGAAACTTACTGTTTTTAATGACATTATAAAGGATCCAAACAACAGACACAAATAACTAATGTAACGCGTCAAATAAGGTGGTGTAAAAGACGCTGCATCGACAGTGGTAAGCGTCCGGATTTTTTATTTATTTGACTTTTAGAATCATTATTTTATTTATATTGAATTATATTATTGAACACTGTAGAACACAAATCTCCGTATTGGCACTTTCAAAACCCTTCCGTTTAGCAGTACTTGGAGAAAACATTATGCCATTTTGCATCATCTTGACCAATCAAATTTGCTGCTCGGAGACCCCACCCATGGTCCTTTTTTTCTCAATACTGCATGTATTGAGACCCTGGTGTTGGGCTAGCGGCTAGGGTGCCGGCTTAGGATCCTAGGATCCTGGGTTCGAATCCCGGTCGATCGCTGAATTAACGCCAGGGGGGTTGACTCAGCCTGTCATCCTTCCGAGGTCGGCTAATTGAGTACCAGTTCACTGGTAATTCCCTGTTTGTCGTTAAAGGCGGCAAAAAGGGTTGGCGTCAGGAAGGGCATCCGGCCGTAAAACATTGCTTCAAAAAGGGGACCAAAAAAACAACAACCACGGTTCCCGAAAAAGGCCAACCCCCGCTTTGCGGGGGAAAATGGCCTCTAAAGGTGGTTTTTTACTGCATGTGATAAGGTGTTCTATGAGCTCTCTATTTTTGATTATTTTTGATTGCATTTGCAGACTTGTTGAAATGCTATAATTTGTGGATAAAGTATCTTGCTTCTTACTGTCTTCTTGGAGTTATAGTTTGTTTAGCAGGATTGTGAAATCCATGCATCATTTCCTGGGTCATGCAGGTGCCCAGCAGAGGCTCTTGCTCGTCACTGTTTTTGTGCTGAGCGTACGCTACCAACCAGCGGACGTTGCTCTGGCAGTGTCCAGCAGTTTACTAGGTGTGCTGTCTGAGCTCTGCGGTTCAGACCTGTCCTTGGGACACCCATGGCTGTTTCTGCACAAGCAGGGCTTTTCTCGTCTGGGAATGGCACTGAAGGTGGCGAGCACGCGCCTGCTCCAGATTCTGGCAATCACAACTGGGTAGGTCCTCAACAAAACATGTCCTTCATGTGCCATAGAGTGAATGTCAGCTTTATGTTCTGGTTCTGGTAATGTTTAAATTGATACGAAAAGCTTTTTTCCAGTGCAGCCTTTTGAATTGGCTTGGCAACCAGTCTGATTGTGTGTGTGTGTGTGTGTGTGTGTGTGTGTGTGTGTGTGTGTGTGTGTGTGTGTGTGTGTGTGTGTGTGTGTGTGTTTGTGTGCATGCGTGTATGTGTGCATGCACGAGTGCATTTCTATGTCTGTGTGTTGTGGTTGGAATTGGCTTATTGAGCACTGATTTTTAAGTATGTCCTTGTAGCATGTATGCTGACTGGCTGAGCATGTACTTGCAGCATGTATGCTGACCGGCTGAGCAGCACAGTGGTGCAGGCTCTGATTGACCTCCTCTGCGGTCAACTCAAGAACCTGCTTGCCCAAGCTCAAGGTTCTGCTTTGGACCACGATATTGCTGTCCCCAAGTGGATTCCAGAGTACAAGGCTGAGATGGATGACAAACCTGCTGAAGGTTGAAGATGTTCATTTCATTCAACTTACCTTTTGCTTTTCATATTACCTGTGCTTCAGAGTGAACGTAAACCCTAACAAGTACAGATACATTCAAAGTACACCGCCCTCATGCAAAATAAATAAATAACATCCTCCAGCACACTACATTGCCGTGGCACTCTAGGCGCCTGGCAATGCCGCTGTGCAGCTCATATAATACAGTATTTGGGAAGGAGAGGTGTACAATAATTGTTTTAATGGCAAAATGAAAACAAATAACTAATAATCGTAAAATCATAAATTTCTTAACCAATTGGCTAATAACATACCTAAACCACCAGTGTTTCATCCGAAGTTATAACTTTTTGAAAATTAATGAAATAATCGATTAATCAAAAAAATGTAACAATTAATTGATTAATAAATAAATCAACAATATACTTTATAGCAAATCACTTGGTCACTGCCGTGTCCAAATATCTGCTTCTTAGCTCAAATGGTGCCTGAGGTATTTCCCAGATGAGAAAGAAAATAAATAACTGATTGATAATAAAAATAAACAAATAATAATCGTAAATTAAATCAATTATTAATCAATTGCCTAATGGCATACCTAAACCACCACTGGTTCATCTGAATCTGTAACTTTTTGGAAAATAATTAAGTATTTAATCAAAAACGAAAATAATTGATTAATCAATAAATCCAAAATACCCTTTACAGCCAAATCACTTGGTCGTTGTCCTGTCCAAATATCAGCTTCTTAGCTCAAAAGGTGCCTGAGATGTTGCCCAGATGAGAAAGAAAATAAATAAGTACTTAATAAATCAATAATAATTAAGTAATTATTCAATTAATTAATTAATCAAGAAATAGAAAATACCTTTTTTTGTCAAAGCACGTGCTCACTATTGTGCCCAAATTTCAGATTCCTCGCTCAAAGAATGGCTGAGCTATTGCCCGGACAAACAAACAAGAAAACAAACAAACGGAGTGAAAACTGACTACTTCCTTTCAGCGCGCGTCATCGCCAGGCCCCCTTCGGCACCCGGCGATGACATCATGCAGCACCTGAAGATGGAATGGGAAAGGGGAGGTGTACAACAAGAAATAAATCAAGAAAGAATACAAATCAAGTGAAAACTGAGTACTCCCTTTTGGCGGGCGCCATCAACGGGCCTGCTTTGATGCCTGGCGTTGACGTCATGCAGCACCTGGAGATGGAATAGAAAAGGGGAGGTGTGCAAAAACAAATTTTGTACCTAGGGAGTACTCAGTAGAAATATGATAATGAAAATATAAATCTATGGTGTCTCCTATATTTGCACAATTGAAGGCTATGATGGGTAAAGCTGATACAACAACAACACAACATGCATTTTAAGGCCATTTTCCCTGCTAGAGCGGTGGTTAGCCTTGCGGTCCCCATGACAATCTTCTCCAAGGTGATACAATGTGCTTTTATAGCATTTGCCTGATAATTTGGCTTTGTCTGTTATTCATTCGATTATGAATGAGGTAGGTTCACCTTCAATACATTTCAGTGTCAGGTGTTTGCCTGTTCAAATTCACCCAAATAAATATAACAATCAGGTCATTTGATTGCCTGGCAAACTATCCAGAGCACAGAAGACTAGTTTCTGCTCTTTGTGACATCATGTTGGATGGCTTCTCTTTGTTATTCTAAACTCCAATGTAGCATTTTACAGATGACACCTCTTTATGCATGATATATCGTCATCCCTCTGCCAGGCAGGCAATGGATGTATCCATTTCTGCCATCATACTTTAGAGAATATGCAACTTGTCATCTCCATAGAACATATATTTTATTGCAGGAAAGATACCTGATATCACTTTATCCTTCCATAAGGAGAAGTTGACAAATTGCCAGAGTTATTTCTGTGGTTAGCCTCTGAGACAGGTACCGTCTCTTGAGAGCCTGTGCTTCACCATTATTAAGTAGAATATAAGGCCCGTAGACGGCTGGATGCACGGTTGCACGTATGCAGGCACACCGCCACCACGCTCCATTTATATTAGTAATGTCCTTCCTTGGAAAGATCAAATCTCCAAAGGTTTGGAAGTTTCTACTGTGTGAAGTCTTACTCTGTTGACCTCACCTTCATCCAAAGTCTAGTAATGTATGGCTCCCCTCTGTGGACTGGTGCTGTTGTTTCCCATCTTGCCTTCCTTAAGGCTGTGCAGTCCAAGGTCTGCCATGTCCTTCGCATATCGTTGGCAAAAAACATAACAAAGGATATTCAGTCTGACAGTCTGCTTTCTGTTCATTACAGGCAAGATTGTGTTCTTGTCTGTTTCTCTTGGAACCTCCCGTGATGAGGTCGGAGCACAAGGTTTGTTGTTTTCACATCGCAGATTAGTGGTGTCTCTGTTTTCACCATCCTTCTCCAACATAGCTCCCTCTGCTCTCTGTACTTTGACTCGCCCTATCTACTCCAGGATGTAGACCTAAAGTAAACCCCCACCAAGTTAAACTTCCAAAATCCAGGCTGGCTGCACACCTTACCTTATCTCTTTTATTCCTCACTTCTCCCATCAATGGAATCACCTTACAGAGGCTGTTCTGTCTCACTCTTCCCTCTTCCCTCCAAGGCTTCAAGCAAGCAGTTTATCACCATCTCTTATCATCCACAATTCTGTCCCATGATCGTTATTACCCCCATTAATCTTTCCTAACCCAACCGTCTTACTTGCTTGTTTAAGTGTTTCCCCCCATCCTCCCTTTGTTCTTATCCATTTCATTTATCCACTTGATGTTTGTCCCACTCAGATCTATGTTGCTCTTCCATGAGCCTCGCTTCTGCAGAGAAAAAAAAAACTGATGGTCTTGCAGTCTTTTACCAGCTCTTTGGTTACCCTCGCCAGAGGAGAGGGTATTGCATTTGAGTCCGTTTGTTACTTGCTGGAAAAGATTCCAGCAAGTATGTTGGTTGGTTGGTTTGTCTGTTTGTTACTTGCCGGAAAAGATTCCGGCAAGTATGTTGGTTGGTTGGTTTGTCTGTTTGTTTGTCTGTCTGTCTGTTTGTTCGCAGTACTATGTCTACACCGTTGCACGAAGAAACGCCAAACTTTACACACATATTTGTCTTGCCCTGGAATAGACTGTGCCCAATTTTTAACTCTCTCGGCCCAAGGCCTCCATTATGACGTCATAATTTGATAATTTGACAAGTACAAAACTTAATCCAACCATGACGTCATCGGTCACGTGGTTCTGCCGCCATCTTTGAAAAACCGAAAAACTTTGCACCTCTATATCTCCGAAAGTGCTGAATAGAAAAAATTGAGACATGGCTCATTGCAAAGAACACTCCATGGGGAATAAAATATGTTAATGATGATGTCATAGGTGCCTGTCGTCATAATTCGACAAGTACAAAACTTCATCATCAAGATGCAATTTCTTGAGCATAATTTAGTTGCCCTGGAATAGACTGTGCCCAATTTTTAACTCTCTAGGCCCAAGGCCTCCATTATGACGTCATAATTTGACAAGTACAAAACTTCATCCGATCAAGATGAAATTTCTTGAGCATAATCTAGGAATAAATTAGTTTAGAAAACAAATAATGATGACATCATCGGTCACGTGGTTCGGCCGCCATATTTTTCATTCCGGCAAGTCCTCGGTCTCTGACCGATTTTTCATCTGTTTGTCCGTCTGTCTGTTTGACTGTTTGTGCACAGTACTACGTCTACATCGTTGCACCTAGAATCGCCATACTTTACACACATATTTTTCTTGCCCTGGAATAGACTGTGCCAAATTTTTAACTCTCCAGCCCCAAGGCCTCCATTATGACATCATAATTCGATAATTTGACAAGTACAAAACTTCATCCGATCAAGATTTTATTTATTGAGCATTATCTAGGAATAAATTAGTTTAGAAAACAAATAATGAAGACGTCATCGGTCACGTGGTTCGGCCGCCATATTTGTTTTTACACAAAAGCTTTAAAAACCACTGAAAATACATCCTGGCAAGGGTTTGCAATCTCTGATTGCTCTTTTTCTTGTTTTCACTTGCAAAATCTGATTTTTCATGTATATTGGTTGGTCTTGTGCGCGCACAGCTGAAAGGACGAAGGACGGGAACAGTGGTGAGTTTGAGGTGAAGGTGGGAGTGCATCAGGGGTCGGTACTAAGTCCACTACTATTTGTAGCTGTGATGGATGTGCTGGCTCAGAACGTAAAGGAGGGTTTACTGTGGGAGCTGTTGTATGCAGATGATCTGGTGTTGATTGCGGAAAGTATGGATGGACTGAAGGAAAAGATGAACAAGTGGAAGGAATGTCTGGAGACAAAAGGTCTGAAGGTGAATATAGGAAAGACGAAGGTGATGGCAAGTGGTAAAGCATGTGGTGAGGTGGAAAGAACTGGGAAGTGGCCATGTGCTGTATGCAGGAAGGGTGTCGCAGTGAACTCCATTCAATGTACAATGTGCGCTGAGTGGGTTCATCAAAAATGTAGCGGTCTGAGAGGGTCATTAACCAGTGTGGCAGCTACATTCAAATGTAAAGTGTGCACAGAGGGAGATGCAGATGGAGGAAATGTTGAGTTGGATCTTGGAGACGGCGTGAAGCTGGAAGGTGTGAAAACATTTTGCTACCTCGGAGACATGCTGAATGGAGAAGGTGGATCAGACTCGGCAACGGTTGCTAGAGTGAGATGTGCATGGAAGAAGTTTCGGGAACTGAGTGGCGTGCTGATGAGGAGGGGAGTGTCGTTGAAGCTGAAGGGAAAGGTGTATGCTGCATGTGTGAGAAGTGTTATGATTTATGGGAGCGAGGCATGGGTCATGAATGTAGAGCAGCAACGAAGGCTGGAAAGGGTGGAAATGCGAATGGTTCGGTGGATGTGCGGAGTATCGTTGAGAGAGAGGAAGACAAATTATGAATTGCGAAAGATGATGGGATTAGAGCCTGTGATTGATGCTGTGAAGAGGAACAGGTTGAGATGGTTTGGTCATGTGTTGAGGAAGGATGAAAGTGACTGGTTGAGAAGAGTGATGGAAATGAATGTAGAAGGAAGTAGAGGACGGGGAAGACCAAGAAAGACTTGGCTAAAGATGGTGGAAGAAGAAATGCGGGCAAGGGGATTAACAAGGAGAGATGCAGAAAATAGGGCAAAATGGAGAAGATTGTCATGGGGACCGCAAGGCTAACCCTCGCTCTCGCAGGGAAAATGGCCTTAAAATGCATGTTGTTGTTGTTTGTTGTATTGGTTGGTCTTGTGTGTTATTCTGTCTGTCTCTGTCTGTCTCTCTGTCTGTCTGTTTGTCTGTCATTCGCCTACAGGTCACACTTTTAGTCCGATCTTCACAAAACTACACCAAATGGATGAGTTTGTCATAAGAAAGAAGCTAATTGATTTTGAGTTCAAAGGTCTAATGTCATCTCAAGGTCAAATTTCTAAAATAATCAATTTTCATCTAAAAAAATCATCAATTTTCATCTGATTAACCTGAAAAGTAAGGAGCAATTACATAGTACATTACGGGATTGGAAAGCCAACTATGTTGGGGTCAAAAGGTCAAAGGTCAACTCAGGTCAAACTTCTAACATCAATTTTCGTCTGAAAAATAATCAATATACATCTGATTGAACCAAACTTAGATTAAGATCGTCAATTAAAATTTTAATGTAATGGACAATTATGGATGGATGGACAGTTTTATGGATGGATGGAGAAGATGGACAATTAAATGAAATCCATGGCAACTTTTTTGGGGGGGGAGGGGTGGATTTTGCAAGTCAAAACAACTCACCACCATTCATTAATGTCCATCTTCTCTCGCATGTGGTGCCGCTTTAACGAGCCTGTTCTCTCACACTCTTCCATGAAGGACTAACTCTGCTGCTTTGCACAGCTAGCTCATAGCCTTTCCAAATTATATCCCTGAGGTTTACCTCACCCTCTGAGACACTTTATACATGCGCATGTACAATGAATGAATGAATGATCGTTTGAAAGGCCATTTTCCCCGCTAGAGCGGGGGTTAGCCTTGCGGGCCCCATTACAATCATGGTTACCTGTTTGAGGCAATGTTTTTATGGCCGGATGCCCTTCCTGACGCCAACCCTTGGTCGCCTCTTTCGATGCGCAGGGATACGGTGTACCTATTCTAAACCGGGGTACACACCGTGATCATTCATCCCAGCAAGCTGGTACTCAATTTGCCGACCTCGGAAGGATGACAGGCTGGGTCAACCCCCCTGGCGTTAATTCAGCGATCGACCGGGATTCGAACCCAGGATCCTAGGATCCCAAGCCGGCACCCTAACCGCTAAGCCAACACCAGGCTATGAATGCGCATGTACACCGAAGGATATTTATCTCTATACCTTTGTTCATTCACACTTATTCATAAACCAAGTCTTCAGTTACCTTTTCAATTTCCAGAGTTATAGTTACCTTTTCAATTTTCAGTTTTTTTTTTTTTTTTTTTTTTTGTATACAAGATCGAGGCTCGTGAAAGAGCTAACATTAATCACACAAAAAGTCAAACCGACACATAAAACACAAAATAAGGGGAGTGGTAGACAAGATGGGGAGAGAGGGGGAAGGACACAAACACAACATTTGAGAGCAGGGACATCGAGAGAAATGTGGGAGGGAGAGGGCTTGGGGGGAGGTGGGAGAGGTCTAAAACATATGAATACTGCAAGGACTTCCAGGAAAGAAGTTGGAATTTCAAAAAAAGTGTATCTGGTGCGAATTAGCGGGGGTAGAAAAGATCAAGGTTTTGGATGGGGGAAGATAAGAGATGGTGGTGAACAGCTGTTTTAAAGACCTGGAGGGAGGAGTGGGATTGAAGGGAGTGGGGGAGATTGTTCCAGAGGCGGGAGAAAAGGGGAATGAAAGAGTGAAGGTGAGCAGAGAGCTTTGATTTTGGCAGTTTAACCATAAGAGGGTTGCTGGCAGATCTTGTGCGACCTCTAGGAATATTAGGGGGACAGAGCACAGAGAGAGCTGGGGGATCAAGGCCAGGGAGGAGTCGGTAGAAGACAGAAAGACCACCAACCTGCCTGCGGTGAGTGAGTGAAAGGCCCTCGGAGTTAGCTTCATCGCAGGAGATTCCAATGATTCTTAAAGCTTTGGTTTCAACAGCATGAAGCCGAGCTAGGTGTGAGGCAGGAGCACCGGCCCAGAGGGGGGAACAGTATTCCATTGAGCTGAAGATGAAAGCCTTGTATGTGGTGAGGAGCTCAGGTGTGCCAAGGAAGGACTTCGCACGACGGAGGATGTCCAGTCGGCGACTGGCTTTGGAGGTTAGCTTGGAAATGTGGTTTTCCCAAGAAAGATCATGTCGGATAGTGAGACCCAAAAGCTTGAGCGACAGAACGTCTTGGAGAGGATTGTTGAGAAAGTAGATGGGAGGGTTGTCCAGTCGGTATTTTCGGAGAGACATAGTAAGAGTGTGAGATTTGTCAGGATTGAAGGACATGTTCCACTTGTTTGACCAGTCTGTGATTTTGTCCAGGTCTGCAGAGAGTGAGGAGGCTGCGGACTGCCGATCTGAGGGATGAGGAATGGAGCGGCAGATAGTGGAGTCATCAGCAAAGAGATAGAGAGGATTTTCCAGAGAATCGGAGAAATCATTGATGAAGACCAGTAATAACGTTTCCTTTGGCTGTTTTCTTTTTTTCATCCATTTTTTCCTCCCCTTACGTGCACTGCAAGTGAATACCAAGAATACTTTTACGGTTAAATAAGTGTTTTCAATGAACATTTATTTGCAAAATCGAAGATTCGCCAGTGTATTCGTTTCCGAAGTATGTTTGTCTGTCTGTCGCCTACAGTTCGCAATTACAAACCAATCTTCACGAACCTTAACGAACTGATAGAGCGAGTCAAAAGCTGTAAATCTATTGTTTTTGAGGTCAGTAGGTCAATGGGTCAAGGTCACATCGTCAATTTTCATCCGATTGACCAGACCCACCACTGTAGTGGGTACCAGGAAGCAAGTGCCACACCAGCTATTGCTGCATGTTCCCTGACCAACAGGAAATGCCTGCTACACATTAACCTGTATGTGGAACACAAAACTGTTCTGGGAGCAGCCAGGAGCAACTTAAATTGTATTTCCATATCAATCTAGCTCGGACATTTTATTTTCACCTTGTTTTACGCACAATCGTAAAACCAACTGTTAGCATTTTCTCTTGCTTGGTACCTCTCATGAGAAAAGTGACAAGTATTTTATTTTTAATTGTCGCTCGTTTCGGTTATATGATGTGTTTTGGTCTGCTTTGATCCTCATCCGATCAAAAATCTTATCTGTGCTTTTATATATCAATTTGTAATCAGCTGCTTTATTAAATTATCTGTCGTATTCTATTATTTAACACTTTCAAAATGAACGTAATACCTCGTATTAAGAAAGCATATTAATCAACACAATCAGCACATTTTGACTGCATGATTATGGATTGTGGGAGGAGGGGCAAATCTTGTGTTTTGAATCGCTTGGCCCTCCTACCCCATTTTCCTTCCACCCTCTGCCCCCACACTGCTGCCCCCACACCCTAATCATCTGTCTTTTTATTTTATTGAGAAAACACTGAAATGTACATGAAATTTGATGTTATTCTTGTTTTTATTGTTGTTGTTCGTTTTCATTTACTTTTTGCAGTAGGCCTGCACCCTGTAGGCATCTCTGCTGAAATCCAGCTGGGGGATTTTCTGGTATTCTTGCGTCGTGTTGTATCCTCCAAAGGCATCCAGAGCAGAATAGCTTCTCCAAAGTGGATGGAGGTTCTCCTCAACGTTGCAGCACAAAGAAGGCCATCAGGTTGGCTGCATTCTATTTTGTTTTCTTTTTTTCTGGTCATTGTACATGCAAAGGAGCAGTTATTGTGATTTTTTTTGATTTAAAAAAAAGATTAACCACAGAATTTGAACATGTTTCAAAACTAATAAAAACAGTATGTGATGGTCCTGGCACATGAAATAGAGCAATTACTTAGTTGAAGCTTGTACAAAGGTTTTGTTGACTGTGAAGCTCATGCAACATGGTAGTATGATTGCAATAAATACAGGGAAATGGGCAGATATGGGATGAACAGACACAACATTTGAGAAAGAAGAGAAAGTTATGGATAGTGTTACGTGCTCCTCCCCAAACCCCCTGGTCACGGTGTATCTCCGAGCCCCGAGAGGAGTCACGGCAGAAAGATGTGTTATTCTGTATGTTAAAGATCAATGGTGAAACCACACCAATTGTTACCAACAAACAAATATTGTATTAAGGTCACACAAGAATAACAACACAAAAACAATAGTAATCAATTGTACAACAAATAGTATATCATTCCTATGATGGTACCATCAGGTTCGTACAATATAACTCACTGTGCTCCAAGTGAGCGAAAAGAAGAACATCCCCAATGTCTCTATTCCCGGCTTCAAGCCAAAGTTGATTCCGGCTTCAAGCCAATGTTGATTCCGGCTTCAAGCCAAAGTCAATCCACTTCAGTGATCGTCCGTACGATGTCGTATCGAGACCAGAATCCCGTTCGGATGACAGTCACAGTCCCGCTGCCAAAGCTGCGCAAAGGTGCCCTCAAGGCGACTGGGAAATCACACCCTCGGGTGTGGACGTTCCACGGCTCCCACTCGGCGAACCGCAGATTTTCCACTCAAAAGCCATGTTACACACACACACACACACACACACACACACACACACACACACACACACACACACACACACACACACACACACACACACACACACACACACACACACACACACACACACGAATAACGTCTGAATGCGGTGAAAATGGTTGAAGCGAGATGAAAAACCTTGAGCGAAGCGCAAGTCCTGCGCGAGTCAAAATGGCCGACGGCCCGTTCTCGTGGCGTAACGGCACTACGATGATTCTCCTCGGAATCAACCGCAAAACCTGACACGCAGGTTGATCTGTCACAGCGATAACAACTCTGTCACAGGAATCCCTTTCCTGGGAAACCCAAAGTTCACTCGTGACTCTCATTTGCCAACGTTCGCTCCAGACCTCAAAGCAGCTAGGCTTCTTCTCCGACTCACTCGCTCCGCCTTCTCTCCCTCCTCTTCCTCTTCGTCGTCGTCCGGTTCCGGTTTCATTTTAAACATTAACTTTTTTACCTTTTGAAAATAGTAATATCTATTTCCCTCAAACGACAACAATAATAGTACATGGATTCAAAAATGTTTACAGTGGATGAAAACCACAACAACGGAAGTGATGAATCCGTAACAATAGCTATTGGGATCAATGTTAGATGACAGTGAGCACTCACCTCAAAGGGAAAAGCTTTCCTGTATGGATACCGGATGGTTTCACAGCTGGGAGGAGAGAGGAAAGTGGTGGATATTGTAGATGTTGAGCTAGACTTGTGCAGATGTTGACAATAAATGGATTGGTGGGTGAGTTTGTTTAACTTGTTGGGGAAAGTCTGTCGATGCTAAAATGAGTGTCAGTACATGACAGAGACCAACAAACTGTTGAGCATGAAAGCAGCATAGTCTTAAGTTTGGATGTTTGAACAGTTTATATGAATGATCATCAGAGTTATAGGTGGATAGTGGGCTGTTGGAATGGCTTTGAGGTACGCACAATCACCTCCAAGCTGTCTAGCCAGCGTTCGAATCCTGACAGCTATAAATTGTCATCCCGGTGTTTCACAGTAGGGTGATTCATCAATGTGTGTGCTGCTCCGCCGATGAACGTTAAATTGGCGTCCCATCTGCCGGCATTGGTTGGTGGATGTTAAATAGCCCACAGCGCCATTTACGAAGAGTCGTCGAACTATCACCGGCACCCTAGCCAAATTCCAAATTCTTGCCAAAACTACTACTGGGAAGGAAATTGCAAACTGCCCAGTAAAACCCGTGCTTAGGAAGTTGCTTCGGTGACAAACGCTCTATGATTAGTATATATATATATATATATATATATATATATATAGAGAGAGAGAGAGAGAGAGAGAGAGACAGAGACAGAGACAGAGACAGAGACAGAGACAGAGACAGAGACAGAGACAGAGACAGAGACAGAGACAGAGACAGAGACAGAGACAGAGACAGAGACAGAGTCAAGACTTGTTCAGTTGCAGTCGTGGACAGAAACATTTGCACCCTTACAATTTTTTCAAATAACTCACAATTTTCTCTAAAAATAAGTTGAAATTGACAAAAGTATTTGGTCTCCACAATTCTTGTGGTCTCCACAAACCTTTGTTTTTGATTCAGAAGTTAATATATCCTTTTAAATCAGAAAATAACAAGAGAAAAATGACCACAGTGTGGTCACCAGCTGCGACGTGTAGAATCATGAGGATATCTGTTGCAATATGTGCTACCAAATTCGACCAGTCATTAATGTATACGCATGCACTAGCGTCTTTTTGTCTTTCAGCTAAATTTATTCTGGTTTCTTCAAACAAATCACGATTTTAGTCCGCAATGTTCTCACCTCATACGAACGCACGTCCGAGTGTATGCGCATGCGCTATTCAATAATTACACCTAATTTGTGTCAAGTTCTGTGAAACGAGATTGATATGAAAACATTCATGTCGTCTTTGTTGCTAAATGTATTCTGGTTTCTTCAAACAAATCGCGATTTTAGTCCGCGATGTTCTTACCTTATACCAACGCACGTCCGAGTGTATGCCCATGCGCTATTCAAAAAGGCACCCCAACAACAAGAACAACAACGTGGTCCTCTCACTGAGCTGCTCGTCGCAGCTAAAAATAAATGGCATTGACAAAATTATTGACACCCGAGACTTAATATTTGGTAGCATAGCCTTTGGACAAAATAACTGCAGGCAAGCACTTCCTAACGCCATGAATAAGCTTCCTACGCCTCTCTACTGGCAGTTTGGCCCACCCTTCTTGTGCAAACTGCTCCAGCTCTCCCAGATTTGAAGGGTGCCTTCTCTCCACTGCTTCTTTCAGATCTCCCCACAGGTGTTCAATGGGATTTCGATCTGGACTCATTGCTGGCCACTTCAGAACAGTCCAGCATTTTGTCCTGAACCATTCCTGGGTGCTTTTTGAAGTGTTTTTGGTGTAATTGTCCTGCTGCAAGACCCATGACCTTCGATGAAGACCCAGCTTTCTGACAATGGGTTCAACATTGCGCTTCAAAATGCCTTAGTCATCTCCTGATTTCATGATGCCATGCACACATTCAAGGCACCCAGTGCCAGAGGCAGCACAGCAACCCCAAAACATCCCTGAACCTCCTCCATGTTTGACTGTAGAGAAAGTGTTCTTTTCTTTGAAGGCTTCATTTTGTTTTCTGTAAACATAGAGATGATGTGCTTTACCAAAAAGCTCTAATTTGGTCTCATCTGTCCACAGGACATTCTCCCAGAAGGATTTTTGGCTTGTTCAGGAATGTTTTGGAAAACTCCAGTTGGGCTTTCTTAGCAGTAGGGTGTCTCCTACCATAGAACCCCCTTTCATTGAGTTGGTGATGGATGGTGCGAGATGAAACTGTCATACCTTGTGTCTGAAGGTCACCTTGAATCTGTTTGGCAGTTGATAGAGGTGGTTTCTCCAACATCTCTAACAATCTTTCACTGCAATCTTCGATCAACTTTTCTCTTGCAGCCAACGTCCAGGGAAGTTGGCTACAGTGCCATGGGCCTTAAACTTCCTGATAACATTGCGTATGGTGGACACAGGAACATCAGGGCCTCTGGAGATGGACTTGTCGCCTTGAGATTGTCCATGTTTGGTTTCAATCTTGTGCTGACCTCCTTGGACAATTCTCTGGTTTTCTTTCTTTTCTCCATGCTCATTGTGGTACACACGGTGACACAAAACAGCAGAATGAGTCCTTTTCTCTATTCAAACTGTTTGAATGAGTGATTTTTATATTTCAGGCACCTGCAACTCACCACGGGTGAGTTCAATTCCAAAGTAAAGGAGAATCGCCTTCTTGAAATCTAATTATTTCTAACAACTTCTAAAAGGTGCCAATCATATTGTCTGGGCCATTTTAGGATTTCTGTGTGGAATAACCTAAGAGTTAGTAATTTTTTTCAGCTGTTTTGTTTTGTTCCACTGCTAACAAAAGAAATACATATGTGGACACCAAAATATTTTTTTATTTCAACAATTTTCTGGAAGAAATGGTGCATTATTTGAAAAAAGTGCAAGGGTGCCAATATTTTTGGCCACGACTGTACATAATGCTGAGGTTACACTTGCTTTTATATAAGATCAGTTTTGGCAATAGGTTGGTGAAAACAACAAATTCCATAAACTGCATAGACTCTGTAAGCAGCTAATCAGAGTTTGGAGGTCACATTTTTCTGGTGAGGCTGTGAACCTAAATGAACTGTACTTATTCCTGATGTTTGCATGGAAGTGATGTTAGTGGACAATGATGGATACCTCAGTAACAGCTCTATGGTTATTTAATAAATTTAGTGAAGCATGCCATATGAATCCAAAGTGTTACAGTACAACATTCACATTTGGACATGGGATTGCCGCTTTACTTTATAGGGGTACCTCTTGTAGGAAATCTACGCACACGTCTTCTCGCCCTGCACATCCTCGAGGCTATTCTCCCTGCGTGTGACTCATCCGTTGACTCTGAGCAGATGCATCAGGTATTGTAAAGGCTTAGAGTAGCTTTTTATGATCCAGCTGTTCTAATTTTCTCTTTCCATGCCACTGTTGTCCCATATAGTTACATATGGCTTTATGCAAGAACCAATTTAAGCACATTTGTTGGAAACAAGGACATTTCACACATAAAATATAACGCAAGGAGTCTTTAACAATATAAAATAGGTTTTCATTTGTTTCCATTGTCATCGTGACAAATATGCGCTGATAATTCTGTCAAATCTGATGATTTATGGTGTGTACCCCGGCTTAGAATAGGTACACCCTATCCCTGCGCATCGTAAGAGGGGACTAAGGGTTGGCGCCAGGAAGGGCATCCGACAATAAAAAAACATTGCCTCAAACAGGGAACCATGATTGTCATGGGGCCCGCAAGGCTAACCCCTGCTATAGCGGGGAAAATGGCCTTAAAACGATCATTCATTCATTCATTCAATTCTGTCAAATGTAAACGTATTTGAAGAGACAGATGGTTTGATCAAAATCGGAAAAAGAAACTTAAAAATAGTTGTTATCTCATTTTAAAGCTTTTTTAAATTTTATTTTCATGTTTTAAACTATTCGGTGGTGCCAATTTCACAAAGTTTTGATTTAAAAAAGAGGAATATTTATGTGATAGTGAAGATGACCTCTGAACCACTTTGAATGTGCCACTTCACTTCAATTCTGTCATCACTTTGAACTTCTAGCATCGTTTTGAACAGTCACATCTCTAAGTTATCGCTTGTGAAGCTTCTTTTTGGAACAGATATGACTCAAAATGATTCTTTGGAAATTGGCTGAAAGAGAAGGTGTTGCTTTACGTTATAATTGGTGTTATTTGCTTCTCATCATAGTTGACTTTCATTCTTGCTGAAACTTTGGCAAAATAGTGCTAATCTTGCAGATGACTTTTGTGGATGGACGGGAGATTTTAAATGTAAGAATAATCTTTGTAGGTAAATAATAATGTTGAACTAATAAGGTTTCAAAAGTGATGCAGGTCCGTTCATGCAATTTTTGATGGTGAACAAATAACAATAAGTTCGAGAAACTGTTAATTTGATATGGCAATATTACACCTGGTTGTTTTTTTAATGATCTAAGACTCATGGTGGAGCTTGCATCACATAATTTCAGGGCAAACACATTAGTGGATGTCAGTGTACTTGTCCATAAAGAGTTACAAGAGAAGGGTATTGGTTTTTGAATTGGCAAATCAACAATGGAAATATCCGTATAAACACATGGGAACACCAGAAAGCCAAACCAGAATGTTACTTTTCTCTCTGCTTGCTGGTTCTTGAAAAACAAACAAATAAATAAACAAGAAGATGTTGTGCAGTACACGATACTAGCAAAATCCACCCCTCCCCCAAAAAAGGATACGTCAAATTGTCCATTTCATTAAGATTTAAATTGATGATCTTAATCAAAGCTTGGGTCAATCAGATTAATATTGATGATTTTTCAGATGAAAATTGGTATTAGTAGTTTGACCTTGAGTTGACCTTTGCCTTTTGACTTCAAAAATAGTTGATTTACCAATTCAGTGAGGTACTCTGCAATTGCTGTTTAATTGTTAAGTCAATCAGATGAAAATTGTTGATTTTTTCCAAGTGAAAATTGATGACTTTGGAAGTTTGACCTTTCACCTTTTAGCCTAAAAAGGGTTTCTCAATTTAGTGACTCAATATGCAAATGCTGTTCAATTTTAAAGTCAATCGGAGGAAAAATGACAATTTTAGAAATTTGACCTCAAGATGACCTTAGACCTTTGACCTCAAAATCAATAGGTCTCTTCCTTTTGACCAACTCTACCATCTGGTAAAGTTTCGTGAAGATCGGTTTAAAATTGTGACCTATAGGTGATTTACAGACAAACAGACAGACAGACAGCCAGAAAGAAAAATCACTTAAAGAGCGACACTTGGCAAAGAGAACAAAGTAGAATGACACTCAGTACAGCATCCTTTTGACCTCATAATAATTGGTGGTTGAATACAGTGACTTGATATGCAAATTGTCTTTAAATTTTAAGTTGATCGGATGAAAATTGACAATTTTAGAAATTTGGCCTATGTTGACCTCAAGAATAGTTGGTGGTTGAATTCATTTAGCTGATATGTTAATCTGATTCAAATTTTAAGTCAATCGGATGAAAATTGAGTATTTTAGAAATTTGTAAAAAGGTGGTTGACCTTTTGGCCTATGTTGACCTATTGGCCTGTGTTGATCTGCAAAATAGTTGGTGGTTGAATTCAGTTCTCTGATGTATAAATCCTATTCAAATTTCAAGTCAATCGGATGAAAAGTGAGGATTTTATAAATTTGAAAAGGTTGTTGACCTTTTGGCCTATGTTGACGTTTTGGCCGATGTTGATCTCCAAAATAGTTGGTGGTTGAATTCAGTTAGCTGATATGTAAATCCTATTTAAATTTGAAGTCAATTGGATGAAAATTGAGGATTTTAGAAATTTGAAAAAAGTGGTTGACCTTTGGCCTATGTTGACCTTTTTCCTTTTGACCTCAAAAATTTATAGGATTTTGTCGGACCATGAACTCCACCATTTGGTGAAGTTTCTTGAAGATTGGTTTAAAAGTGTGACCTGTAGGCAAGTATAAATGAGCAGACAGACAGACAAACACACGCACACGCACACGCACACACACTCCCCTTGTCAATATACGTATATATATATATTTTTGCCAAGTAATAACGCACAAGACCAACCAATATACTTGAAAAATCTTCGATTTTGCAAGTAATAAACAGCAAAGAAGTGAATTTCAGTGCTATTTTGATACTCGTTTTGTTTGATAATGCTTAGCTTGCTTGTTAAGAAGCTAAAACTCAATTTGCTGGCAAGATGGCATATGCCATGGAGGTACGCACACTCGCCTCAAAGCTGTCTAACCTGAGTGCGAATCCCGACCCAATTATAAACTGCCATCCTGTAGTTTCACAGGCAGGGTGATTCACCAATGTGTTTGCCGTCCCTCGGAGGGACGTTAAACTGGTTTCCCCGTCTGCCTGCGTTACTTGGTGGACGTTAAAGACGTTACGGTGTCCTTCACAAAGAGTAGACGAGACATCACCGACACCATGGCCAAATGACAAATTCCTGTCCAAACCTATAGAGGGGGCACTGCATCAGCAGCATAGCCATGTTCGCAGCAATGATTCTCTATGTGCTTTGATTGTTGCCAGTGCTCTTTTAGTGTGAAGTTCTCCATATTGGCCAGGTGGAAATAATTTGGTTCACATAAAATAATGGGAGCGTCTTCTTTTGCAGGTGATTGAACGACTTCTCATTCTCCTGGCTGACTCCATGTGGGAACTTCCCTTCTGTCTACTCAAGAACACAGCTTTGACAGAGACTGAAGAAGAACTGAACCTGCTGGTAAACCGACTTTGTTTTCAGCAAATGCATCAAATCAAAGTAACTAGAAGTTGAGGAAGTTTTAAGGCCGGTGTTGGCTTAGCGGTTAGGGTGCCGGCTTGGGATCTTAGGATCCTGGGTTTGATTCCCGGCTGATCAGTGAATTAACGCCAGGGGGATTGACTCAGCCTGTCATCCTTCCGAGGTTGGCAAATTGAGTACCAGCTTGCTGGGATGAATGATCCCGGTGTGTACCCCGATTTAGAATAGGTACACCGTATCCCTGTCCATTGTAAGAGGCGTCTAAGGGTTGGTGTCAGGAAGGGCATCCGGCCATCAAAACATTGCCTCAAAAAGGGAACCATGAGGTCATGGGGCCCGTAAGGCTAACCCCTGCTCTCGCGGGCAAAAATGGCCTTAAAACTATCATTCATTCATTCATTCAAGTTGAGGAAGTTTTGGAGCAGAACATTTAGAAATCAAGTCAAATCCATGAAATCTAAAGGTATTCTTCCTTGCATCATTCACACAATTTAATATAGATGCGCACTTTTTAAATTTCTGCAGCACTTTGTTGCATTCTATACAAAGCCGGCTTATTCAAGTCCACTAAACACCTCTCATGCACTGCACCTTTTGATATGATTTGTACAGCTGGAATCTGAAAGAAATGTATGAATTCCAATTCTAACAGCACAGGCCACTGAAGGCATGCGGTGAAGATGAGAACCTCCCCATACAAGAGGTGTCCTTTGACCCAGAGAAGACCATGTATTGTGCTGTTGAGGGTGGAACTATGTTGGCCCATGGCAGTGGTGGAAAAGGATATGGGCTGGCATCCACCAGCATCTCATCTGGCGCATACCAGTGGAAGGTAGGCACTGCAATAACTGTCGCTTTAATCTTGCACTGCCAAGGCATTTCATTTGTTCAGTGCAAAAAATTCACATCAGTCAAATGCATTATAATTATCTCCACCTGTTTTGTAAAAATGGGAGTTGGCTCTGTCTGTCTGTGTCTGTCCGTCACACTATCGAAATAAATATATTTCTAAAGAAAGGAGAAATATATCTATCTCACTGTATAAAGAAAATAAATCACAATATTGTCACACTAAACTTGGTAGTTTTGATCGCCAGATGGGAAGAATGTGCGAGAGCAGCATAATATTTGGCCCCGTCCCATGTCAAAAGGTCAAATCTCCAAAAGTGCAATTACGGGCACATTTTAATGTATTTTTTAATGAAACTTTGTATATGCAATCAACATGGTGGGCGCATGAAATATACAACGACTTTTTGGATGTGACGCTTGGTGGTGAAAAAGAATTAACTCAAAATTTGATCGTGTCATTCCCAGTGGAACTTTTGGCCATCTTTTAACTTTGCTTTCGGTAGGAAGTGTGGGGATTTGCAAAGGCATGCTATCGGCTTCACTCTAGTATAATATGGGCATGCGCCAAAGCTGGGAATATTAGTAAAGCCAAAGTGTGTGTGTGTTTGTGTGTTTGTGTGTGTGTGTGTGTGTGTGTGTGTGTGTGTGTGTGTGTGTGTGTGTGTGTGTGTGTGTGTGTGTGTGTGTGTGTGTGTGTGTGTGTGTGTGTCAGCTCTATTACGAGCCTTAGCCTAATTAAGCTTATATAATTCCTTTTGAAAAGAATTATCACCTGTTCTTAAAGCCTTCTCATATTCATCCTCTTCAACCCATCCAAATTCCACCATAAGGAAGAGATTGAGACATCGCCCATCCATAATGATTGTTGGAATCATAATACAGAACAACAATACAGGGAGGCATTAAAAGAGAGGCTGAATATGGTAGAGGATGTTGTGGTTGAGCTTGAAAGTGGTTGGATGTCAATGAAAGAAAGTCTGTTGGGAGCCGTTGGTGAGGTATGTGGATGGGCAAAAGGACCACCGAGGCAATCGGAAACATGGTGGTGGGATGATGAAGTTGGAAAGAAGATTGACGAGCAGAGGAAGAAGTTCAAGGAGTGGCAGGAGGCGAAGGGTACGGGGGCAGAAAAGGAAGAGCATGAAAGTTATAAGGCCGCCAAGAAGGCTGCAAAGAAAGAGGTAGCAAAAGCGCAGGAGGCATGTCGGAAAATGTTCGGAGAACACTTGGATTTGGAAGAGGGTCAGAGAGCGGTATTCAGGATGGCAAAGCAGATAGCGAAAGAGAGGTGTGATGTGATGGGGGTGAGTTGCTTGAAGGATGAAGTGGGACATATCGTTGTGGACCCAGATGGAATTAAAGGAAGATGGAAGAGATATATGGAAATGCTGTTGAATGCAGAGAATGAATGGGATGGCAACATAGAGAGTATCCCAGTTTTAGGACTGGCAGAGAAGATAACCGAGAAGGAAGTTGAGGAAGCGATTAAAGCAATGAAGAGTAGAAAAGCCGGAGGGCCGACGGGAGTTGTGGGAGATATGTTGAAGGCAGCGGGAAATTGGGTTGTGAAGAGAATGACAGAGATTTGCAATCTGGTGGTGAAAGAAGGCCGCATTCCAGTGGATTGGGAACTGAGTACCCTCGTCCCTCTATACAAGGGGAAAGGTGACCCTCTGGACTGTGGCTCGTATCGAGCGATAAAGTTATTGGAGCATGGAATGAAGGTATTGGAAAGGGTGTGTTGGAGAGGAGGATAAGGAAGAAAGTGAAGATTGACGAAATGCAGTTTGGATTTATGCCAGGAAGAGGAACGACAGACGTGCTTTTTATTGTGAGGCAGTTGCAGGAGAAGTACATGGAGAAGAGGAAGAAGTTGTTTCTTGGGTTTGTTGATCTGGAGAAAGCATTCGATAGGGTTCCACGTGAAGTAGTGACATGGGCATTGAGGAAGTTAGGAGTGGAGGAATGGTTGATCAGAGTAGTGATGGCAATGTACAAAAGAGCGCGCACAGCTGTAAGGACGAAGGACGGGAACAGTGGTGAGTTTGAGGTGAAGGTGGGAGTGCATCAGGGGTCGGTACTAAGTCCACTTCTATTTGTAGCTGTGATGGAGGTGCTGGCTCGGAACGTAAAGGAGGGTTTACCGTGGGAGTTGTTGTATGCAGATGATCTGGTGTTGATTGCAGAAAGTATGGATGGACTGAAGGAGAAGATGAACAAGTGGAAGGAATGTATGGAGACAAAAGGTCTGAAGGTGAATATCGGAAAAACAAAGGTGAGGGCAAGTGGTAAAGCATGTGGTGAGGTGGAAAGAACTGGGAAGTGGCCATGTGCTATGTGCAGGAAGGGTGTCGGAGTGAACTCAATTCAATGTGCAATGTGCGCTGAGTGGGTTCATCAAAAATGTAGTGGTTTGAGAGGGTCATTAACCAGTGTGGCAGCTACGTTCAAGTGTAAGTGTGCACAGAGGGAGCTGCAGATGGAGGAAATGTTGAGTTGGATCTTGGAGACGGCGTGAAGCTCGAAGGTGTGAAAACATTTTGTTACCTCGGAGACATGCTGAATGGAGAAGGTGGATCAGACTCGGCAACGGTTGCTCGAGTGAGATGTGCATGGAAGAAGTTTCGGGAACTGAGTGGCATGCTGACGAGGAGGGGAGTGTCGTTGAAGCTGAAGGGAAAGGTGTATGCTGCATGTGTGAGAAGTGTTATGATTTATGCGAGCGAGACATGGGTAATGAACGTAGAGCAGCAACGAAGGCTGGAAAGGGTGGAAATGTGAATGGTTCGGTGGATGTGTGGAGTATCGTTGAGAGAGAGGAAGCCAAATGATGAATTGCGAAAGATGATGGGAATAGAGCCTGTGATGGATGCTGTGAAGAGAAACAGTTTGAGATGGTTTGGTCATGTGTTGAGGAAGGATGAAAGTGACTGGTTGAGAAGAGTGATGGAAATGAATGTGGAAGGAAGTAGAGGATGGGGAAGATCGAGAAAGACTTGGCTAAAGATGGTCGAAGAAGAAATGCGGGCCAGGGGGTTAACAAGGGGAGATGCAGAAAATAGGGCAAAATGGAGAACATTGTCATGGGGACCACAAGGCTAACCCCCGCTCTTGCAGGGAAAATGGCCTTTTAAAATGCCAACAACAATACAGGACAACAATTAATGGATGCACCAAAGCACTAGCAGAGGAATTGCAGAAAGGTGGGAATAGTTTCTCAGCTCGGTGCAGTAATGATGCTCAGTCATGGAAACGAGATTGACCATGAGGTGGTGGTGGGCTGCAGACTAGAAATCCTTACAGGAAGATGTCGAGACAATAGAATCAGAAAGACGGTTCCACAGACGATAAAAGTGGCTATGAATGAATGGACACTTGGGGACAGTAACAAGGAACGGTTTTCTCGAAGAACGCATGTGATCCGGAGTGGCAGGGGCTAGGTGGAGAGGTGAGTAGACAGGAGGAGCAAGACCAAAATCGAGCCAGTGAAAAAACATCGTTTTTAAGCTAAGTTATTTGTAAAAAACAGTAGATTTGTCATAGTCATTTTGGAATTGATAACTTTTGCAGATAGAATGTTGTGTGGTGAGGAGATACTTGATAAATTAAGAGATTGTGATACAGCTGTTGAGATACTCTATCCGAATTTACCCGTGAATGGCCTGTGTGCTTTTTATTTTAAAATCTTACCGTAGTTCCTGATTTTGAAGGAGAACCGAGGCAACGAAGGTACATGTGTGGGCCTTTCTCGCTGGCCAGTGCGAGATTTTAACCATCGTACCACATCGGACATGTGGTTGTACCGCGCATACAGTGGAAATCTGTACCACAATGGAGAGCACACACTAACGTTGAGCAGTTTCACTCAAGGAGACAACATCACTTGTGTGTTGGACACTGAGGCACGCACAATCTCGTTCGGCAAGAATGGCGAAGTACGTACATGTGATTTGTGAAATGACGGAAAGCATTTTGCCGAAGATGTTTGTTGTGCAACTGGACATCAAGATGATATTGGAGGGAAATGGTTATAAAAACCTAAGATTTGGACATTGAAATATTAACAGTTCTTGGTCTGCCTGACCCAGTTGGATGCGGTTTTTCAGATGATGTTTGTGAGCTCTTCTATGTGCTTCAACAATATTGTTACCGTGATGTTTTTTGAATTTGGGCCCATTTGTTTGATTGTCTGTTTGTTGGTGTGTTTGTCTGTTTGTCAGCACAGAATGTGCCAATGTAGGCCACAACCACCTCGTAGAGGTAGCTCGTCGTACATATTATCTTTTTCAACCTAGTACCTCTATAAAGTATGTATAATTACAATGTGAATATGTATTTAAAATATGTACTATAAAACCACATAATAACAAGTCTGGGCGAGGATATGCAATCTTTGATTGCTCAATGTTCATTCTATTTTTATAAAGTAGATGTCATAATAATAGAGGGAGCAATAGTGTTTCATCGAAGGAGACGCCATGAAATGCTGCTGATGAAAAGGAGGCCATTCTTTCACAACATTCTCTTTCCATGACGATTCCATTTACTCCCAACGTTTTTCACCTCTTTCCCATTCCTGTAATACACTCCTGGATTCCTTTGAATCCCTGCCTTCCTCTCTTCGATTTCTCACCCACACCCTTGTAGTATAAGTATAGTTCAAAATTGATTTGGACCTTAAATTCTACAAAATCAAAAAGTATACATTGTGGTTTGATGAAACTTCAGTTCTTTCGCATGGTAGTCCTCCACTACACGTGCAAACTTGTCCCATCGATGTAGTAGCACATTAATGCAATCCTCCATGCAAGTCGTTGGGAGGCAGAATATTTTACATCTGTATGTTTTGAGGTCTTCATAATTCAGAAATTTTTTGCCACCCAAATATTCTATCCACAGAGATAAAAATTTGTAACATGACGAGTGTGGATTGGGTGGGGGATGGTTTGACACTCATCTCTGCTCAAGCAGCAGTGGTCACATTTTCTGCGTGAGGACGAGCATGATCACGCAAAACGTGATCACCCCATGGGAGAATATATGGCCGTCATATGCATACAGTTTGTCTTTCATTCTATAAAAAGTCACTAATGCTGTGCATTTACAGATTTCTAATGTTCAGTAAATCTAATGTGCATTAAACTGATAAGATTCCAAAACGCTAATGCCATACTTGGCTGCACGTTCAATTTACTTGTTGGGGGCAGAGAATGTCTCCATCCAGCCCTTCCAGCCCTCAACACGTCACATCCTTCATCTCCTTCCTCTGGTATTGTTCCTGGAGATATGGTACAGTGGCCACACAATTTGCCTTTTGATCAAACGTGAGATTATGTCATACCCATGTTGCACTTTGCCTTTTTCATTTTCAAGTGAGAATGAATGTTTTTTTTCCACACTTCCAATACTGACATCCTTCTTCATCCCTCTTTCCCTTCTTCTGCATTCTGCAATGTCACATCTTGTACTCAACTGGTTATGTTAAATTTCCAAGATTGAGCCTCTTTAGTCAGAGCAAGGGTTGGAGGTTCGGGGAAGGGAAAGGGTATGTTGGGGAGCATGAGCACTTTTAATTTTTGCCTAACTGACAGCAGTTAGTTGCATGTGAGAATCTTCAAGATAATTTATCAATTCATGGCCATTTTTGAATTTGCTGCACCATTCGAATAAGCAATTACACAAAAGACATATCACCAAGTTGTGCAGTGTCCTGTTAATTTCAGCCGGTTTGATGTTCTCCTTCAGAAGGAATGTAACGATACCCCTCTGCGGCTGTTGCCTGCCATAATGGTTTTACCCATGATGTTTTGATGAACACTGATGTCGCTTCTTGTTTATCTTGCTCAGGGTAGACAAAATTCCTGCACAAAATTTAAATATTGAACTGTTATTTACATATTTTGTTTTTTATAAGACAAAGTCAACATCATCTTTGAACCACCTTCGTATATGGTTCCCAATTGTTCGCCCGGTACTTGAAGGTTCACCATGCCCTTTCAAATTTGCAGACAGTTAAATTAAATTAAATATTTGAAGGATAAGGACTTTTGATGTAAAGTCAAATTGTTGTAGCACATGGTAGTATCTGAACCTTTCATATCCTTGTTGATGTTTTAAAGGTGTTTATTGATAACGAGCAGAGTACCCACCCTCTGGATTACCCTTCGGGTGGCTGGAGATTGCACATTGCTTTCTGAAAAAAAGTATAGTCTGTATGTTGCAAGAAGACTCTAGATGTTTGTGTGGCGTGTGTTTAAAGGGGTCTAATGGGTCGAGAGGGTCTAAATGTCTACAGCTCAAAAAGGGTCTATGGGGTTTAACGGGTGTAAGATGCTGTATTTGAAGATAACTGTAACTAAAAATTAACATTGCTGTGTATTCTTATTCTTTCAGAGCAATAATTGATGATGAAGCAAGTGAAAGAAAATAAATTATTCCTTTTATAAGTAGTACTTTGATATTATAGATTACAAGTATGGACTATAGTACATAGTCATATAATGATATACATGTGAACATACATGTCATTAAGAACCACGTTAGAAAACACATGTTGACATCTCACCATTGAGTGTCCGATTGACCTTTACGTTGTGATTTTATTCCATGGTAGTCTGTAGCTCATGATGAGGGTGCAGTTATTGATAATTCTTTGCTCTGTCTCACTACATTGTCTCAAGGCCCACAATTTATGTAAAACTGCGCTTGAACAATGATTGCTGATCTCGAGCAAATAGTAGCGTTGAATCGGGTCGTTATTGTGGCATGTTTTGCAGGACCCCAGACTTGCTTTTGAAGATGTGGATGCTGCAGATCTTTACCCATGTGTCATGTTCTACAGTAGCAACCCTGGGGAGAAGGTGTGAATTTCTTAGAGCATGCAGTGATGCTAATAGAAGACATGGATGGCTTATACATGACATGCTATGATTTTGGCAATACTTCCTATCATTGTTCAGCAACAATCCAATGCACATGCATATTATTATAATGGAGCAAACGTATATGGTTATGTATGTATGTATGTATGTATGTATGTATGTATGTATGTATGTATGTATGTATGTATGTATGTATGTATGTATATTTGTGACTGAAACGTCTTCTTCTTCTTTTTAAAATATATATTAAACCGATAAACATGGTCTATGAAGCCGTGAGGCGGTGAAGCCATGTGACAATATATCTATTAATTATGTACTGTTTGAATATCGGTTGCATCGTGCCGATTCATTACATACTGTTGGAATATACCTTTTGGCTCTTTAGACTGCTGAGACCCCTTAGACTGTTGACGACCCTTCAAGTTCCAAAAGACCCTTAAGACCAGGAAGGCCCCTAAAGATCCTGAAGACCCTTAAAGACCCAGAGGATCCAAAATAACGCGAAGACCCTGAAGACCGAAAATACCCCGGAGACCCAAAAGACACCAGAAGAAGAAGAGCGGAGGTTGGCCTTTTTTGAAGCAATATGTTATGGCCAGATGCCTTTCCTGCCACCAACCCTGTTAGTCGCCTCTTGTGACACACAGGGAATTACCAGTGAACTGGTACTCAATTTGCCGACCTGGCTGAGAAGGATGACAGGCTGAGTCAACCCCCCTGGTGTTAATTCAGCGATCGACCGGGATTCGAACCCAGGATCCTAGGATCCCATGCCGGCACCCTAACCGCTAAGCCAACGCCAAGCTAGACCCAAAAGACACCGAAGACCCAAAAGACACCGAAGACCCAAAAGACACCGAAGACCCAAAATACACCGAACACCCAAAAGACTCAAAAGGTACAAAGACCCCGAATTCCATTACAGACCACAAAGACCCTTAAGAGCCTAAAGACCTGTAAGATGCTTTAGACCCATAAGACCATATTGGACCCTTGACCATTAGAGCTTTAGACCACTTGTGCCTTTCTAGATTGCAAATAAATTACAAATAAATAATATCACCAATGTTGCAAATATTTCTTTACAAAAAAAACGTTTGTATTATGATTGGTGTAAATCATGACAACACAGCAATTCACGTACAGTCATTATCCTCAGTTAATACAAGCCTGTGCCTCTGTAGCGACGTGTGGTGAGGCGAGCGCAGCGAGCCGATTCACGCTAGTTTTAATAATAATGAGTTCCCCTTACAAGGAACTTTGACGCAAGAGGAGTCCATTCGGCCCATTGAAGCATGTACCAAAAAAATGCAAAATGGCCAAAATGATATATAGCAGGATATCTCAAAATGTTATGAATGGATTTGGACGAAACTTGGTGGAGAGGTTGCGTTTTTGAAAAGGACTAATCGTTTCTATTTTGGTGAAGATCTGAATATGGATTCGGCTACAATAATTATTGAATTTCTAAATGATTCTTCACCATTGACAGATCGGGCGAAAAGCGATATATTACATGATATTAAAAAAAGTTATGGACGGGTTATGAATAAATTTGGTGGACAAGTTGGTTAGGTGAGAAGAACAAGCCGATTAGATTTTGGTTCAGGTCCGAATCCAGATCCGGCCTATCAGTGGGATGCAAAAGTAAACTGTTCACCAGGCGGAGGTATGCTCTCGACTGAGTGCCGTGCTAGTTATTATTATTGATCATTGCCATCAATATATAATATCTATGGGAGTTTCATTTGCGGTTACAGTTTTCCAATACCACTGCGGAATAGTAAACTGGCCACAATCGGGAATTGAAAAAACTCGATATCAAAACAAGGAAACTCCTCACTATCCACAAAATGTTCTATAAAAATCAGTGCATCCCAAGAATGTACCTGCCAAAAAAAGAACCAAGTAGCAGCCTGATGGAACTCAATCGAGTGCACTGAGCAACAACTGTAGGATTAGCAGAGCACATGAAAAGTTCAACAGATTACCAGATACAATTTGTATACAAGTAAGAACACAACAAACTAGAAAAGGTGTCTCATTCACCTTGCAAAAAACTTCCAAAAATAGGTACAAATTGAAAATGTCATGCACCAAACCGAAAAAAGCAACAAATACATAGCCCCAACAATTGCAAAAAAGGTGAAAGGAAAATACAAAACGAAATATAAACATATATCGTGACAACCGCAAGAAAGATAAAATATCTGTGGAATATGAAAAAGAATTGGACTTATTGGGGATAGACAAAGAAGGATCACTGGAATGGCTAAGAAGAGGTCAGCTCAATTGGGACGGAGAACAAATCATAATAAATACCCAAGACCAAGGACAATGCACCAACGACTTAAAAAAGATGGTGAGACTGAGCCAAATGGTCAGGTTTAGATTCTGCAAGGTAGAAATATAAAACACTAGTCACGTTGTATCGGGATGTAAAAAATACTCATGTCCGAAAAGTTGTACACACAAAGGCACAATAAAATATGTAAAGTTGCACATCTGCAAACATTTCAACATCCCAGTCCCAGAAAATGCATATAAACACAACCCAAAAGTTATCGTTGAAAACGAGGATGTAATGCTCACATACAACATGATGATCCTATCAAGCCTGAACATAAAAAAACAAAGCACTGCGATCGGTCGTAGTACTGAGTTACAAAAAGGAAAAGAAGGCATTGCTCATTGAGGTTACAGTACCGAGCAATTTTTGTGTAAATAATGCAGAAATCAAGAAAGTGACAAAATAAATATGAAGT
>NC_136262.1:221082280-221164780 GCF_964187855.1 Myxine glutinosa | reverse complement strand
TTGACTTTTTCAACATATTTCAACATACAGCTATTTTATCTTCATTTCAACAATATTGATAGATAAAGGTGATATAATATAACAAATATCATGAAACATTTACATTTTGTAGTCCATTGTATAATTTAAATAAACATAAATGCAAATTTCGCATGTGGAAAAAGTAAGTACACCCCTACATTTATCACCGCAAGATGCTGAAAGAAGTCTCGAAGAACCCCAGAATGTCATAACGGGACCTACAGGTAGCTCTTGCCACTGTTGATGTCAAAGTGCACGAGGCTACGATTAGAAAGAGGCTGCACAAATTTGATCTGCATTGGAGATGTGCCAGGAGGAAACCTTTGCTGTCCAGAAAGAACATCAGGGCAAGACTAAAGTTTGCCAATGAACACCGAGGCAAAGACCAGCACTTCTGGAACAATGTGCTCTGGACAGATGAGTCAAAGGTAGAGGAGCTATTTGGCCACAGTACCAGAAGACATGCTTGGCGAAAACCAAAGACAGCATTTGACAACAAGAACCTGATACCAACTGTAAAGCATGGTGGTGGAAATATTATGGTTTGGGGCAGCTTTGCTGCATCAGGGCCTGGGCAGCTCACCATCATAGAATCCACTATGAATTCTTCATTGTTCCAGAGGGTGCTTGAGGATAATGTGAGGCCATCTGTCGGAGAGTTGAAGCTCAACCAAAGGTGGACCTTGCAACATGACAATGACCCTAAACATACCAGTAAATCCACCAAGGAATGGCTGAAAAGAAAGAAATGGATGGTTCTGAAATGGCCAAGTCAAAGCTCGGATCTAAATCCCATCAAGATGTTGTGGGGAGATTTGAAACGAGCTTTGCATGCAAGAAACCCTTCAAACATCACACAGCTGAAAGAATTCTGCATGGAGGAGTGGGCAAATATTTCTCCCAATCGATGTCAGAGACTGGTAGACAGTTATAAGAAACGCCTACTTGAGGTTGATTCTGCTGAAGGGGGCAATACCACCTATTAGAGCCAAGGGTGTACTTACTTTTTCCACAGAAGGAAATGGCATCTCTGTTAATTTTTTGTTTAACAAATTATTGCAAAGTCAATTTCTCATTGGTTTTTGTTCAATTAGATCACCTTTATCTGTAGATACTGTTTAAATGAAGATCAAATATTGATATGTCCACATATGTTAAAAAGATTTAAAAAAACATTTCATGGGGTGTACGTACTTTTTCCACATGCAAAATTTGCATTTGTTTATTTGAATTATACAATGGACTACAAAATGTAAATGTTTCATGATATTTGTTGTATTATATCACCTTTATCTATCAATATTGTTGAAATGAAGATCAACTAGCTGTATGTTGAAATATGTTGAAAAAGTCAAAACTTTACATGGGGTCTACTTACTTTTTCCACATGCGAAATTTGCATTTATGTTTATTTAAATTATACAATGGACTACAAAATGTAAATGTTTTATGATATTTCTTATATTATATCACCTTTATCTGTCAATATTGTTGAAATGAAGATCAAATAGCTGTATGTTGAAATATGTTGAAAAAGTCAAAACTTTACATGGGGTCTACTTACTTTTTCCACATGCGAAATTTGCATTTATGTTTATTTAAATTATACAATGGACTACAAAATGTAAATGTTTTATGATATTTCTTATATTATATCACCTTTATCTGTCAATATTGTTGAAATGAAGATCAAATAGCTGTATGTTGAAATATGTTGAAAAAGTCAAAACTTTACATGGGGTGTACTTACTTTTTCACGTGACTATATATATATGCATAATAGTTATATTTTTAACAGGGGAGTAAATGAGAGAGAGAGAGATATAGAATTCACAGGGAAGTATCATTGGCCATCAGCTCTTTTTAAAATTGATTAAAACTGAGGCCTTATTTTTCTTTTCCTGGTATGCAGGTGAAGATCTGTGACATGCAGATGCGTGGTGCACCTCGTGACCTCCTGCCTGGTGAGCCAACTTGCAGCCCTGGTGCCATGGTCCTGGCTGAGGCGACGGTACAGCTTGTGCGTGTTCTCCATTGTACAGAGAGATGGGATGCTGTCGTTGGACACCTTCTTCTCGAGAGACTACAGGGCATCCGGCGTTGTCTGACTCCGAGCCCAAAGTATTTCCCAGCACGCATTATGCTTTGATTCCAAAAATATCATCATATAACTACTTTCATATTCCTTATTTAATCTATATATCAAAGTAGCGGGATTTCTCTGTCCGTCCGTCCTTCTGTCTGCCACGCTCTTTTCTCTGGAACAGTGTTGCATCTAGTGCTTGGCTAGGATGGGACGGCACCAGCATTCAATCAGTCCCATCGCTTGGCTGATGGCAGTTGAACATCTTAACCCATATATCTGACGTCTGTAGAAGACGTTCTGAATGCCAGACGTTAGGCATTGGAATAATGGATTTAAAAAGATGATATGACGGTGTAGTAAGACTGTTATGTCTGGGACGTCATTGTGGGCCAGGCTAGGCCTTTGTGGTGGTGTATTTTTCGCGACTGAATGAGAATTGCATTTTGCAACTTGGAAGAAAAAGTAACATCTGATCCCTGGGAACATAAAACGAATTCATAATATTGTTTTCTGGTGAATAAGCATGCATATTACTAAAATTAACGCTCGGTTATTGGCAGTGAACAAAATGTTTCTGAAATAAAAAAAATTGTGAATATTGCCTGTTAATAAAATGCATTACTGTACAGTACTGACGGACCTTGGCATTCACGGGGGATATGTTCCTGGAAATGCCGAGAATGTTGAATCTAAAAATGTGGCGACATTGTTTCAATGGGAAAAGGGGGATAGGTTCCTGGCGGTTCCTGATACATAGGGGAGAATTTTAAAAGTTAAAAAGCTGTCTACAGCAAATGCACATGATTACAGTTACATTAAAAAGTGCTTATAAACAAAAAACAACAACACCAGGTCCCGTTTCCAATGTTTATTGAAGGAATGCGATTACAGTTTATTAAAAGTGCTTGACCAACTGTACCGTGAAACTATAAAAACAACAACAACAGCAGGTAGTACCACCAACAACAGTAGTACACAACAACAAACAAACACACCATAATGACAAAGTGAAAACATATTTTTAGAAATCTTTACAAATTTATTAACGATGAAATACAGAAATATCGAATTCACAAAAGTGTTCAGCCCCCTGAGCCAATACTCCGAAGAAGCGCCTTTGGCAGTGATTGCAGCTTCGAGTCTTATTGGGTATGTCTGCATCAGCTTTGCACATCTGGATTTGTAGAGTTTCTTCCTTGCAGATTTGCTCAAGCTCTGTCAAGTTGGATGGGGAGTTTTGGTGAACAGTAATCTTAAGGTCTTTCTGCAGATTCTCAATGAGATTCAAGTCTGGGTTTTGGCTGAACCGCTCAAGCACTTTTACGTTCTTGTTCTGGAGCCATTCCAGTGTTGCTTTGGTTGTGTGCTTGAGGTCATTGGCCTGTTGAAACCTAAATCTTCACCACAGTCCAAGGGCTAAAAGTCTTCTTTTTTTGAAGTCACCATGTCTTTTGCACTCTGAAACAGGTTCTCCTCAAGGCTTTGCCTGTATTTGTCTCCATTAACGGTTCCCTATATCCTTACAAGTCTCCCAGCCCCTGCCGCTGAAACGCATCAAGGTCCTTCTTGCCGGTTGCAGAGGTTGGTCCAAAAGCTAGTTCTGGAAAGAGTCTGGGAAGTTCTATATTCTTTCCATTTCCTAATGATGGAGCTCACTGTGCTCTTGGGAATTTTCAACACTCTAGAAATTGTTTTGTACCCTTCCCCAGATCTGTGCCTCCTCATAATTCATTGGACTTCACGGTAGAGTTTCTGCTCTGACATGCACTGTCAACTGTGGGATCTTGTATGGAAAGGTGTGTTTCTTTCTCAATCATGTCCAATCAAATGAATTGGCCACAGGTGGACTCCAATCAAGTTGTAGAGTCATCTCGATGTGCCCAATTTGGCGTGTCATTGCAAAGGGGCTGAATATGTATTGACTCAAGATATTTCAGCTTTACATTTTCAATTAATTTGGGAATATTTCTATGAAAACAATTCCACTTTGACATTATGTGGGATTATGTGTAGATCAGTGACAAAAAATTCTCAATTCAATCCATTTTAAATTCAGGCTGTAGCACAACAAAATGTGAAAATGTCGGGTGTGAGTACTTTCTGAAGGCACTGTGAATGGCGTCATCACTGTTTGGAGGTGGGAGCGGAGGGAAAGTTGCAGCAAGAGATACTCCTGTGGTTTGGGAGGTGTAAGAGAAGGAACCCTTGAGTGAGGAATGGACTTGATAATCTGAATTGGTTTATATTTCTGTGGTCGTGAAGATTACTGTATTGGTAGATGTGTTAACTGTCTTTTAACCACATTGCACGTTCGTTTCACTTTGAATTTATTATGATTTAATGCATCTCTAGAATTCACAAACGCTGGTCTGCTCCACCGGGTGTCTTGGAGGTGGACGATTGTGATTCTGAGAGCAATGAGGGTCGTGCTTCACGCCTCACTGCCGTTGAGCTGACTGAGGTTCAGCTGTGTGCACTGTGCCTTGAAGTATGGCCTGCATTGGCCGTCATGGGTGGTGTGGATCAGGGCCTGCGGGTTGGTGGCCGCTGCATACATAAGTTGACTGGTCGTCATGCGACGGTACTCGGTGTCCTAAAAGATGGCAGCACGTCGGCCAAGGTGCAGTGGGACGACGCTGAAGTGACCATCAGGTGTGAATCAATTGAGCATTTAATTTGTTTATTTGTCCTCGCACGGAGGCAATGCTTTCACTTATTACCCTCGCTAGAGGAGAGGGTATTGCATTTGAGACCTTTTGTTACTTGGCAAAAAAAATTTTGTTCGCACGTATGTCGATCTCGTGTGTGTGTGTGTGTGTGTGTGTGTGTGTGTGTGTGTGTGTGTGTGTGTGTGTGTGTGTGTGTGTGTGTGTGTGTGTGTGTGTGTTTGTGTGTTTGTGTGTGTGTCGGTCGGTCGGTCGATTACTTTCACTTGTTTACAGGTCACAATTTTCAAACGAAACCAACAAATGCTTGAGTTAGTGTTCTGATAAAATCCTATATATTCTTGAGGTCAAAAGGTCAACATAGGCCAAAGGTCCACCACTTTTTTTTGCAAATTTCTAAAATCCTCAATTTTCATGATTCACTTGAAATTTGAATAGGATTTCCATATCGGCTGACTGAATTCAACCACCAACTATTTTTGAGATCAGCATAGGCCAAAAGGTCATCATAGGCCAAAGGTCAACAATTTCAAATTTCTAAAATCCTCAATTTTCATCCGATTCACTTGAAATTTGAATAAGATTTTCATATCAGTTAACTGAATTCAACCACCAATTATTTGTGAGGTCAAAAGGATGCTCTTCTGAGTGCCTTTCTGCTTTGTTCTCTTTTTGACACGTGTTGCTCTACGAATGATTTTTCATTTGTCTGTCTGTTTGTCTGTCTGTCTGTATGTTAGTCACCGACAGGTCACAATTTTCAACTGATTTCACCAAACCTCACCAAATGGGAGAGTTTTTTTTTTTGGTTTTTTTTGTATACAAGATTGAGGCTCGTGAAAGAGCTAACATTAATCACACAAAAAGTCAAACCGACGCAAACCGACACATAAAACACAAAATAAGGGGAGCGGTAGACAAGATGGGGAGAGAAGGGGAAGGACACAAACACAACATTTGAGAGCAGGGACATCGAGAGAACTGGGAGGGAGAGGGCTTGGGAGGAGGTGGGAGAGGTATAAAACATATGGACACTGCAAGGGCTTCCAGGAAAGAAGTTGGAATTTCGAAAAAGTGTATCTGGGGTGAATTAGCGGGGGTAGAAAAGATCAAGGTTTTGGATGGGGGAAGATAAGAGATGGTGGTGAACAGCTGTTTTAAAGACCTGGAGGGAGGAGTGGGATTGAAGGGAGTGGGGGAGTTTGTTCCAGAGGCGGGAGAAAAGCGGCATGAAAGAGTGAAGGTGAGCAGTGAGCCTAGAATTTGGCAGTTTAACCATAAGTGGGTTGCTGGCAGATCTTGTGCGACCTGTAGGAATATTTGGGGGACAGAGCACAGAGAGAGCTGGGGGAGCAAGGCCGGAGAGGAGTCTGTAGAAGACAGAAAGACCACCAACCTGCCTGTGGTGAGTAAGTGAAAGGCCCTTGGAGTTAGCTTCATCGCAGGAGATTCCAATGATTCTGAAAGCTTTGGTTTCAACAGCGTGAAGTCGAGCTAGGTGTGAGACGAGCACCGGCCCAGAGGGGAGAACAGTATTCCATTGAGCTGTGGATGAAAGCCTTGTATATGGTGAGGAGCTCAGGTGTGCCAAGGAAGGACTTCGCACGACGGAGGATGCCCAGTCAGGGAATGGCTTTGGAGGCCAGCTTGGAAATGTGGTTTACTCAGGAAAGGTCATGGCAGATAGTGAGACCCAAAAGCTTGAGTGACATAACTTCTTGGAGAGGATTGTTGAGAAAGTAGATGGGAGGGTTGTCCAGTCAGTCGGTCTTTTCGGAGAGACAGTGAGAGTGTGAAATTTGTCAGGATTGAAATACATGTTCCACTTGTTTGACCAGTCTGTGATTTTGTCCAGGTCTGCAGAGAGTGAGGAGGCTGCAGACTGCCGATCTGAGGTATGAGGTATGGAGCGGCAGAGAGTGGAGTCATCAGCGAAGAGATCGAGAGGATTTTTCAGAGAGTCGGAGAGATCATTGATGAAGACCAGAAAAAGCACATGGCCCAGAACACTGCCTTGGGGAACTCCAGCCTGAACATGAAGGGGAGATGAGAGAAAACCATTCAGGGCCACACGTTGACTACGACCAGAGGGGAAGTGCGCAAGCCATGCATGGAGATTTCGATGGATACCATCGGAGGAGAGTTTGGTGAGCAGAGCGGGGTGCCAGACCGTATCGAAGGCACGTGATATGTCGAGGGAGACGGCTCTGATTTTCTGTTTGGCATTGAGGACCTCCATCCATTGTTGAGACAACAGAAGTAGCATGTCCAGAGTGGAATGACCTGGTCTGTATCCAAATTGATGATCCGAGCAAGCAATTGGAGAAGATGAAGGATTTGATGTCAGAAGCGATGATTGATTCCATGACCTTGCTGAGTATTGGGAGCAGGCTGATTGTTCTGTCGTTGAAAATTGGTCTGTAGCAGGCTGATTGATTGTATAATGCAAAGGAACTTATTTATAATTGTTGTGATCATTTGGAAATCCGGCTTCAACAAATCACAGGCAAGTGATAATTCTGTAAAAAGATGAAATATAAGCCATTCACACTACATGACCAAAAGTATGTGGACAGCCCCTATAATTCGTGGATTCGGCTGTTTCAGCCACACCCATTGCTGAGAGGTATCTACAGTCACGTGAAAAAGTAAGTACACCCCATGTAAAGTTTTGACTTTTTCAACATATTTCAACATACAGCTATTTGATCTTCATTTCAACAATACAACAACAACATGCATTTTAAGGCCATTTTCCCTGCCAAAGCGGGGGTTAGCCTTGCGGTCCCCATGACAATCTTCTCCATTTTGCCCTATTTTCTGCATCTCTCCTTGTTAACCCCCTTGCCCGCATTTCTTATTCCACCATCTTTAGCCAAGTCTTTCTCGGTCTTCCCCGTCCTCTACTTCCTTCTACATCAATTTCCATCACTCTTCTCAACCAATCACTTTCATCCTTCCTCAACACATGACCAAACCATCTCAGCCTGTTCCTCTTCACAGCATCAATCACAGGCAATATTCCCATCATCTTTCGCAATTCATCATTTGTCTTCCTCTCTCTCAACGATATTCCTCACATCCATCGAACCATTCGCATTTCCACCCTTTCCAGCCTTCGTTGCTGCTCTACGTTCATTACCCATGTCTCGCTCCCATAAATCATAACACTTCTCACACATGCAGCATACACCTTTCCCTTCAGCTTCAGCGACACTCTCCTCCTCATCAGCATGCCACTCAGTTCCCGAAACTTATTCCATGCACATCTCACTCGAGCAACCGTTGCCGAGTCTGATCCACCTTCTCCATTCAGCATGTCTCCGAGGCAGCAAAATGTTTTCACACCTTCCAGCTTCATGCCGTCTCCAAGATCCAACTCAACATTTCCTCCATCTGCAGCTCCCTCTGTGCACACCTTACATTTGAATGTAGCTGCCACACTGGTAAATGACCGTCGCAGACCACTACATTTTTGATGAACCCACTCAGCGCACATTGTACATTGAATGGAGTTCACTCCGACACCCTTCCTGAACACAGCACACGGCCACTTCCCAGTTCTTTCCACCTCACCACATGCTTTACCACTTGCCATCACCTTCGTCTTTCCGATATTCACCTTCAGACCTTATGTCTTCATACATTCCTTCCACTTGTTCATCTTTTCCTTCAGTCCATCCATACTTTCCGCAATCAACACCAGATGATCTGCATACAACAACTCCCACGGTAAACCCTCCTTTACGTTCTGAGCCAGCACCTCCATCACAGCTACAAATAGTAGTGGACTTAGTACCGACCCCTGATGCACTCCCACCATCACCTCAAACTCACCACTGTTCCCGTCCTTCGTCCTTACCACTGTGCGCGCCCTTTTGTACATTGCCATCACTACTCTGATCAACCATTCCTCCACTCCTAACTTCCTCAATGCCCATGTCAATACTTTGCGTGGAACCCTATCGAATGCTTTCTCCAGATCAACAAACCCAAAAAACAACTTCTTCCTCTTCTCCATGTACTTCTCCTGCAACTGCCTCACAAGGAAAAGCGCATCTGTCGTTCCTCTTCCTGGCATAAATCCAAACTGCATTTCGTCGATCTTCACTTTCTTCCTTGTCCTCCTCTCCAACACCCTTTCCAATACCTTCATTCCATGCTCCAATAACTTTATCGCTCGGTACGAGCCACACTCCAGAGGGTCACCTTTCCCCTTGTATAGAGGGACGAGGGTACTCAGTTCCCAATCCACTGGAATGCGGCCTTCTTTCACCACCAGATTACAGATCTCTGTCATTCTCTTCACACCCCAACTTCCTGCTGCCTACAACATATCTCCCACAACTCCCGTCGGCCCTCCCGCTTTTCCACTCTTCATTGCTTTTATCGCTTCCTCAACTTCCTTCTCAGTTATCTTCTCTGCCGGTCCTAAAACTGGGTTACTCACGATGTTGCCATCCCATTCATTCTCTGTATTCAACAGCATTTCCATATATCTTTTCCATCTTCCTTTAATTCCATCTGGGTCGACAACGATTTGTCCCACTTCATCCTTCAAGCAACTCACCCCCATCACATCACACCTGTCTTTCACTATGTGCTTTGCAATCCTGAATACTGCTTTCTGACCCTCCTCCGAATCCAAGCGTTCTCCGAACATTTTCCTACATGCCTCCTGCGCCTTTGCTACCTCTTTCTTTGCAGCCTTCCTGGCTGCCTTATAACTTTCATGCACTGCTGTTTCTGCTCCCGTACCCTTCGCCTTCTGCCACTCCTTGAACTTCTTCCTCTTCTCGTCAATCCTCTTTCCAACTTCATCATCCCACCACCATGTTTCCGAGTGCCTCGGTGGTCCTTTTGTCCATCCACATACCTCACCAACGGCTCCCAACAGACTAGCTTTCATTGACATCCAACCACTTTCAAGCTCAACCACATTATCCCCTACCCTACTCAGCCTCTCTTTTAATGCCTCCCTTACTGTCACCTCTTTCAACCTCCACACCTTCATTCTTGGTTGGTACTTCACCCGCCGATCTCTCCTCGCACCTTTCACCCTTATGTCGCAGACAACCAAGTGGTGCTGTGAAACAGCCTCCTCCCCCGGGATCACCTTTGTGTCCCGGAGGTGCCCCCTATCTCGCCTACGCACCATCAGGTAGTCAACGGTTGTCGTCGACCCACCTGACGTGTATGTAACAAGCTTATTATCCTCTTTCTGGAACTGAGTATTACAAATCAACACATCAGCTCCATCAGCAAACTCCAAAATCCTTTCACCTTCTCCATTTCTCACACCATATCCGTAACCCCCATGAACCCCCATGAACTCCCTCAAAACCATCCATACTCCTTCCCACATGTCCATTCAGGTCTCCTCCTACCACAACAACTTCCTCATCTTTCACGTTTTCCATCAGCTTCTCTATCGCACACCAGAACTTGTCCTTCTCTTCATTGCTTCGACCAACCTGCGGAGCATATCCCGAGATGACGTTCACCAAGAGCTTTCCAATCATCATTTTCACCATCATCAACCTATCACTCACTCTAGTCACACTCACCACACTGTCTACAAACTCCTCAGAAAACAGGACACCAACACCATTCACGCCCTCCGGGCACCCTTGCCGCACAAACTTGTATTTCTGTCCCTGCCTACCCTTCACCATTCTCACACCACTTCCCTTCCATCTCGTCTCTTGCACACAACATATGTCCACTCTTCTTCTGACCAATACTTCCACCACTTCTCCTGATCTCCCTGTCATTGTCCCTACATTCCATGTCCCAAACCTCAGAAACCGATCTCCACTTCGGGCTGCACCCTGCCAATATGTAGTTGTAATTGTCATGGTTCTCTTTTTATGGCCGGATGCCCTTCCTAACGCCAACCCTCTTAGTCGTCTCTTACGACACGCAGGGATACGGTGTACCTATTCTGACCAGGGTACACACTGGGAAACGTTTATCATTTCATTTCAACAATATTGATAGATAAACTCCCCCTAACTCCCCCTAACTTCCCCGAACATCGACCACTTGTCTAATGTTTTAAATCTCTTCAAAGTCTCTTCACGTCTCTTCTCGTCACGTCACGTCACGTCTCTTCAAAGCTGTCCATGCGCGCACGCTTTCGAAGTTTAGTAACTTTTCACAATTGTGTTTTTGTCGAAACTATATCTTTCTTTCGGTGTGTGTAACTATTGGTTTGTCTTTAATAGTAATCTTGGTGTTGGTTTTTCATACTTGTCTACAGAATCCTCGGTTAGTTCGTGTCACGTATTCTGAGGCCTCGTGTAGTACTAGTAGGCTACCATGTCTGACCTTGGCTTGAGGCTTTGTTTCTGTCTCAGCGGTTCTTCGATTGCACTCGCAATTACTTTCGGTCTCTATTTTTCACGTTTCACGTTCGGTCTCTGTCTCTGTTTTTATCTCAACTCAAAAAAAAAAAAAAAAAAATATCCCTTCTCTGTTCTTATCCGTTGTTCGTTCTTATTTGTTCGTTCATTCTTCGACCACGTTGTTCGTGATCACGTGTTCACGTCATTAAAAAATGTTTCAACTGTCCCCTGAATAAGTGTATTCTGTCATATACTATAACACCTTTTTCTTCTTCTTCTATAAAAGGATGCTTTTGACTTGCTCACCAAATCGATTCATTCCAAAAAAAAATTCCATCTCTTACAGCTGCAGTGCCTCTTTCATACATTCCCTAAACTCTCCAGAACTCCAACCATCCTTCAGCGTCCTCAAACGTATTTTTGACTCGAAGGTCTCAAGAAACTCATTTTGCAAGAAATGTTCGTTTCCCATTAATCGTACATTTTTCAAAATCCAATCTCACCCCTCCCCTCCAAATCTTCCCCATCACGCCTTCCCTCCAAAACTTCCCCATCACCCCTTCCCTCAAAAACTTCCCCATCACCCCTCCCCTTCAAAACTTGCCCATCACCCCTCCCCTCCAAATCCATGCCCTTGCCCCTCCCCTCCAAATCTTCCCCATCACCCATCTCTTTCAAATATTCCCCCTTGCCCCTCCCCTCAAAATCTTCCCCATCACCCATCCCTTTCAAATCTTCCCCCTTGCCCCCCTTGCCCCTCCCCTCCAAATCTTCCCCATCACCCATCCCTTTCAGATCTCCCCCCTTGCCCCTTCCCTCCTAAACTCCCCCCACACCCCTCCCCTCCGAGACTCTCCCTCACTCCTCCCCTCCTAGACTCCCCTTTCACCCTTCCTCCTCAAAGCGTCCTCCCCGCTTCTTCCCCCTTCCAACTTTCACCTACATCTCCCTCAACCTTCTGCTTCACTCTTCCCCCTCCTCAAATAACACCTCACTGCGCCTCACCCAATCACCATCAAACCTTTTGTCTGCCCCATTCTTCCCTTTCTCCAAGCTATTCTGAAATCTGTGACACACCTTCAACAGCTCTCCCTACCTCTTCCTCCTCTACCACATCTTACCCTACCACTCCCCCCCCACCCCCCCTGTTCTGTATCCGATGCTCCCCCTTCCTCTTCTTTAACAGTATGGACCTCAAACATCCGGGGCCTTCGCTCAAACTTGACTGATCTCTCCATACAGGTTGCTTCTGACAAACCAGACGTGATCTGCTTAACAGAAACTTTCCTCCTTCATGATGTCTCTGATTCCTTGGTATCTCTCCCAGGTTACTCCCTCCTCCGGTATGATAGACCTGAGCCTCGTCCTGGAGGGGGTTGCTATCTTTATAAAAAACTCTCTTCCTCACTCGCCCTGCACTGCCCTCTCTCCACCTCACCCCCAGGAATACCTTTGGCTACGGCTTCCCCATCGCTCCCACCTTTTGTTCATATGTGTGTTGTACCGTCCACCAAACAGTGATGACTCCATCTACATCTCGCTGTCTGATAATATGGACCAACTTCTATCTACCCATCCCAACTCTCTCTTCCTCATATGTGGTGATTTCAATTGTCACCATGCCAGTTGGCTGGGTGTGGGTACCTCTCTCACCAGCCATGGCTCTTCAGCAAAGGACTTCTGTGACTCACTGGGACTGACACAATCTGTCAATTTCCCGACCCGGATCTCAGTCAACGGAGCATCTTCTCTTCTGGACTTGGTTATGACTAACTTCCCTGAAAATGTCTGCTGCTCTTCTTCTGCTCCAATCGGCTCATCTGATCATGTGCTTGTTAAAGTGGACATCTCTCTGACCATTCTCAGAGAGCCTCCTCAGTGTCGACGAGTCTGGCATTTCACTCAGGCCAACTGGCACGGTCTTCAAGCAGCCATCAATCATCTGGACTGGTCTCCCATCTCTACCGCCTCTGACATCAACTCATCCTGGGAATTCTTCCAAAGTAAATTGCTCTCTCTCATGCACAGATTTATCCCATCTCGTCTTCAGTTGTCATACCCTTCCTCCCGTCCAAGGTACACGGAATCTTGTGGTGAGGCTATTGCCCAGAAACAACTTGCTTTCGTCTCCTGGAAAGCAAATCCAACGGAAGGAAATCTCATTTCCTTTCACAAAGCCCGAAACAAGTGTGTGTCCACCCTCAGGAGAGCCAGGAAACAATATCTCTCCGTTCTCAGGACAGAACTCTCTTATCTGTCTCCCTCTTCCAAATCCTGGTGGCGTCTGGTAAAATCTGTTTCTGGTGTTTGTTCCCCCTCCATCCCCTCCCTCACCTCAAACGGCCACACGGCTGACTCCGCACGTGAAAAAGCTGAATGCCTCAACTCTGCGTTTGCCTCTAAATCTTGTGTCCCAAACCCATCCCTCTCTGTACCCATCGTACCCAGTCGTACCCAGCTGCTCCTGGACTCTGTGTCCTTTCCTCCTGACAAGGTGGAAAAGTTTCTGTCAACCCTCGACTCTGATTCTGCAACTGGACCTGACGGCATCAGCCCACGGGTCCTAAAATCCTGTTCTTCCGCTCTTTAACTCCCTCTCTCTGTTCTCTTCACCCTCTCTTTTGCTCAAGGTCATCTGCCATCTGCTTGGAAATCTGCCAACATCACCGCTTTGCACAAAAAGGTGCAAAAACAGATCCCAGCAACTACAGACCAATCAGCCTTCTCCCAATTATCAGCAAAGTCATGGAATCCATCATTGCTTCAGATATGAAATCTTTCCTCTTCTCCAATGGCTTGATCTCTGATCATCAATTTGGTTTCAGACCTGGTCACTCGACTCTGGACATGCTGCTTCTGCTTTCTCAACAATGGATGGAGGTCCTCAATGCCAAACAGGAAATTAGAGCTGTCATGTGCCTTCGAGTTAGAGCCCTTGACATATCATGGGCCTTCGATACGGTCTGGCACCCCACTCTGCTCACCAAACTCTCCTCTTTTGGTATCCATGGAAATCTCCACGCATGGCTGGCGGACTTCCTCTCTAGTCGTAGTCAACGTGTGGCCCTGAATGGGTTTCTCTCATCTCCTCTTCCTGTTCAGGCTGGAGTTCCCCAAGGCAGTGTTCTGGGTCCTGTGCTTTTTCTGGTCTTCATCAATGATCTCTCTGACTCTCTTGAAAATCCTCTCTATCTCTTTGCTGATGACTCTACTCTCTGTCGCTCCATTCTTCATCCCTCAGACCGGCAGTCTGCAGCCTCCTCACTGTCTGCAGACCTGGACAAAATCACAGACTGGGCAAACAAGTGGAACATGTCTTTCAATCCTGACAAATCTCACACTCTTACGATGTCTCTCCGAAAAGACCGACTGGACAACCCTCCCATCCACTTTCTGAATAATCCTCTCCAAGAAGTTCTGTCACTCAAGCTTTTGAGTCTCACTATCTGCCATGATCTTTCTTGGGAAAACCACATTTAAAATCTGGCCTCCAAAGCCAGTCGCCGACTGGGCATCCTCTGTCGTGCGAAGTCCTTCCTTGGCACACCTGAGCTCCTCACCACATAAAAGGCTTTCATCCGCAGCTCAATGGAATACTGCTCTCCCCTCTGGGCTGGTGCTCCTGCCTCACACCTAGCTCGTCTTCACGCTGTTGAAACCAAAGCATTCAGAATCATTGGAATCTCCCGCGATGAAGCTAACGCCAAGGGCCTCTCACTCACTCACCGCAGGCAGGTTGGTGGTCTTTCCGTCTTCTACCGACTCCTCTCTGGCCTTGCCCCCCCAGCTCTCTCTGGGCTCTATCCCGCAAATATTCCTACAGGTCGCACAAGATCTGCCTGCAACCCTCTTATGGTTAAACTGCCAAAATCAAGACTCTCTGCTCACCTTCACTCCTTCATTCCTCTTTTCTCCCGCCTCTGGAACAAACTCCCTCACTCTCTTCAATCCCACTCCACCCTCCAGGTCTTTAAAACAGCTGTTCACCACCATCTCTTATCTTCCCCCATCCAAAACCTTGATCTTTTCTATCCCTGCTAATTTCACCCCAATTCCACTTTTTTGAAATACCAACTTCTGTCCTGGAAGTCCTTGGTGTCCTTGTGTGTTATACTTCTCCCACCCCCCCCCCCCTTCCCACGCCTCCTCCCCCCAAGCCCTCTCCCTCCCACACATCTCCCTGCTCTTAAATGTTGTGTGCTCTCAAGTGTTTGTGTGCTTCCCCTTCACTTGTCTTCCGCTCCCTCTTTTTATATATTTTGTTTGTCTGGTTGATTTGTTTGTGAAGTAAATGTCAGCTCTTTCACGAGCCTCGATTCAGTATACCAAAAAAAAAAAAAGGTGATATAATATAACAAATATCATGAAACATTTCATTTTGTCGTCCATTGTATAATTTAAATAAACATAAATGCAAATTTCACATGTGGAAAAAGTAATTACACCCCTACATTTATCACTACTTCAAATACCTAAAATTAGAATCAGGTGCACCAGCTCAAGTGCAAATGATTAGAACATCGTGAGAGAGGATCTTGGAGGAACCCGTCTTATTTAAACCCCAGACATTTAGTTTGGTTTGCTCTTTGTTGTGGAAGTGTGCGGCGTCACCATGCCGAGATCAAAAGAGCTCTCTGAGGTCTTCAGAAAGAAGGTTATAGATGCCGATGAGTCTGGGAAGGAATTTTAAAATCTCCAAACAATTTGAAATCAATCATTTGACTGTCCTGAAGATCATCTACAAGTGGAGAAGATTCCAAACAACTGCCAACTTGTTCAGGCCAGGCCGCCCCAGCAAGATCAGCCCGAGAGCAGACCACAAGATGCTGAAAGAAGTCTCTAAGAACCCCAGAATGTCATCATGGGACCTACAGGTAGCTCTTGCCACTGGTGATGTCAAAGTGCACGAGTCTACCATTAGAAAGAGGCTGCACAAATTTGATCTACATGGGAGGTGTGCCAGGAGGAAACCTTTGCTGTCCAGAAAGAACATCAGGGCAAGACTAAAGTTTGCCAATGAACACCGAGGCAAAGACCAGCACTTCTGGAACAATGTGCTCTGGACAGATGAGTCAAAGGTGGAGCTATTTGGCCACAGTACCAGAAGACATGTTTGCCGAAAACTAAAGACAGCATTTGACCACAAAAACCTGAAACCAATTGTAGAGCATGGTGGTGGAAATATTATGGTTTGGGGCAGCTTTGCTGCATCAGGGCCTGGGCAGCTCACCATCATAGAATCCACTATGAATTCTTCATTGTACCAGAAGGTGCTTGAGGATAATGTGAGTCCATCTGTCGGAAAGTTGAAGCTCAACCAAAGGTGGACCTTGCCACATGACAATGACCCTAAACATACCAATAAATCCACCAAGGAATGGCTGAAAAGAAAGAAATGGAGGGTTCTGGAATGGCCAAGTCAAAGCCCGGATCTAAATCCCATCAAGATGTTGTGGGGAGATTTGAAACGAGCTTTGCATGCAAGAAACCCCTCAAACATCGCACAGCTGAAAGAATTCTGCATGGAGGAGTGGGCAAAAATTTCTCCCAGTCGATGTCAGAGACTGGTAGACAGTTATAAGAAACGCCTACTTGAGGTTGTTTCTGCCAAAGGGGGCAATACCACCTATTAGAGCCAAGGGTGTACTTACTTTTTCCACATGCGAAATTTGCATTTATGTTTATTTAAATGATACAATGGACTGAATGAATATATGAATGATCGTTTTAAGGCCATTTTTCCCCGCTCGAGCAGGGGTTAGCCTTGCGGGCCCCATGATAATCATGGTTCCCTGTTTGAGGCAATGTTTTTATGGCCGGATGCCCTTCCTGACGCCAACCCTTCGTCGCCTCTTCGATGTGCAGGGATACAGTGTACCTATTCTAAACCGGGGCACACACCGGGATCATTCATCCCAGCAAGCTGGTACTCAATTTGCCGACCTCAGAAGGATGACAGGCTGAGTCAACCCCCCTGGCGTTAATTCAGCGATCAACCTGGATTCGAACCCAGGACCCTAGGATCCCAAGCCAGCACCCTAACCGCTAAGCCAACACCAGGGTTCAAATTATACAATGGACTACAAAATGTAAATGTTTCATGATATTTGTTGTATTATATCACCTTTATCTGTCAGTATTGTTGAAATGAAGATCAAATAGCTGTATGTTGAAATATGTTGAAAAAGTCAAAACTTTACATGGGGTGTACTTACTTTATCACGTGACTACATAATCAAGAACACAGCCATGCAATCTCCAAAGACAAACATTGGTAGTAGACTGGGTTGTACTGAAGAGCTCAATGACTTTGAACGTGGCACCGTCATAGGATGCCACCTTTCTATGCCACCAAGTCATTTCATCAAATTTCTGCCCTGCTGGAGCTGCCCAGGTCAACTGTAAGTGCTGTTATTGTGAAGTGGAAACATCTCGGAGCAACAACAGCTCAGCAACAAAGTGGTAGGCCACACAAGCTCATAGAATGGGACCGTCGAGTGCTGAAGTGCGTAGTGTGTAAAAATCGTCTGTCCATGGCCAAACATCATCATGCACAATCCCAAGCGTTGGCTGGAGTGGTGTAAAGCTCGCCGCCATTGGACTCTGGAGCAGTGTAAACACGTTATCTGGAGTGATGAATCGTGCTTCACCATCTGGCAGTCCGATGGACAGGTCTGGTTTTGGTGAGTGCCAGGAAAATGCTTCCTGTCCGAATGTATAGTGCCAACTGTAAAGTTTGGTTGAGGAGGAATAAAGGTCTGGGGCTGTTTTTCATGGTTCGGGCTAGGCCCCTTATTTCCAGTGAAGGGAAATCTTAACGCTTCATCATTCAATGACATTCTAGACGATTGTGTCCTTCCAACTTTGTGGCAACAGTTTGGGGAAGGCCCTTTCCTGTGTCAGCATGACAGTGCCCCCATGCACAAAGCAAGGTCCATACAGAAATGGGGTTGTCGAGATCGGTGTGGAAGAACTTGACTGGCCTGCACAGAGCCCTGACCTCAACCCCATCGAACACCTTTGGGATGAATTAGAATGCCGACTGCGAGCCAGGCCTAATCGCCCAACATCATGACCTCACAATGCTCTTGTGGCGAATGGAAGCAAATACCCACAGCAATGTTCGAACATCTAGTGGAGAGCCTTCCCAGAAGAGTGGAGGCTGTTGCAGCAGCAAACGTGGGACCAACTCCATATTAATGCCCATGATTTTGGAATGAGATGTTCAATGTTCATGTGTCCACATACTTTTGGTCATGTAGTGTATTTGGTTTGTATCCCAAAATGGCAGACCCTCTTACTTGCCCTCTGTCTTATGCTCTCATTCTTTCCCTCTCCTCTTAACCTTCTTCCCCTTCTTTCTTCACTCGGAAAATTTTAATTGTCTCAATTTACCCCTCCCCATCACATATCTGAAGGAGGTAATTTTCTCTATTTACCCCTCCCCATTACATCCCTGAAGGAGGTAATTTTCTCAATTTACCCCTCCCCATCGCATCCCTTAAGGAGGGATTTTTCTTAATTTACCCCTCCTCATCCCCTTTTATTTGCACACAAATATATATATATATATATTTTTTGTATACAGAATCGAGGACCGTGTAAGTGCTAACACATTGAACATGAAAACATGCACAGACACATAAAACATACAATGAAAGGAGCGGGAGACGAGAGGTGGAGAGAGAGGGAAGCACACAAGCACAACAGTAGAAATATTGTAGATTGTCCACCTTTGCAATTACTTAACCACTAAATTGTTTCATATCATTGCAGCTTGCTCATTATTTATTTTATTTCTTCTGACAATATCACTTTATCTACTGGGGCTGCACCAACCTACAGTGGGCGTTCCAACAATGGTTCAGCCATGCCCCCAGCCAATGATGTTACCCTGCATCCTTGTGCTGCATATTAAAGAAGAGGACGACTTTGTTGAATTTTATCTTTTTTTTGTGTTTGTGTGCAAAAATTAATTTAAATCCTTTATTACGCATTTGGAAAGGGAACTTTTTTTTCTCTTTTCAATCCCACAGCGCCCTGTTTGTTAGCATTACATTGTTGACTCAATAACTCACATTATTGCCTTCTGATAAAAGTATGATTGAGAAAAAGCTAATGCAGCCTAAAGAGAAATACATTATTATCTTGCAGGAAAGCAAGCCTGGTGATTTATCTATTAGTCTCATAATAGGGGAGAGGTAGCTGTCTGCATGGGTTGAGCTCATGTGGTTTTAATTATCATGTCGTGCTTCTCTCTGATGTGTGGGTTCATTGCGTAGATTTTACTTTTCAGCATCGACATGATATTTTAACTTCATTGTTTACTTATGCATTGCGTTTGTTCTTTCCTCGTTTTTTAATTTTTATTTTTTTATTTTTTGGACAAAGCTCTTGCTTTTGTTGCAATGCACAAATGAGTATTTTATACATACACTTCATGAAGCTATTTCTGTAACTTGCTTGTGGTTTATGCAAGTAAGGGGTAAACTCAAGCCATCTTTCCTCGAGTGAATTCACCTTGTTAATTTCATGTTACATTTGCACATTCTGTTTACATGTCTCTATCTTCACTCTTTCTGCCTTTGCCTTTCTGCTATTCTTTTGTTTCTTGTCCTTGGAGCCATTGCTTCATTCTTTTGAGTGTTTTTTTTTTTTACGTCCTTTCCTTTCCTTCTCTTTTGTCTTCCATTCATTCCTTCTTTTTCTGCTGTGCGCTTTGGCTAAAGTGTGCTGAATTGTTGGTCACCCAGCGACACACCGCTCTCCAATTTGGAGCCTTGTGAGCCTCTGCCATTCGATGCTGGACGACTTCCGATCATCTCGGCCTCGGTGCTGCTTGACCTCACTCGCCTCACAGGCATCCACGAGGAGCCTGGGATGTCTGGAGGTAGAATGGGCAGCAAAGCTTGGAGGCAAGAGAGGCGGGGTCTTCGTGGCCAGGAGTCGCAGGAGCGGTGCGAGCAACATGTCAAGCCAGATGAGGAAGGAGCTTCTTTGGAAGATTTCCCTCTTGCTGATACCGAGGATAAACACCAGGAAAGCAAAGCAGAAGTGCAGAGTGGAGCACAACACCCAGGGACTGCTCAACAAAATGGTTCTGCCAGGAAAAAGACGCATGATGGGATGGGACGCATTCACGAGGCAGAGATGCGTGCGGTACAAGTATCGTACATTTGCGTGAGTGCAATGAAGACCTTGAGTGTGGTGCTTGGGTGCAGCCGTTATGCCGAGCTGCTCTTGGTTCCTCGAATATCATCAGAAGGAAGTAACCACAATGCAGACAGGGAAGGCCCTGCATGGTCTAATGAGGAAACTGAGTTGCGAACAGCATTACAGGCTCTGATGCGCTGTGTTGTGAAGCGTGCTGTATCACGATCACCAATCAAGTGGTCTGCATCACTTACTGAGATGGAGCGGGCACAGTCAATTGTCCACAAGCTCGCTGTAGCTGGACTACTTGGTGAACGTCTTGGCTGGAACTTCCGCCATGGTAAATATTGAAGTATCTTTATGTGTAACTTTACCTTTATGCTGTACTACAGAATTGCCTTAAAGTTCAATTACCTTTGAAAAGCAGAACTGAAATGTTAAGTATTCTGTATCATAAATCGTATACATTATTTTATGGGTGTAAAGCAAATACCTTTGGAGTGCGAAAATTTGACAGTTCGGATCTTCATCAAAATCGAATCATTTCATCCTTGTCACTCATCTGACATGTCCACCAAGTTTTGTCTGAATCCCTCTTCAACTTATTTGATATATCCTGCTCAAAGACAAACATACAGGGGTGAAAACATAACCTCTGTCCACCTTTGGTGGCAGAGGTAAAAACCGAGCACATGATTGTTATTGATCCGATTTATTCATGTGATCTAATGGGACCCCGATGAGGTGTAAACTCTGACAGAGATAAATGCTGAATATTTACATTGTGACCTAATCACGTGATGCTGCATTGTGGCGAATGTTTTCACATAGGGATCCAACATGGAAGTAACAATGTTGATATCGGGTATGTCTACTTCCGGCAGCATTCACTGCATTGCACTGGCTTACATTGGCCATATGAGAACTCTATTCTGAGCCTGGAGATTGGCATTCCACGCCAGAATCAGCTCCTGTTCCAGCTCATCGAGAGTCTGTGGTTGCCTTGGCAAGGTTGAAACTCGACAATCAATGATATCCCAGATATATTTCAATCTGGTGAAATGGCAGGCCAGGTTGTCATGACATTATTGTTAGAATTGACAAGAAAGTTCCTTCAAATTTCCCTGTGATCTGGAGCATTATCATGCATAAAGATCATTGGTGGACCATTTTGGTGAAGGGACGGCAACACATGTTGCTGTAGGATTTCATTAATGTATCGATGTGCCATCAGATTGCCATGGAATTGGATCACACTGCTGCGAAAGGTTTCAGAAATATCACCTCACATCGTAACACTTCCGTGTCAAAAATATGAGGCTTTCTGGATAAAAACTGGGGCAAATCGCTCATTGCATCTTCTGTAGATCCATCCATGGCCATTCATGCCTTTCAAAGATAAATCTGGATTAATCGATGAACTTAACATTGCCCATTGCCTCCCTGTTTATCGGACATGCTTATTTGACCACTGCAAGCATCCTTAGATTTCACGGTGCAAGTCTTGGATGCTACACAGGATGACGAGCATGGATGCCTGCATCATGGAGATGCCTCGTAATGGTGTTCACACTTATTCTGTGAGGTCCAGCAAGTGTGCTTGCAGTACTCTGGGAAGTTTGAAAGTGATTGTGTAGATGGGTCATGCGAATGGATCGATTCTGCATGGGAGTTGTTACCCTGCATCTTCCACATCCCGGCATATCCTTGTTGATGATGTGGCTTGATGACGTTATTCTGAAGTCATAAGCAGTTCGTCTCCTCGCGCTAAAGAGTCTTTCAACATGCCTAATGGAAGACCCTGCTTGAATGTGTCCATTTATTTGATTCCTCACATTTCTGACAGACGTGGCATCTTCATGGATTGTTAAACAATGTGATCAATGTGTTTTTGGATCTTCCATATGCTGGTGACATGGAAAGACTGTTCCAAATTTGCTCAGAATGCCTCTGTTTATGTTGTACCTCGATAAAGCTAAGGGCGCACGAGTAGCACCTGCTGAATCACAATTGCATGAGGCAATTATGTCACGTGGAAACATGCACTCAGGTGTTCTACACATTCCTCGTGCCAAAACGGCACTTGGAATGAATACTGGTACAGTTATTCAATACTTGTATGATCAATTCTAAATGTTCGGTTTTTTAATGTTGGATAATGTATATCACTTGTTATATTCAAATTTAAATTTGCGACCACATAAGATGCATTTGTATTCGACATTGAGCAAAGAAAATGGGAAATGCTGCTTTGCACCCACAAGACCCGTAAAGCCCCCTACAAAACGTTACAAAGTACTTCGCTAAATAAGTCCAGTCACAATCCCCGATTAACAGGTTTTAATTGCTACATTCTGTTTGGGGAAATGCTTTATGGGTAGATAATGCAGTGTTGCTGATAAATATTGTATCATAGTGCTCTGTCAATTTGAAATTGATACCACAATAAGTAAAAATCTAACTTTTAAAAACGTGGTTTGACTTGCCTGTCATAGTGTCATATTGTACAACTGCTGGCATTTGCTGCACAATCTCCCGCTCAGCATTTAACTCTGCACGGTTCAGTGTTGAGTACTTGGTGTGTTTTGTTTTATGATTCTCCAATAGAGTCCTTGACTGAAGAGACCAGAGCATCATCACAGGTTCAAACACCTGTGACGACGAGCCCATCTGGCTCGAGCAGCACTTCATTGACTAGCAGCTCTTTGGAAGACACGACCACAGCCACAACGCCTGTCACTGACAATGAGGCTGCCGTTGTGCCAGACTCGCCCAGCCCTGGTGGTCCTCTGCCTTATATCAGGTGAGGGCCCATTCCTGCCTGGCCTCGGTGGCTGGGTATTGTTTTGACCTGTGGTGGCATATGTGGAAATGGAAATGTTCCTTTTTGCAAGTTTTTATTTTGATTACATTTTGTTTCTGCTATTTGAAAAGCGTTCAATTTCTTGTAGAGCCATGCTGTCCTGCTTTTGGAACACAATTGACTAGTTTGGCTGTTGTCAAATGTAATTTAATCTTGATTCTGTTTCAACAATGAAGGCTGCCCTCTACTGAGATGTGCTACCCCCAATGCCTCTACCTCACCCAACTTACCCTTTTACAGCCACCCCTATACCCACCTGCAGTGTTGAGGGGTCGAGCAAAACAAAGTGTGGTTAAGCAATTGGTTCACTTATTTCTGGCTGTTCATCCATCCATCCAAAAACGTCAGTTTAAGATCGAGGAGCAATTTAACTTAAATTGAATGTTATATTTTGAACACGAATCGGAACATGAATCAGAAAACGAACTTGCAGTTTCGCAGTACTTTTTCTCTGACTTTGAATTGAATTATATACTTGAACATTGTAGAACACAAATCACCTTTTTGCCACTTTCAAACCCTTCTGTTTAGCAGTACTTATACATGTTAAATGATGTGGTGTATAACACTGTTTCGACGGCGCCGAACTTCCAGAATTTATTTGATACGACCTTTAAATATGGTATTCTATTTCAATTGAATTATAAACTTGAACACTGTGGGGTAAGGTGTTTTATGAACTCCCTAGTTTGCAGGTGTCACAGATAAATAACATTGAGTTATCGTGATCCTGAGACAAATGTTTGATTTTGTTGAAGTCTCCTGCTTCACTTTTATCATTGACATGAAAGGGAAGCTTTAAAGATGTTGATGTATTTAATATAACAACAACATATTATTATTATTGTTATTATTATTATTATTATTATTATTATTATTATGATAACTCGGTGTCCCTAAAACGGCGGGTTTATGTAAATGGCAGCATGTTTTACTCCACAAATGTATTGCATGTCTATCTACAAGTCTCGATGAGGATGTAAAATGAAGTAAAACACGTTTCCTTTTTACAACACGTAGTTATAAACAAAGATTTCCTTTGCATTGCAAAATGCAATTGACGTTGCAAATGCAAAATGCAAACTATTGACGTAGTTGGTGTTGTTTTGTTGCTGCTCCATCCATGTACTTTTGTATATTTTTGTGTTTTTTTCTTCTTTTTTGTATATTAAGTTGAGGCTCGTGGAAGAGTTTTTTTTTTTTTTTTTTTTTTTTGTATACAAGATCGAGGCTCGTGAAAGAGCGAACATTAATCACACAGAAAGACAAACAGACACACAAAACAAATAACATCGGGAGCGGTAGACAAGATGGGGAGAGAGGGGGAAGGACACAAACACAACATTTGAGAGCAGGGACCGAGAGACATGGAGACATCGAGAGAACTGTGGGAGGGAGAGGGCTTTGGGGGGAAGGCATGGGAAGGGGGGGGGGGGTGGGAGAGGTATAAAACATATGGACACTGCCAAGACTTCCAGGAAAGAAGTTGGAATTTCAAACAAGGTGGATCTGGGGTGAATTAGTGGGGGTAGAAAAGATCAAGGTTTTGGATGGGGGAAGATAAGAGATGGTGGTGAACAGCTGTTTTGAAGACCTGGAGGGAGGAGTGTGATTGAAGTGAGTGTGGGAGTTTGTTCCAGAGGCGGGAGAAAAGAGGAATGAAAGAGTGAAGGTGAGCAGAGAGCCGAGATTTCGGCAGTTTAACCATCAGAGGGTGGCTGGCAGATCTTGTGCGACCTGTAGGAATATTTGGGGGACAGAGCACAGAGAGAGCTGGGGGAGCAAGGCCGGAGAGGAGTCGGTAGAAGACAGAAAGACCACCTACCTGCCTGCGGTGAGTGAGTGAAAGGCCCTCAGAGATAGCTTCATCGCGGGAGATTCCAATGATTCTGAAAGCTTTGGATTCAACAGCGTGAAGCCGAGCCAGGTGTGAGGCAGGAGCACCAGCCCATTTTATGATAACACATAAAACATAATGATAAAGGGAGCGGGAGACAAGAGAGGGAGAGTGAGGAAAGCACAATAACAGTAGAGAACGGACATCGGGAGATCTGTGGAAGGGAGAGAGAGCTGGTGTGGAAAACACGGGATAAACAAGATGGACACCACAGGGATTTTCAGGAAAGAAAACGGAATTTGAAAAAGGTGGATTTGGGGTTTTTCTATTGATTCGTGAAATATTACTATATATATGCGACTTTCAAAATGATGTATAATGCTAACAAGGCATTTCATGCATGTGATGTGTACGTTTTTGTGACTCGTTTCTGCTAATCCTGGCACATTTAACCTGTTGCTCGGGCGATATCTGTATTTAAAATGGTCTTTTAAATATGATTTTCAGCATTTAAACAAAAGACAATTTCAAATTGATAACCATAATTGTTGTGTTCCTGCATGCAAATCAGATTTACGGAAATAGAGGAAATATGAGAAATATCCTTGGATGAGACTGAGAGGTGTTCAGTTCGTATAATTTCCTGTCAATGTGAATCAGCAGCCGCGGAGGATACATGTTAAAAAAAAACAAAAAAAAAACACGGATACTCCTCTTAGCAATAGATGCAAACATCTAGTATGTCTCTCATGCCCCCTGAAACCAAACAAAGAATATTTTATAACAGCCCTTTCTATTGTTGTTTTATTATTTTACTTGTTCTGGCTGGGTGGCAGAGAGGTATGCACTCTCACCTCTAAGTTGTCTCACCTGGGATTGAAGGTCGACCCAGCTATAAAGTTTCATATTTGTTATAAACAGGCAGAGTGCGATTTATCAATGTGTGTGCAGTCCCTTGGATTGACGTTAAACTGGACTTCCTGTCTGCGGGCATTGTTTGGTTGATGATAAAGGTGCCACGGTGTCCTTCACGAAGAGTAGAGTCATTGCTGGCACCCTGTGCCAAATTACAAATTCCTGCTCTAATCTACAAGGGCCACTGCATCAGTGGCACAGCCATGCCGCCAGGAATGATGCAAATGGGCAGCCATGTGCTGCACACAAAATGAAATATTATTTTACCTTTATTTCTCTTAAATAATACATATATTCTAAGATTTTTATTTAAGAAACAAGTAAACGAAAAAACATGTTTTACGGCTACACACTTTTATTTTAAAAAAGTTTTAAACCTATTTATTAATTTTCTTAATTTTTTTATTTTATTAGATTTTGATAGACTAGGGCATGCCCGTACTATATATATATCTAAAATTATATCCCCCCCCCTCTATTTACATGAAATGGTTTGGTCCAAAGCGAACGGCTTGCGAGTACGGTGACGATCCCCCCCCCTCTATTTACATGAAATGGTTTGGTCCAAAGCGAACGGCTTGCGAGTACGGTGACAATCCCCCCCCTCCTATTTACATGAAATGGTTTGGTCCAAAGCGAACGGCTTGCGGAGTTTGGTAAAGAAATCGCCATAGCGTGCACAAACGCGCAGGAAAGCGAAAGAATCGCAAAGTAGTTTTAATTAGTTTTAAAACATAGTTTAACGGCAACATAGTTTTCCAACGTGAAATAAATGAATACGCTCTCAAATGTGCCGTCCGAGGCAGAGTCTGTTCGCCACGTTCGGCACACGTGATAGCTCGCTGCTCTCTGATTGGTTGAATCGTTTTTTGGACATAGCTCGGTAACTACGTGTCCGATTAATATGAAACCTTGAAAAGGCACATCCTTGGGTCCCCAGCAATATACCTGGCAAGTTTAAAGTATATCGGACCCGTGGTTGTCGAGAAACAGCGGTCACAGACATACATACATACATACATACATACATACATACATACACACAGAGATTACTGGAATTATAGATAGATGAAAATGTACCAGAAAAGGGGACCGTGGGCCAAATTTCAGCTCTCTAGGACGTATGAAACCTAGAAAACGGACGGCTCAAAGATTTGAAATGAAACAAACAAACAAAGTTCAGATGAAGTTAACTATAAGTGTGTAAAAAGACGCTTTTTATTATTGCCCTGATTGAAAGAACCCCTCCCACCTACCCTCTACCAAAAACAAAAATCCTAGTTCTCAACAGCAAAGATATCGCAGCACATTCTCGGTTCATATTGGTACCTTCGTTCATTTTACACAATAAAAGTACCGATCCTCAATTCATATCGGTACCTTAATTAATTTTACACAATGAAAGTACCGATTTTTGGTTCACATTGGTTTACAAAATTTCCTGACACGGGGAGGGGTGATGGCACCCCCTTCTCAGAGCCTCACCCCCCCATTCCTCCTCCCAAACCTTCCCAACCCTCCCAGACCCTTCACTCCCTTCCAGACCCTTCACCCCCTTCCAGACCCTTCACCCCATCCCAGACCCTCAACCCCCTTCCAGACCCTTCACCCCCTCCCAGACCCTCAACCCCCTCCCCAGACCATCACCCAGTGTTCCCAGACCCCCACACTCCATCTGCTCCCAAACCCTCCCAGACCACCCCACACCTCATCTATCCCCTCCCACACCTCCCAGCCCCTCTCAGCCTCTCACTCCCCTGTGCCGCTCCCCTCCCTCACATCACAGGTTCCCTTAATTTTTCCGCATTTTCTTATCTCAATGTTGACAACTCTATAAACAGTGTAATCGGGACTATTAGCATCAGCACGGATAGCATCCCGCATCTGGTACGGTGTACGCTCGGGCTTGACCACCATTTGGGTGTCGGGTGCGAGTGAATGCCAAGATGTCACATAGCCGTTTCAGAAGTTACCCGAAGCACGGTGGTGCATGCCTCGGCAACTTACTTTATATACAGACTTGGCATTTAATATGGAATATATATATTTTTTTCACTTGGGTTTACTTTCTTAACTCAGTATATCAATCTGGTGAGTTTCTTTTACACTTTGGTGATTTATTTGTTAAAAGAACCATGTCACTGATTGTCTGTCGCAGCAAGAAGTCAACAACAGGATTATATCACAGGTGGCATGACAAAATGTACGGACAGGTGCATTTGATGATTGGCTTCACAGTCGGGTATACAAGGGTTGATGCGTTCTGTATTAGTGGAAAACTTTTATGTCTTTCAATCCTGACAAATCTCACACTCTTACTATGTCTCTCCGAAAAGATCGACTGGACAACCCTCCCATCTACTTTCTCAACAATCCTCTCCAAGAAGTTCTGTCGCTCAAGCTTTTGGGTCTCACCATCTGCCATGATCTTTCTTGGGAAAACCACATTTCCAAGCTCGCCTCCAAAGCCAGTCGCCGACTGGGCATCCTCCGTCGTGCGAAGTCCTTCCTAGGCACACCTGAGCTCCTCACCACATACAAGGCTTTCATCCGCAGCTCAATGGAATACTGTTCTCCCCTATGGGCTGGTGCTCCTGCCTCACACCTGGCTCGGCTTCACGCTGTTGAATCCAAAGCTTTCAGAATCATTGGAATCTCCCGCGATGAAGCTATCTCTAAGGGCCTTTCACTCACTCACCGCAGGCAGGTAGGTGGTCTTTCTGTCTTCTACCGACTCCTCTCCGGCCTTGCTCCCCCAGCTCTCTCCGTGCTCTGTCCCCCAAATATTCCTACAGGTCGCACAAGATCTGCCAGCCACCCTCTGATGGTTAAACTGCCGAAATCTCGGCTCTCTGCTCACCTTCACTCTTTCATTCCTCTTTTCTCCCGCCTCTGGAACAAACTCCCACACTCACTTCAATCACACTCCTCCTTCCAGGTCTTCAAAACAGCTGTTCACCACCATCTCTTATCTTCCCCCATCCAAAACCTTGATCTTTTCTACCCCCACTAATTCACCCCAGATCCACCTTGTTTGAAATTCCAACTTCTTTCCTGGAAGTCTTGGCAGTGTCCATATGTTTTATACCTCTCCCACCCCCCCCCCCCTTCCCATGCCTCCGCCCCAAAGCCCTCTCCCTCCCACAGTTCTCTCGATGTCTCCATGTCTCTCGGTCCCTGCTCTCAAATGTTGTGTTTGTGTCCTTCCCCCTCTCTCCCCATCTTGTCTACGGCTCCCGATGTTATTTGTTTTGTGTGTCTGTTTGTCTTTCTGTGTGATTAATGTTCGCTCTTTCACGAGCCTCGATCTTGTATACAAAAAAAAAACAAAAAAAAAAACAACAACTGCTGCACGTCTCCAAAAGTTATTGCCGCTTCCTCTGGAGATGGTCCGTCAACTCGACAATGCTGTTTGTCATGGAGTGGTGGCTTTACGAAATTACGGCATGAAACAGCGTGCTATTGCTCGGCAGTATGGCATCACTCATGGTCAGGTGTCAAAGATCCTGAAACGAAATGCTTAGAGGGGTGTCCCGACTCCAATACCGAGGCCAGGACGTCCCCGCAGAACCACAAGGAGCGATGATCACCAGCTGCACCGGTTAGTCCGCAATGGCCGTACCAAGTCAGCTAATCGGCTTAGGGCTGAGTGGCAGCAACTGACAAATGTGCCTGTATCCAGAAGGCTAGTCAACCAACGACTGGTTCAAGCAGGCTATCATGCCAGACGTCCCCTGAGAAAGCCACGGCTGACCAGACAACACCGCCAGCGCCGATTGCAGTGGGCCAGAGAGCACCGTCAATGGCAGCCAGGACACTGGAATCACGTGATCTTCAGTGACGGGTCTAGATTTCTGGTCTATCGTCAAGATGGCCGCGTCCGAGTGCGCAGACAAGTGCATGAAGCCGACAACAAAGATTGTATAGTGCCAAGAGTCTAATCTGGAGGTGGTGGGGTGACCGTTTGGGCTGCTTTTCATGCAGGGGGCAAAACTGACCTGGTTGTTCTGAATGGAAACCTGAATCAGTTCAAGTGCAGGGCCATTCTGGAAGAAACATTGCTTCCATTTGCTCGTGCAGCCTTTCGAGGAAAGTTTGTCTTCCAAGATGACAATGCACGGCCTCATCATGCTCGCATGATCCAACACTTTCCTGCTGACCGTGGTGTAGAGCATATGGAGTGGCCTGCCATGCCCCCGGATATGAATCCAATAGAGAACTTGTGGGCAGAATTAACGTGTCAAATCGACCACTTGGACCAGCAGCCGACCTCTGTGCGTGAATTGCCACAGGCTATTGTCACTGCATGGCAAGCGATTCCTGTCCAAACCTTGGCAAATCGCGTGAACAGCATGCCTCAACGTGTACGTGCTCTCCTGAATGCTCGTGGGGGTCACACGAAGTACTGAACTGTAATTTTACTGTCCGTAATCCCAGTCGTAATTTAACTTTTGTTTTTGTTAAAAATTTTTTTGGCTAATGTGCAAAATAAAGAGATACTTCTGGAAAACGTACAGAAGTTTAACACAGTACTGTCCATGAATTGAGTTCGATATCAGTTAACATCACTTTCAAGGATCAATTTATTTGTTTCAAAATGTCAAATGTGGTTTTTTTTTCTTTTAAAGGTCACATTAACAAAATCTAGAATAATTCCAACATAATTCCAATGAACTTTTGGTTCTAAGACATCTTGAAAAGTAAGTTCACCCACACAAAAAAAATATTCCATATTAAATGCCAAGTCTGTACATTGCTAAATGGCCAAAAACAAAGTTAAAATTTAAAAACAGAATGTTTGCCAAAAATTTGGATGAAGCATATGATGGTCCATTAATACAAGAGACGATTAATCGTAATGGGACTCCTTCTTTGTGCAGCTTTGGTAGCCCATACACCCTGGGGACCACTCCATTGCTGCTGTATAGCCGTCTGTATACCACAGCCGACAGTCTTCCAGTCGATTTAATTCTGGCAAGCAATGAGTTTTTACCTTTAATTAAATTTGAATTCAAATTTTAAATTTGAATTAAACCTTGAATTTGCTTGCCGGAATTAAAGCTACTGGTTTTTTGTGTCTTGCTTCAAATTGCTTGATGGAGCTGATTATCTTGCTTTGAAAGGATGAAAGTTGTGCCCATTCTGCTGAAATGTGTTGACACTCCAATGCAACTGCTGATTGTGTTCCATCAGTTGTATTTTGTTATTGTGTTCCTTTCGCCCAAAGGAACACACCATTCCAAAGCTACCAGCTGTCGCTGGGTCCATTGCATCCTTCAAGGCGTGCGCAAACCCCTCCACCACTCTCACCAGCGACAGCAACTTCCCAACCCACATCGCCTCTGGAGGATATCTATCGAAGGCAGAGTCTAACGACGACTGAACCTCAGCATTGCCGTCAAGTTACTCGCACAGGTGGGGCACACACCTCAGAAATACGGTCTATTGTTGCATGCGCACTGGTTTCTTTATTATTTATTGTGTAGCTCTGTGAAACAAATTGGATGACATGACTACTTCTCAATGAAAAGAGATTATTAAAGTTGGCTTTCCCATCATTTCATAAAACTGGTATTGCATTATAAAGGCCTTATCTTCTGATGGAAAATGATTAGATTTGGCTCGAGACGTTTCCAAGAGCCATGGGAGAACTGCAGGAGTTTTACTGATTTTTTTTTAAGGCGTAGCCCATAGGGCAAAGCCGTCTAGAACAGTGTTTGTCCGTCCATATGTATGTATGTATGTATGTATGTATGTATGTATGTATGTATGTATGTATGTATGTATGTCCCCTCAAACGTATACCAATCAGAGCTGAGGATCTGGTCACATGAAAGGGTGATGTGATTACGTCTGATGTCATTACAGCGTACAACAGCTGACTCCACACCATTTTGATACCTATGCCGTTCAGGCGGAACATATCATCGAACCTGTCATATATTACAATCGCCATGCTCTAAGTTACCTTTACTTTTTTTATTTAGTGTGAAACACACAAAAAATGATTGTTAAAATGGTCATCAAATATCAAAAGGATTGACGTTACTTCCAACAATACAGTATGTATAGGCCTTAGGCTTCATGCCTTTATGCCTCACCTTCACGCCGCTTCATACAAATTAGCCCAGGTTTCTTAATACAGTAGTATCGTTTCAGTTGTATCGTTTTTACAATAACAATAAAATAATAAATATAGCCATAACACTTTAATACCAATGTCGTGAATGCAAAGTTAATCAATTGAAGCGGTGTATGGATCATGAATCAATGATAAGTGGTGTACGTTACTAATAACCGCGAAGTAAGGAATTAGCCTCAATTTTTTCAAAGTAATATCATTTTCGTAATAATGCGAACGTAACATTAATATTACAGTAAATCTAATCATAATATTAATCCCTTTGCAGTGACTGAAAAGTTACTGGAGGTTAAAAGATATTATCTTCTAAATATTAAACTAGCGGCAGTTTTGTGTCCGGCCGTCACGGTACGTCATTACGTCTATGATGTCATTACGACGGCTGACTCCACTGACCGACACTTTAATTTACTCATTCACCCCCGCACTACGGGAGCGGCAGGAAGGGTCATTCCTCTTTGGGGTATATACAGTCATGTGAAAAAGTAAGTACACCCCATGTAAAGTTTTGACTTTTTCAACATATTTCAACATACAGCTGCTTGATCTTCATTTCAACAATATTGAAAGATGAAGGTGATTTAATATAACAAATATCATGAAACATTTACATTTTGTAGTCCAATGTATAATTTAAATAAAGATAAATGCAAATTTCGCATGTGGAACAAGTAAGTACACCCCTACATTTATCACTACTTCAAACACCTAAAATTAGAATCAGGTGCACCAGCTCAGGTGCAAATGATTAAAACATCGTTAGAGAGGATCTTGGAGGAACCTGTCTTATTTAAACCTCAGACATTTAGTTTGGTTTGCTCTTTGTTGTTGAAGTGTGCGGTGTCACCATGCCGAGATCAAAATAGCTCTCTGAGGCCTTCAGAAAGAAGGTTATAGATGCCTACGAGTCTGGGAAGGGATTTAAAAAGATCTCCAAACAATTTGAAATCAATCATTCGACTGTCCGGAAGATCATCTACAAGTGGAGAAGATTCCAAACAACTGCCAACTTGTTCAGGCCAGGCCGCCCTAGCAAGTTCAGCCCGAGAGCAGACCGCAAGATGCTGAAAGAAGTCTCTAAGAACCCCAGAATGTCATCACGGGACCTACAGGTAGCTCTTGCCACTGTTGATGTCAAAGTGCACGAGTCTACCATTAGAAAGAGGCTGCAAAAATTTGATCTACATGGGAGGTGTGCCAGGAGGAAACCTTTGCTGTCCAGAAAGAACATCAGGGCAAGACTAAAGTTTGCCAATGAACACCGAGGCAAAGACCAGCACTTCTGGAACAATGTGCTCTGGACAGATGAGTCAAAGGTAGAGCTATTTGGCCACAGTACCAGAAGACATGTTTGGCGAAAACCAAAGACAGCATTTGACCACAAGAACCTGATACCAACTGTAAAGCATGGTGGTGGAAATATTATCGTTTGGGGCAGCTTTGCTGCATCAGGGCCCGGGCAGCTCACCATCATAGAATCCACGATGAATTCTTCATTGTACCAGAGGGTGCTTGAGGATAATGTGAGGCCATCTGTTGGAAAGTTGAAGCTCAACCGAAGGTGGACCTTGCAACATGACAATGACCCTAAACATACCAGTAAATCCACCAAGGAATGGCTGCAAAGAAAGAAATGGAGGGTTCTGGAATGGCCAAATCAAAGCCCTAATCAAAATCCCATCGAGATGTTGTGGGGGGATTTAAAACGAGCTGTGCATGCAAGAAACCCCTCAAACATCGCACAGCTGAAAGAATTCTGCATGGAGGAGTGGGACAAAATTTCTCCCAGTCGATGTCGGAGACTGGTAGACAGATATAAGAAACGCCTAATTGAGGTTGTTTCTGCCAAAGGGGGCAATACCACCTATTAGAGCCAAGGGTGTACTTTTTATTTTTTATTTTTTTTTGTATTCAAGATCGAGGCTCGTGAAAGAGCTAACATTAATCACACAAAAAGTCAAACCGACACATAAAAAACAAAAAATAAGTGGAGCGGTAGACAAGATGGGGAGAGAGGGGGAAGGACACAAACGCAACATTTGAGAACAGGGACTTCGAGAGATCTGTGGGAGGGAGAGGGCTTGGGGAGAGGTGGGAAAGGTATAAAACATATGGACACTGCAAGGACTTCCAGGAAAGAAGTTGGAATTTGAAAAAAGTGTATCTGGCGTAAAAAAAATAGCCGGGGTAAAAAAGATCAAGGTTTTGGATGGGGGAAGATAAGAGATGGTGGTGAACAGCTGTTTTAAAGACCTGGAGGGTGGAGTGGGATTGAAGGGAGTGAGGGAGTTTGTTCCAGAGGCGAGAGAAAAGAAGAGTGAAGGTGAGCAGAGAGTCTTATTTTTGGCAGTTTAACCATAAGAGGGTTGCTGGCAGCAGATCTTGTGCGACCTGTAGGACTATTTGGGGGACAGAGCCCAGAGAGAGTTGGGGGAGCATGGCCGGAGAGGAGTCGGTAGAAGACAGAAAGACCACCAACCTGCCTGCGGTGAGTGAGTGAAAGGCCCTCGGAGTTAGCTTCATCGCAGGAGATTTTTTCCTTTTTTCTGTATACAAGATCGAGGCTCGCGGAAGAGCCAACACCAATCACACAAAAAGTCAAACCGACACACAAATCACAAAACAAGGGGAGCAGCAGACAAGATGGGGAGAGAGGGGGAAGGACACAAACACAACACCCGAGAGCAGGGACACTGGGAGAAACGTGAGAAAGAGAGGGCCTGGGGGGAGGTGGGAGAGGCACAAAACACATGGACACTGCAAGGACCTCCAGGAAAGAAGTTGGAATTTAAATTCCAATGATTCTGAAAACCCTGTTGTAACTATCCCTACTTTGCTTGGGATTTTGCAATAACTACTGTGTGTGTGTGTGTGTGTGTGTGTGTGTGTGTGTCGGTGTGTGTGTGTGTGTGTCGGTGTGTGTGTGTGTGTGTCGGTGTGTGTGTCGGTGTGTGTGTGTGTGTGTGTGTGTGTGTGTGTGTGTGTGTGTGTGTGTGTGTGTGTGTGTGTGTGTGTGTGTGTGTGTGTGTGTGTGTGTCTGTCTGTCTGTCTCCAGGTCATAACTTTTTTTTTTACCATTTCAGCTATGGTCATCAAATTTTGACCAAAGCTTTTATTATGATAATACGGAAAAGGCAAATTAATAATTTTGTCAAGAGGTCAAAAGGTCAGCATCAACGAAAATCATCAGGCCGCCTGAAAATCGAAAATCATACTTACTTTTGCCACATGCAAAATTTGCATTTATGTTTATTTAAATTATACAATGGACTACAAAATGTAAATATTTCATGATATTTGTATTTTATTATATCACCGTTATCTATCGATATTGTTGAAATGAAGATCAAATAGCTGTATGTTGAAATATGTTGAAAAAGTCAAAACTTTACATGGGGTGTACTTACTTTTTCACATGACTGTAGATTTACAGTCGATCTATGGTCGGGTCTCGTGAACATTGGGTGTGTTTTCATTTACCAAGTTTCTTGTGGAGAGATCGCCAAGTGGTTTAAGCATTCGAGCGAGCACTCAATTCAAAACCGTTAAGGAACACCTGGCTTGGCAGCACGAGCCGGCTGCTTGGTAAATGAGCACACCCCGGGCTTCCACCCTTTCAGTTTCGTGTTAAACAGCAGGAAAAGTGGATTTCATTGTTGGTTTTCAAAACAAAACCTGAAATGGTGGGTTTCAAAAGGCCGTTACGAAAAACGCCACTTTAGCGGCAGGAAGGGTCATGTTATTTACCCAACCCTTGTGGGGTATATAGATTACAGTAGATCTTCGCTCAGTTCTGGAAGTAAAACTTACCTCATGGATGTCAGGATTCCTCCAAATTTCTTTGTTTAATGCTATAAACGGCATTAGCGACTGTTTAAAAAGCTAATCATATGTGTTTGTGGTTTATTAACTTTTTACTTCTGGTAGAGGCGGTTGCTCCCACAAAAACGCCATGATAAGCTATTTATAAACATTGACACGGCATTTGTTCAAGGAGGAAAAACCCCTTGCGGAGGTGGGACATTATTAGTATTAATATTGTTTTGTAATAACATTAATATATTATGCTATTATCATTCATTTTGTCATTAGAACCTGTCTTGGGAAAACGCCACGATAAAGCTGGCTTAATAAGGATATACACCTCAACACGCAACCCCATTGACGGCAATGGTGGGGAAACCCCGCTTGGGGGAGAAAACCCCCTTGGGGAAGAGGGCAAATGAATGCGCTGCAACCTTCATTTTGTAACCCTTAGTACTTCTGTCAAGTTTGGTTGAGATTGGATAATTAACGACGGAATGTATCGCGGTCAAAAACCACGAGACAGACGCCAAATTGCGTATTTTCGTATGATTTGCCGTACAGGCCGAACATGTCTTCGAAACGGTCGAAGCCGTCATGTGTTTTTCACACAGACAGCTGTGCGTTGCAGCAAGTAGAGTAGGAGACCAACTCGATCTGCGAATATTTGCCAACCAGAGTGAATTCCAGATAAGGAAAGGAACTGCACATGCTGCAGGCTGACTAATCCGCAACGTTGTTTATCGTGAGATCATATAAACTCAGGAGCAGATCGAGAGTGAAACTTGGAGGGTTAATAGCTCCCAAGAAAATGTTGCTTTAAAATATTAATGTTGCAAAATGAGTAACAACTCACTGGGTCTTCTCTCAAGGAGGTTGGTGGCAGGATTTGTACTCTGGCCGCAGTGGTGTGTGCCGGGATGGTGCTGAGGTCACTTTGATAGTTTTGACTAACTGACCAACATGTATAATAAACCAGTGTCTCAATGCAATCTCTTCACTTCCATGGTGACAGACAGCTTAGAGACTTAGATTACTTCAAAATAATTTAATAATTTCATTATTTGCTGATTGGTATATCCACCCAGGTCCCTGGCCATCCCTGGCCATCTGGCCATAAAAAAACATTGCCTCAAACAGGGAACCATGATTGTCATGGGGCCCGCAAGGCTAACCCCGCACTCTCGCGGGGAAAATGGCCATAAAACGATCATTCATTCATTCATTCATACTATCCTCTTCAACTAAAGTATCAAACAAGCCCAGCTGCTTGTATCAAATGCTGCTGCTAGACTTTCGGTCTTGTTTTAAATATAATGATTGTGTTAGTTGTGGATGTATGAAGTCAACCCAAACTTTAAATTTCTCTTAATTACGTTTTAGGTGCTAATTTTGTTTGGAACAAAGAATAAAAAAATACCATAATGTCAATTTTATTCTTACTTGATATTCTCAATTCTTGATATTCTCAAGTCAATTTTATTCTAAGGGGGAACACGTGAAAATGGTCCAATAAGCATTTCATGTGCTTATTTCTGTCATCATCTTCCAAGGAGATAAGTTTCAGAGTATGCCGAATACAGTAAACTAGAATAGAAGAATGATCGTTTTAAGGCCATTTTCCCCGCTAGAGCGGGGGTTAGCCTTGCGGGCCCCATGACAATCATGGTTCCCTGTTTGAGGCAATGTTTTTATGGCCGGATGCCCTTCCTGACGCCAATCCTTGGTCGCCTCTTGCGATGCGCAGGGATACGGTGTACCTATGCTAAACAGGGTACACACCGTGATCATTCATCCCAGCAAGCTGGTACTCAATTTGCCGACCTCGGAAGGATGACAGGCTGAGTCAACCCCCCTGGCGTTAATTCAGCGATCGACCGGGATTCAAACCCAGGATCCTAGGATCCCAAGCCAGCACCCTAACCGCTAAGCCAACACCAGTTTGAATACAGTAAACTAGATACTGAAGGAACCGCTCCAACGCGAGTCGAAAGAATTGACGCGACCAAAGACGGAATTCGTCCGAGTTGCTTTATTGAAACAAAACAGCTCAGGTATTCTGACAAGCCCGTTTATCGGGCAGCAATATATATACACATTTATGTCGGGAAGTTTGCCCGGCAAAAGCTATACCGGGCATGCCCGGGTGTCAAGGGCGAGCCTTGGAAAGGCGAGTCTGGACCTGCCCGGGCGTGTTTGGCTGCGGCCTGGCAAGTCGAGGCTGGGCGTGCCCGGGCGCTCTGGACGAGCACTGGAAAGGCAAGAGCGGGCATGCCCGGACGCTCTGGGCGAGCCCTGGAAAGGCGATAGCGGGCATGCCCGGACGCTCTGGGCGAGCCCTGGAAAGGCGATAGCGGGCATGCCCGGACGCTCTGGGCGAGCCCTGAAAAGGCGATAGCGGGCATGCCCGGACGCTCTGGGCGAGCCCTGGAAAGGCGAGAGCGGGCATGCCTGGGAAAGACGAGACCGGGCATGCCCGGGAGGTTCGGGCGTGCCCGGGAACAGTGAGTTCGGGCATGCCCGGGAGAGGCGCGTCTGGCCGTGTTCTGGCCGGTGCAAGGCGATTGTGTGCATCCAGCGGTAACCGCTACCAACCGTGGTGGTCGGTCGACGTCCATGTGCGCCGGTTTGAGGCGGTCCACAGAAATCCGGTCCGGCCGGCCGCCGAAGTCGACGATGAAAGACTTGTCGCCCCGTCGCAGGACCCGGAAGGGCCCGTCGTACGGCGGCCGGAGTGGCCCCCGGTGCGCGTCATGATGCACAAAGACGTACTCCGCTGTGCAAAGCGCCGGGGGGACATAGGACTGGGGGCCACCGTGGCGGGACGTCGGCACGGGGGCAAATCGTCGGGCGGCCTCCTGGAGGTCCGAGCGCTGGCGAGCGGCGGACCAGGGACTGGTAGCGTCGGGCACGAATTCGCCCGGGACGCGGAGCGGCTGGCCGTAGACGAGCTCGGCGGCGTACGCCTGGAGGTCTTCCTTGGGGGCCGTGCGAAGGCCCAAAAGGACCCACGGCAGCCGGTCAGCCCGACCATCGTCCTGAAGGCCGGCCATGAGTGCGGCCTTCATGGAGCGGTGAAACCGCTCGCACAACCCGTTGGCTTGGGGGTGGTAGGCCGTGGTGCGGTGCAGCGTGACCCCAACGAACGGGCGACCGCGCCCCAAAGCTCAGACGTGAACTGTGGGCTGCGGTCGGACGAGATGTCCGCTGGTGCGCCGAAGCGCGCGACCCAGGTGGCGATGAACGCCTGCGCCACGTCGGCGGTGGTGGTGGAGGCGAGGGGCACGGCCTCCGGCCACCCGGTGGTCCTGTCCACCATGGTGAGCAGGTGGGTGAACCCCCGCGAGGGGGGCAGGGGACCCACCAGGTCCACGTGGACGTGGTCGAAACGCCGTTCAGGCACGGCGAAAGGTGCCAGCGGGGCCTGGGTGTGGCGGTGGGCCTTGACCCGCTGGCAGGCCGTGCAGGCGTTGGCCCAGTCGCGGATGTTTCATCGAAGGCCGTGCCAGACGAAATGCGCCGACACCAGCTTCTGAGAAGCTTTCCGGCCCGGGTGAGAAAGGCCGTGGATGGAGGCGAAGATGCGGCGCTGCCAGGAAACGGGCACGATGGGGCGAGGCTGGCCCTGGGAGACGTCGCAGAGCAGGACGGTGCCCGCGAAGGGAATGTCGGCCAGGCGGAGGCCCGTGTCCGCCGCACGGAGTGCCTGCACCGAGGCGTCGGTGGTCTGGTCGGCCGCCATGAGCGCGAAGTCCACGCCGAGGTGGACCACGTTCGCGCTGGCCCGAGAAAGACAGTCGGCCACGGCGTTGTCTTTGCCGGCGACGTGCCGGATGTCCGTGGTGAACTCCGACACGGCGGAGAGGTGGCGCTGCTGGCGGGCCGACCACGGCTCCGTGACCTTAGCCATTGCATAGACCAACGGCTTGTGGTCGACGAAAGCCGTGAACGGGCGGCCCTCCAGGAGGTGTCGGAAATGGCGAACGGCCAGGAATAGCCCGAGCAGCTCGCGGTCGAACGTGCTGTAGTTTAACTTGTTCGGCCGGAGTTGCCGGCTGAAAAAAGCGAGTGGCTGCCAAACCCCGTCCACCCATTGCTCATGGACCTCGCCCACCGCGTAGTTGGAGGCGTCCGTAGTGAGGGCGATGGGCGCGTTGAGCACCGGGTGAGCCAGCAGCGTTGCGTCGGCGAGGGCCCGTTTGGCGCTGGCGAAGGCCGCGTCCATGGCCGCGGACCAAACAATGTCATGCTTGGCCGGCTTGCCCCGGAGGGCCTCGTAAAGGGGCCGCATGAGCTGAGCAGCGCGGGGCACGAATCGGTGATAAAAATTCACCATGCCGAGGAACTCTTGGAGGGCCTTGATGGAACGGGGACGCGGGAACGTGGTGATGGCCTCGACCTTGGTCGGCAGCGGCACGGCCCCGGTCTTGGTGATGCGGTGGCCCAAAAAGTCAACGGTCGTCGCGCCGAAGTGGCATTTGACCGGGTTGACAATTAAGCCATGCTCGCTGAGGCGACCGAACAGTATTCGGAGGTGGAGGAGGTGCTCGGCACGGGACGTGCTGGCGACGAGGATATCGCCCAGATAGACGAAAAGAAACGGCAGGTCGCGCAGCACGCCGTCCATCAAGCGCTGGAACGCCTGGGCCGCGTTCTTGAGGCCAAACGGCATCCGCAAAAATTCGAACAGGCCGAACGGCGTGATGACGGCCGTCTTCGGGACGTCGGCCGCCCGGACAGGTACCTGGTGGTAGCCCCGTATCAGGTCAATTTTCGAAAAGATGACCCGTCCCGCAAATGGGCGGAAAAGTCCTGAATATGCGGGATCGGGTACCTGTCGGGGGTGGTAGCGTCGTTGAGACGGCGGTAGTCGCCACACGGGCGCCATCCACCCCCCGGCTTTGGCACGATGTGCAGTGGCGAGGCCCACGCGCTATCGGAGCGCCGCACGATGCCGAGGTGCTCCAACGCGTCGAACTCGGCCTTCGCCACGGCGAGCTTGGCCGGGTCGAGGCGGCGGGCCCTGGCGTAGACCGGCGGGCCCGTAGTGGGTATGTGGTGCTCGATCCTGTGCCGCACCGCGACGGCCGAAAACGTCGGCCGCGTGAGGGCCGGGAATTCCACGAGCAGGCGAGCAAACTCGTTCGCTGCCGGGAGGGCGCACGCCAGTTCGGTCGGCGCGGAGCTGCTCATCGTGCACGCCAGGGAGCTGAAGGTCTCGGCATTGACAAGGCGACGACGTTTGACGTCGACCAGCAGCCCGTGCGCGCAGAGGAAGTCGGCGCCCAGCAAAGCCATGGGGACGCAGGCGGTCACAAAAGTCCATTGAAAACGCTGGCTCCCGAAGCAGAGGGTGACGACGCGTGGGCCGAAAGTGCGTATGGCCGAGCCATTAGCAGCGACCAAAGAGGGGCCGCAAACGGCATCCCGCCTGTCCTGCTCGGAGGCGGGTATGACGCTCAGTTGGGCGCCGGTGTCACACAGGAAACGCCGCCCAGACGCTTTGTCCCGAATAAACAGCAAGTTGCCCGAGTGGCCGGCGCTCATGGCTCGGAATGAACGCCGGCCCGGCCGTTTCCCGACCTGCCGAAAGTGCACGGGGGCCGGCACGTCCGAGCCTTGTGTCCGAACCTGGCGTGGTAATAACACCACGCCCGGTCAGGTGGAGGCCCCGGCCGTCGTGTCGGAAGCGGGCGGTGCGGCGTGGCGGCCGCCAGTTGCACCGGCAGTTCGGCCTCCAACCACGCAGGGCGCTTGGGCGTCGTGGGCGTCGCCTCGGACGGCGGCGGGCTCCAGGTAACCGCGCCGATGTGCTGGCCCGCCGAGGAGATCTTATCGGCTTCCCTGGCGAGGGCGCGGGAATCCGTGATCAACGTGCCAGCCAGAGCGAGGCGTACCGGGTGAGGCAGCTGGCGAAGGAACAGCTCGCGGAACAGAAAATCTGGAGAGTGCTCACCGAGCAACGAGAGCATATAGTCCATGCGCTCGGACGGGCGCGTGTCGTCGAGCTCGGGCAGAGCGAGCAGGCGCCGTGCGCGTGCTGCCCGTGAGAGGGCGAAAGCGTCGAGGAGGAGTGTCTTCAGCGCGTCGTATTTGTCAGCAGCCGGTGGGTGCTCAAGGAGGCTCAAGGCGCGGGCCGCGGTGGCGGAACCGAGCGCCGCCACAACATGGTGGAAGCGGGTGTCGTCCGCGGTGATGCCTCGCAGGGCGAACTGAGAGTCCGCCTGAGCGAACCAAACAGCCGCGTGAGCCTCCCAGAAGGTAGGCAGTTTAAGACTCACTGCCGTGTCCATGTCGGTAGGTCACCAATGAAGGAACTGCGCTCCAACGCGAGTCGAAAGAATTGACGTGACCAAAGACGGAATTCGTCCGAGTTGCTTTATTGAAACAAAACAGCGCAGGTATTCTGACAAGCCCGTTTATCGGGCAGCAGTATATATACACATTTATGTCGGGAAGTTTGCCCGGCAAAAGCTATACCGGGCATGCCCGGGTGTCAAGGGCGAGCCTTGGAAAGGCGAGTCTGGACCTGCCCGGGCGTGTTTGGCTGCGGCCTGGCAAGTCGAGGCTGGGCGTGCCCGGGCGCTCTGGACGAGCACTGGAAAGGCGAGAGCGGGCATGCCCGGACGCTCTGGGCGAGCCCTGGAAAGGCGATAGCGGGCATGCCCGGACGCTCTGGGCGAGCCCTGGAAAGGCGATAGCGGGCATGCCCGGACGCTCTTGTCGAGCCCTGGAAAGGCGAGAGCGGGCATGCCCGGGAAAGACGAGACCGGGCGTGCCCGGGAGGTTCGGGCGTGCCCGGGAACAGTGAGTCCGGGCATGCCCGGGAGAGGCGCGTCTGGCCGTGTTCTGGCCGGTGCAAGGCGATTGTGTGCATCCAGTGGTAACCGCTACAATACCATAATATTATGGACATTTTCCATCACTGTCTTGGGGGGGAAAAAGGAAACTAGGTTCAGTTAGCAAAGATCTCTCCATGTTATTTAGTTATGGGAAATTATTTCCTTCAGCTGTCTGATTTGAATTATACCCAATCATGATGATCGCCATGGCAATAACTCACCAAATACTGGGACAGGAACGTCCGCTAACATTAGCAACAGCGTGGCCATAAGCAGCAATGTTTATGCTGAGTTGAAACACTAATCGGTATCTACTGACCATACAAAACCATCCGATGTTTGTTATTGTCATTTCATTGGAATTTGGAATTTGGCCATCATGCTGGCAATAGCTTGCCCACTCGTCACGAAGCTTGCCCACACCATGGCAACTTTAACGTTCACCAACTAATGCCGACAGACAGCACGCCTGTTTACCGTCCGTCTGAGGAGGGACAGCACACACAGTGATGAATCACCTTGCCTGTGACACACCAAGATGACATTTTATGGCTGGATCGGGATTCAAACCCAGACTAGACATAGCTTAAATGTGAGTGTGCGTACCTCTAAGTCTAAACGATACCGCCAACCCTGGTAATGTTTAAAAGTAGGCCTTTTCTTCTTGTTATGAAGATTTACATCATGAAGTGGAAAAAGCTCTGTTTGTAAACTCCTGAACTGTGCCACAGCCTCATCGGACCCAAGCAGCCGGCAGTCATTCTCTCCACCTCCACCACCCGTTGCTGCTCCACTTTTGGAAATGGGCTTTCCTTTGAGACACATCCAAAGGGCTCTGGAAGCCACTGGTATGTCAGACTCTCTTTAGATGTGTTTATTCCAGGTTTATGGTTTAAAAAATTTTCAATGTTAGTCCTGCAAAAAAGGTGCGATTAAAAAATATATATACTGAAACGCAAAAGAAACTTACCACCTTTTAAACCTTTAAATATCAACAATAACACTGCGTGTAGTAAATGTGTGAACTTATTTGTGGACAATAGTGTCCTCACTGTCAGACAAAACGGTCACGGATGGTCACTTGAACCTTCAATGGTAACTTCATAGCACAGCTGTTGAACAGCCGTTTTGACTGTCAGTGATTAGCCAAGAGGTACGGGATGATTTTAATGAGCTGCACGTGATGTCTTGATATTGGCTTTAAAAAGGCCAGTGCAAAATGGGCATTTCAATCAACATGCCACGATTGTCAAGGGTTCAACGGCAGCGTGCCCTGGGCATGCTGCAAGGTGGACTGAGCTACCGTGAGGTGGCACGTCGCCTTGGCTGTTCACACCAGACGATATCGGCCCTGGTGGACAGAGACACCCTCCACAACTCTGCAGATGACAGACCTCGATCAGGGAGGCCAAGAGTCACCACTGCAAGGCAGGACAGGCAGATGGTCCGAAGTCACCTGCGGGATCGATTCCGTCCAGCATCCCACACTGCGGCAGAAACTCCGGGGCGTGCAAACCCACGGATCTCCAATGATACTGCACGAAGACGACTGCATGACTATGGTCTGACTGCCAGAAGACCATACAGAGGCCCCGTGATGACGGTTGCCCATCGCCGCAACCATCAGAGATGGTGCCAGCAGCATCAGCGGTGGACCTTGGCGCAGTGGAACGAGGTCGCTTTCAGCGATGAGTCAAGGTTCTGTGTGGACAGTCCTGATGGGCGTGAGTGTGTCTGGAGAAGAACTGGCGAGCGATATGCCGATTGTTGCGTGCGTCAAGCCAACAGGTGGGGTGGCCCAAGTGTGATGGTGTGGGCAGCCATATCAGGCCGGTACAGGACGCCACTGGTGGTTGTGGATGGGAATCTTAACGCCCAGCGGTATGTGGATAACATCCTGCGACCTCATCTGCTGCCATTCCTGCTAGACCACCCAGAACTGAGAACCTTTCAGCATGACAACGCTCGTCCCCATGCTGCTCGCTTTACCACTGCATTTCTCCAAGGCGAGAACATCAACACCATGCAGTGGCCTGCGCTCTTCCCTGACCTGAATCCCATAGAGCACCTGTGGGATGAGCTTGGGAGACGCGTAGTTGGCAGGGCCAGGACACGGGCAGAGCTGCTTCAGACATTGAGGACTGAGTGGGACAGAATCCAGCAGCAATCCATCCAAAGACTGGTAGGCAGTATACGCCGACGATGCACTGCCTGTATCCAAAACAATGGTGGCCATACACGCTATTGAAAGGGGACTGACATTGCACCCTGTGCTGTTCTGTACTGTAGAACAAACTGATGAGATGGTGTATCTTGGTCAAAAACTTGACATGTCATCAATAAAATGCCAATGTTTCAATTAGCAATTGTTGGTTTGTTTTATTTTGAACTGTTACAATTTTATTACATTTCAAACAAGTGGTAAATTTCTTTTGCGTTTTCGGTCTTTTTGAAGTTGATCAAAATGGTCAAAATGGTCAAATTTTTCGGTCAAAATGCCCATTTTGCACTGGCCTTTTTAAAGCCAATATCAAGACATCACGTGCAGCTCATTAAAATCATCCCGTACCCCTTGGCTAATCACTGACAGTCAAAACGGCTGTTCAACAGCTGTGCTATGAAGTGACCATTGAAGGTTCAAGTGACTGTCCGTGATCGTTTTGTCTGACAGTGAGGACACTATTGTCCACAAATAAGTTCACACATTTACTATACGCAGTGTTATTGTTGATATTTAAAGGTTTCAAAGGTGGTAAGTTTCTTTTGTGTTTTCGGTCGTTTTGAAGTTGGTCAAAATGGTCAAATTTTTCGGTCAAAATGCCCATTTTGCACTGGCCTTTTTAAAGCCAATATCAAGACATCACGTGCAGCTCATTAAAATCATCCCGTACCCCTTGGCTAATCACTGACAGTCAAAACGGCTGTTCAACAGCTGTGCTATGAAGTGACCATTGAAGGTTCAAGTGACTGTCCGTGATCGTTTTGTCTGACAGCGAGGACACTATTGTCCACAAATAAGTTCACACATTTACTATACGCAGTGTTATTGTTGATATTTAAAGGTTTCAAAGGTGGTAAGTTTCTTTTGCGTTTCAGTATATATATTTTTGAACTGAAAATGTTCATGCAACAAAACGGCTTGAAGGGTAAAATATAAATGAATTGGTTCGTTATTTCATACTTGATGATAGAATAAGGCATCTCGTTGTTTTCCTAATTAGAGCTGTCAGGAGGACGATTGTCTTCCTGCCTCCCTCTGTGTTTTTCTTTTTCTGTGCTTCTGTTCCCTCTGGTTCACAGTGGTTCTCAAACCAGTGGTTCTCAAACTTTTTTTTTTTTCTTGAAAATTTGAAAAACTGTACAATTACAAAATTTTCAAGTGCAAGGAGCACAAGGAGCACAAAATTTCAAGTGCAAGGAGCACTTGAAAATTGCTGAGGTTTTCAGCGGACCTCTTAATAAACTTTTTTGTTCGAAATAATCAAACCACACAACTCATTTTAATATCACTAGCGACACCTTTCTAATGCAATGGACATGCCTGTTTTTATTTTTATTTTCATGTTTTGAGCAAAGTTCTGCGAAGTAATGTTTGTCAGCTTTAGTCTTAGGTCAGGTTGAGCATTCATCCTGCTTCTGTCTCACACTGGTACATTGTAGCTACGTCGTCAAATGGCATCAAAACAATGCACTGCTTTGTCTGGAAGTTTAGGGTATTCTCCGGTTCTTTGAATCCAAAACTCAAATTGAGAATGGCATTTAAAATATGACCTTAATGTTTCATTGCAAAAAAAGCTCAAACAAGCACTCTCATTCCTTATTGTAGAAAACAGAGGGAAGTTCACCGATTTCAATCCTGAAAGGATTACGTATCCAGTTATTTGTTTGGCTTCAACTGGAAACTTGAAAGGAATCTTTATATTGTTTCTTGAGAGCAACATGATATTCTTCGATGTCATTAAAAATTTTTTTTGTTAAGAACCAGTTCATTTTTGCAGGGTCAAGTACAGATATTCTTGATTGCTCTGCATCCTTTCTGCGGACCACCTTAATGGAGCTCATGGACCAGTGGTGGTCCACGGACCACAGTTTGAGAATCTCCACTCTAACCCCTTTTATTTAATCAACTGGCCATGCCCACTGGATTAACGCCAGGACCATTGGTGCATTGTGTCATCACATCCTGCACTCCATTCCCGAACGACCTTTTGGCTGGCAGCACTACCAATGGAGAATGGCGATGACGTCAAACGCAAAACCTTTAAAAGCCCCCCTGAGGCCACTCTGCAGCAGTGACGGTTCTGTGCTGCATCATTCAAGTTAAGAGTGCGCTGTACGTAGAGAAGAAAGTCAGGCCATTGTTGGAGTCAAGGTTGGATTTGGTGAGCTACTCGCTCGCATGCAGTACAAGTAGTAGCAAGTCGAATATCAAGTTTCTGTGATCAGGATGCCCAGTCAGTCACCAAAGGAGCTTGCCCAGAGTCCGACCACTTGTCCTCGTGCCACGCCATCCCATTGCCTAAAACAGGAAAACGCCACCCTCCTCTGTCCCCTCCCCCGTCCCTCAATCCCCATCTTTCTTTCTCCCCCTATGTTCCTGAGTGAGTCTGCGTTATAAGATACGAGCAAAAGTACCCATCCCCAGTGACTGGAAAAGCAAGCAAAATTACTTGTCCCGGTAACGGGAAAAGTCCAAGTTAATCTATTAATTTAAATTATTTCATGGACTTTGAAGAGGTTAATTGTGTTGCACTCCTGGTTTCACTCAGAGCCAAAGCTCTGAGCTACCTGTACTGCCCACCGCAAAATGCTGATGCAACATTGGGCGGCAGAGTTTGAATTTGCCTAAAATGTGGTCGAAATATCCTGTTTGTGAAATAATATTTGGCATCAACATTATTCATGGTTTTTCTCCCGTCATTTAAAAAGTGAATGTTGAGCTTTTCAAACGCTTTTCAAAGACCAGCGCGTGGACAGACACCACGGTTCACAATATATAATAGACTCGTGGGGGCACCCATGGGAATCCCACGGGCATGGGCGTGTGTGACATTTCGACATCTTCATTTTGATGCTGCACCTGCATATTCAGTTTTACAAAATGGTTACTGGCAATTCATCACATCCACAAATGATGTAATCCACACAATTTATTTACTTCTGATAACATGTGAATGCATGTGCATATACATAGGAAATACAGTTTGAAATGTGTAATTACACCTCATGTAAAATGTGACTTCAAGAGCTCAAATCCTTTCCCTACCCGCCCCATCCCTCCCACATCATGCCCACTGCACCGGGGAGTTGGTCACACACAGGGGAGAGGATCACGACGTTAATTGATGGTCTCGTTTTGTTCCCTCATTCTTTTATTCATTTTGAAAATGGCAGTTACAAATGACCCTCATGCAACTCATTCAGACAACGCTGACATAAAGAAGCAGGAATGACCTCCCACATGCCCCACATTACACAACCTTGAGCTAAAGACAGCTCGGATGCACGCTACGCATATGGAGGATATTCTGACATCGAGAGCAACTCGCACCAATAACCTGACAAAACAACATGCGCAACATGTGACAGCACTGGATCACGACGAATGGCAGCGGCCACTTCCGCAGCGATTATAATCGTAATTACCGGACAAGATTCAATCTGTTCCAACATGACAACCTCAACCTCATCTGCAGGTTCGGCACCAGCCTTTGGAGATCAAAGCTCTGCCCCTCTCCCCCACGTGCAGAGTACATAATTGTAACTTTTTATTGTGACTATGTCTAAAGAATGAAACATTCCTACTTTATGAAGAATACAGCTCAAATGGAAAAGTCCCTGGGAGAAAGTCTTATGGGCAGTGTATCAGAACATTACATTACACCTTTCTATCTGGCGTAAAACAAATTTACTCTTTTCGTTACACCATACAAAATGACACTTTTTAAATTAAATATTTAAAATAAACTTATTTAAAGTGTACGTGCACATGGCTTATGAAATAAGAACGAAAAAATATCTCTCGGCAATTTCCTGTCTGTGTTTATTTATTTATTTCACATCTGTGAATTATATGTCCATGCACATGTGAAATGGACTTTGTTTATTAATCCTGGATGTGAACTCGATTAAAACTGGGCATAGTCTTAAAATGGATATCAGTGGCATATCTGAGGTCGATGGAGTTTTTTTTACTTCTTCTTAATTTTAAAACTTGAAAGTATCAAAAACTTTTTGCTTTACAAAGTAAAAATAGATTAAAACCAAACGTTATTAATAAATATTGTATTCCATAGTTAGTTTACATTATTATGTACATTTTTTAAGGACTGTATTGTTTAATTCCATGGTTGTAAAAGAGTTGACTCGAAACAAATTCTGTATACACACCCCAAGAATAAAAAAGATATAATTAGACCGGTTCGATCCCAAACTTCAGTATTCAGTCGCTGTACTTTTACTAAGTAATCATAATAAAATACGCCATTTGTGTCTGTCCATCTGTCTGATGAATTTTTGATGCAAATACATTCTGTCGTTACTTATCCAATGTTAACCAAACTTGACAGGATGACCAAGGGTTACATAATGAAGGTTGTAGCGCATTCATTTGCCACCCTCCCCAAGGGGGTTTCTCTCCCGAGCGGGTTTGCCCGCCATTTCCGTCAATGGGTTGCGTGTTGAGGTGTATAGCTATATTAAGTTAGCTTTATCATGGCGTTTGTCCAAAGAAGAAGATTTATCGTTGCGTTTTTCCAAAGACGCTTTTAATAACAAAATTAATGATAATCGCATATTGTTAATGCTATTACAAAACAATATTAATACTAATAATATCCCACTTCCCCAAGGCATTTTTCCTGCAGTGATGAATGAATGAATGAATGATCGTTTTAGAGGCCATTTTCCCCGCTAGAGCGGGGGTTAGCCTTGCGGGCCCCATGACAATCATGGTTCCCTGTTTGAGGCAATGCTTTTATAGCCGGATGCCCTTCCTGACGCCAACCCTTGGGCGCCTCTTACGATGCGCAGGGATACACGGTGTACCTATTCTAAATCGGGGTACACACCGTGATTCATTCATCCCAGCAAGCTGGTACTCAATTTGCCGACCTCAGAAGGATGACAGGCTGAGTCAACCCCCCTGGCGTTAATTCAGCGATCGACCGGGATTATGATAACGTGTACAAATAGCTTATAGTTATAATGGCGTTTCGTGGGACTGGCTTCGTGGCTTCTACAGGAAATAAAAATATTAGAAACCACAAACACGTATGCTTAGCTTTTTAAACAGTCGCTAATGCTCTTTATAGCACTAAATGAAGAAATTTGTAGGAATCCCGACACCCGTGAAGTAAGGTTTACTTGCAGAACTGAGCGAAGATCTACTGTACTCTATATAACCGACAAATATTGGGTTAATAACATGGCCCTTTCTGCCGCTACCGTGGCATTTTTCGTAGCAAACTTTTGAAACACGCTCCTGCTGTTTGATACGAAACTGAAAGGGAGGAAAACGGGGGTGTGCTCATTTACCAAGCAGCTAGCTTGCATGCCAAGCCAGCCATTCCTTAACGGTTTTGATTGCAATGCTTGCTCAAATGCTTAAACCACTTGGCGATCTCTTCACAAGAAACTTGGAAAATGAACACACACCCAATGTTCTTAAGACCTGACCATAGATCGACTGTAATCTATATACCCCAAAGAAGACCCTTCCTGCCCCTTCCCGGAGTCTGCGGGTGTGCTAGTCATATAAATAGTGAAATCCTGGGAACGTTCTGTCCTCTCCTTTCCCGCTCTCTTTCCCCTCTCTCCTTCCCCTCTCTCCTTCCCCTCTCTCCTTCCCCTCTCGCCTTCCCCTCTCTCCATCCCCTCTCTCCTACGGCATGCCCACATCTCTTCGGACCAGTCGACACATTCAAAATGGCTGTTGGAATACATTTCACCGATTTGCTCTACTTTAGCTGAAACTGAGACTTGAACCATCCCAGCGACTGTGATGGTGAATTAGAGTCGAGATAAAGCCGTGAGAGAGTCTCAATGAATGGCCTTTATATTATTAGTCCCGCCAGGGAGTAATGCATTCACTCGTGTGTGTGTGTGTGTGTGTGTGTGTGTGTGTGTGTGTGTGTGTGTGTGTGTGTGTGTGTGTGTGTGTGTGTGTGTGTGTGTGTGTGTGTGTGTGTGTGTGTGTGTGTGTGTGTGTGTGTGTGTGTGTGTGTGTGTGTGTGTGTGTGTGTGTGTGTGTGTGTGTATGTGTGTTTGTGAACAAGATATCTGGAAAAGTTCTGAACGGATTTGGATGAAAGTTGGTGGGATGATTGCCCTTGGGATAAGGAAGAATTGATTAGTTTTTGGTGAAGCTGAGGATATTATTCCCGATCCAGGAATTTTTTGAAGGATTTTTTTACCATTGGAAGATAGGGCTCATTTTTTTTAAACATTATCTTCTATATATTCTATATTTAACATTGAATGAATGATCGTTTTAAGGCCATTTTTCCCCGCAAGAGTGGGGGTTGGCCTTGCAGGCCCCATGACCTCATGGGGCCCTGTTTGAAGCAATGTTTTTATAGCCGGATGCCCTTCCTGACGCCAACCCTTAGTCGCCTCTCACGATGCGCAGGGATACGATGTACCTATTCTAAATCGAGGTACACACCGGATCATTCATCCCAGCAAGCTGGTACTCAATTTGCCGACCTCGGAAGGATGACAGGCTGAGTCAACCACCCAGGTGTTAATTCAGCGATCGACCGGGATTCGCACTCAGGATCCTAGGATCCCAAGCTAGCGCCCTAACCGCTAAGCCAACACCAGTCTATATTTAACATTGTGATGTGAAAATAGTTTTCATATTTGTTGTAAATGTAGTTTATACTCATAGTTATGCGTTAGAGCGGTGTATTTTTTTAGCAGCGTCGTCTTCAATGTTCATTTTTTTTTTCTAATAAAGACATATTCTGTCATTTTAAAACCACCAAAGTGTGTATTAGGTTTCTCCGTTCCATAAAATGTATCGTTTGATACGTATAATGCTTTAAAACTGTTTTTTTTTTTTGTTTTTTTTTACCTCAGAAGAGAAATCAACATTTAGCTCAGCGAATGTCATTCGCGGTGTCAGTGTTTGATGAACTTATAAAGGCTTAGTTCCAGATTTGTCAATGGCGGAGGTATATTAACAAACGAATAAAACAGATTTGGCAAAATTCGAACTTATTTTAAAAGATCGCATATTCACCCAGGGTTGTGAGAGCCTGAAGAAGAAGAAACCTCGCATGGGCTTCCCAGACCAAATAAATAATTCTGGTTCTGGCTCTGCGATTTTCAAGTTTATTGCTCCCGCCAGGGAGTAACGCATTCGATCGTGTCCGTCCGTGTGTGTGTGTTCGTATGTTCGTGTGTTTGTGAACAAAATATCTGGAAAAGTTCTGAATGAATTTGGATGAAAGTTGGTGGGATGATTGCCCTTGGTATAAGGAAGAATTGATTAGTTTTTGGTGAAGCTCAGGATATTATTCCTGATACAGGAATGTTTTTTGAAAATTTTTTGGGAAAGATTTTTTCTGTTTTACTGCATTAAAGCTTTTATTCTCATTCTTAAATGATGTTTTTCTCCTCTAATTCCGAGATATATCAAAATAAATTATCTGACAGTTCGGGCTTACTTTCTTTTTCATTTATTGTTTTGGGGAGAGGCAGGGGGGGAGGTTTTGGGGAGGTACGGTGTGTACCCTGGTTAGAATAGGTACACAGTATCCCTGCGTGTCGTAATAATAATAATAATAATAATGCATTTATTTTATATAGCGCTTTTCAAGAAGCCCAAAGATGCTTATGAGGCGACTAAGAGGGTTGGCGTCAGGAAGGGCATCCGGCCATAAAAACATTGCCTCAAAAAGAGAACCATGACAATTACAACTACATATGGGCAGGGTACAGCCCGAAGTGGAGATCGGTTTCTGAGGTTTGGGACATGGAATGTAGGGACAATGACAGGGAGATCAGGAGAAGTGGTGGAAGTATTGATCAGAAGAAGAGTGGACATATGTTGTGTGCAAGAGACGAGATGGAAGGGATGTGGTGTGAGAATGGTGAGGGTAGGCAGGGACAGAAATACAAGTTTGTGTGGCAAGGGTGCCCGGAGGGCCTGAATGGTGTTGGTGTCCTGTTTTCTGAGGAGTTTGTAGACAGTGTGGTGAGTGTGACTAGAGTGAGTGATAGGTTGATGATGGTGAAAATGATGATTGGAAAGCTCTTGGTGAACGTCATCTCGGGATATGCTTCGCAGGTTGGTCGGAGCGATGAAGAGAAGGACAAGTTCTGGTGTGCGATAGAGAAGCTGATGGAAAACGTGAAAGACGAGGAAGTTGTTGTGGTAGGAGGAGACCTAAATGGACATGTGGGAAGGAGTACGGACGGTTTTGAGGGAGTTCATGGGGGTTACGGATATGGTGTGAGAAATGGAGAAGGTGAAAGGATTTTGGATTTTGCTGATGCAACTGATTTGTTGATTTGTAATACTCAGTTCCAGAAAGGGGATAATAAGCTTGTTACATACACGTCAGGTGGGTCGACGACAACCATTGACTACCTGATGGTGCGTAGGCGAGATAGGGGGCACCTCCGGGACACAAAGGTGATCCCGGGGGAGTAGGTTGTTTCACAGCACCACTTGGTTGTCTGCGACATAAGGGTGAAAGGTGCGAGTAGAGCTCGGCGGGTGAAGTACCAACCGAGAATGAAGGTGTGGAGGTTGAAAGAGGTGACAGTAAGGGAGGCATTAATAGAGAGGCTGAGTCGGGTAGAGGATGATGTAGTTGAGCTTGAACGTGGTTGGATGTCAATGAAAGATAGTCTGTTGGGAGCCATTGGTGAGGTATGTGGATGGACAAAAGGACCACCGAGGCACTCGGAAACATGGTGGTGGGATGATGAAGTTGGAAAGAGGATTGACGAGAAGAGGAAGAAGTTCAAGGAGTGGCAGAAGGCGAAGGGTACGGGAGCAGAAAAAGCAGAGCATGAAAGTTATAAGGCAGCCAACAAGGCTGCAAAGAAAGATGTAGCAAAGGCGCAGGAGACATGGAGGAAAATGTTCGGAGAACGCTTGGATTCCGAAGAGGGTCAGAGAGCAGTATTCAGGATTGCAAAGCAGATAGCGAAAGAGAGGTGTGATGTGATGGGGGTGAGTTGCTTGAAGGATGAGTGGGACAAATCATTGTGGACCCAGATGGAATTAAAGGAAGATGGAAAAGATATATGGAAATGCTGTTGAATACAGAGAATGAATGGGATGGCAACATAGAGAGTAACCCAGTTTTAGGACCGGCAGAGAAGATAACTGAGAAGGAAGTTGAGGAAGCGATAAAAGCAATGACGAGTAGAAAAGCGGGAGGGCCAACGGGAGTTGTGGGAGATATGTTGAAGGCAGCAGGAAGTTGGGGTGTGAAGAGAATGGCAGAGATCTGTAATCTGGTGGTGAAAGAAGGTCGCATTCTAGTGGATTGGGAACTGAGTACCCTCGTCCCTCTATACAAGGGGAAAGGTGACCCTCTGGAGTGTGGCTCGTACCGAGCGATAAAGTTATTGGAGCATGGAATGAAGGTATTGCAAAGGGTGTTGGAGAGGAGGGTAAGGAAGAAGGTGAAGATCGACGAAAGGCAGTTTGGATTTATGCCAGGAAGAGGAACGACAGACGCGCTCTTTATTGTGAGGCAGTTGCTGGAGAAGAGGAAGAAGTTGTTTCTTGGGTTTGTTGATCTGGAGAAAGCATTCGATAGGGTTCCACGTGAAGTATTGACATGGGCATTGAGGAAGTTAGAAGTGGAGGAATGGTTGATCAGAGTTGTGATGGCAATGTACAAAAGAGTGCGCACAGCTGTAAGGACGAAGGACGGGAACAGTGGTGAGTTTGAGGTGAAGGTGGGAGTGCATCAGGGGTCGGTACTAAGTCCACTACTATTTGTAGCTGTGATGGAGGTGCTGGCTCAGACCGCAAAGGAGGGTTTACCGTGGGAGTTGTTGTATGCAGATGATCTGGTGTTGATTGCGGAAAGTATGGATGGACTGAAGGAAAAGATGAACAAGTGGAAGGAATGTATGGAGACAAAAGGTCTGAAGGTGAATATAGGAAAGACGAAGGTGATGGCAAGTGGTAAAGCATGTGGTGAGGTGGAATGAACTGGGAAGTGGCCATGTGCTGTGTGCAGGAAGGGTGCCGGAGTGAACTCCATTCAATGTCTTGTCTGCCGCCTTTGACACGATTGACCATAGTGTCTTAATTCGTCGTCTTGAAATCACATTTGGTATAACTGGTACTCCACTTTCTTGGCTGATGTCCTATCTTACTGATAGAGTGCAAACAGTTGTTGTCAATGGCCAGAAATCAGCTGCTTCTCCGCTTTCCTTTGGCGTTCGCCAGGGCTCAGTCCTGGGACCTATCCTCTTTCTTTTGTACACTCAGCCTCTATTTGATCTTGGTGCCAGACATTCAGTTGATCACCACGCCTTTGCGGATGACAATCAGCTGTACAAAGGAAGCACGATTCAACAAATCGTGCCCACTGTTGAAGTGTTAGAAGGCTGTATTGCCGACGTGAAGGCGTGGATGACCCAAAACAAACTTCAGCTGAACGATGCTAAAACAGAATCTATGATTGTAAGATCGCACAGATGTCCTCTACAATGTTCACTTCCTCCCACTATTCATGTTGGTGAAACCGATGTAAACTTTGTTGCGTCGGCCAAGAACCTTGGTGTGGTTTTCGACTGTAACATGACATTTTCCAAGCAAGTACTTCAAACTTGCAAATCAGCATACTTTCAGCTGCGAAAGATCGCATCCATTCGCCACTTTCTTACTCCTCAAGCTGCTCTAACTCTGGTCTGTGCCCTTGTCCTCTCAAGGCTAGACTATTGTAATTATTTGTATGCTGACTGCCCTCAGTTTCTCTTGGATAAGTTACAAAAGGTTCAAAACTCTGCCGCTCGTCTTGTCTGTAAGGCGAAGAAGTCTGACCATGTTACTCCGCTTCTTGAATGTTTACACTGGCTGCCTGTCTCTGCTCGTGTGCAATACAAAATTTGCACACTATGTTATAAATCATTGTGTGGAGCGGGACCTCACTATCTCTCCGATTTACTCGCTCTCTATGAACCTCGGCGACGGCTTCATTCAAGCGACGACTCTATGACCTTAGAGCCGCCGCGCACCAGCACCAAGTCGTTTGGCGAGAAATCCTTTTCGTTTGCTGCACCTCTGCAATGGATTGACTTGCCTTCCTCTGTTCGACATGTTGACTCTCTTCCTGCCTTTAAAACCTCCCTCAAAACCTATCTCTTTCACAAGTCTTTCAAAGTCTAAGTCCTGTTTTCCCTTTGGTTTGAGGTGGGACAGAGATCGAGAGTATGTCTGTGCACATGTGTGGGGGACGGAGGGGAGGAGGAGGGGGAGTACACATCTGTGGGTTTTGAATGGGGAGGGAGAGGAATAGGGCAAGAGTGAAGGTGTGTCTCTGTGTGTGTATGCTTGTGTGTGTGTGTGCGGTGTGTGTGCGTTCGCATGATAATGTAAAGCGCCATGAGGGTAGTTTACTCTGCTTGATGGGGCTATATAAGACTCCTTTATTATTATTATTATTATTATTATTAATGTACAATGTGCGCTGAGTGGGTTCATCAAAAATGTAGTGGTCTGAGAGGGTCATTAACCAGTGTGGCAGCTACATTCAAATGTAAGGTGTGCACAGAGGGAGCTGCAGATGGAGGAAATGTTGAGTTGGATCTTGGAGACGGCGTGAAGCTGGAAGGTGTGAAAACATTTTGCTACCTCGGAGACATGCTGAATGGAGAAGGTGGATCAGACTCGGCAACGGTTGCTAGAGTGAGATATGCATGGAAGAAGTTTTGGGAACTGAGTGGCGTGCTGATGAGGAGGGGAGTGTCGTTGAAGCTGAAGGGAATGGTGTATGCTGCATGTGTGAGAAGTGTTATGATTTATGGGAGCGAGACATGTGTCATGAATGTAGAGCAGCAACGAAGGCTGGAAAGGGTGGAAATGCGAATGGTTCGGTGGATGTGCGGAGTGTCGTTGAGAGAGAGGAAGACAAATTATGAATTGCGAAAGATGATGGGAATAGAGCCTGTGATTGATGCTGTGAAGAGGAACAGGTTGAGATGGTTTGGTCATGTGTTGAGGAAGGATGAAAGTGACTGGTTGAGAAGAGTGATGGAAATGAATGTAGAAGGAAGTAGAGGATGGGGAAGACCGAGAAAGACTTGGCTAAAGATGGTGGAAGAAGAAATGCGGGCAAGGGGGTTAACAAGGAGAGATGCAGAAAATAGGGTAAAATGGAGAAGATTGTCATGGGGACCGCAAGGCTAACCCCCGCTCTTGCAGGGAAAATGGCCTTAAAATGCATGTTGTTGTTGTTGTTGTTGTTGTTGTTGTTGTTTTGGGGAGAGGGGATGTTAAACAAAACGTATTATTTCAACTAAACCCATGGCGGGAGTATGCTCTCTACTGAGTGGCGTTCTAGTGCAGGCCTTTGAAAATGCATTTTGTTCAATAAACGGTAACTCATCGCATTTTCTTCCCGTTTTTTGCAACCAAGTCTAAAACCATGTTAGCGACTGTGAAAAATGAAATGAGATATCGAATTAGTGTTGAAATAAAACTGTGAGAGAGAGAGCAAGACAGACAAAGGCCTTACAAAAGAGACCTCAAAGCTATGCGAGGAAACGAAATGCTGGAAATATGTTTTTGAAGCCCCTCCCAGACCGGGTGTAGCCACTCCCATGGACCGACAGACACACAGAATCACCTACGGAGAATATTATATAGATTTGCCTTCTAAGGAACTTCAACACAGAGAGAGACCATTTATCCTACCAATGGGATACAAAACGTAAACTGTTCAGCCTGGCGGAGGTATGTGCTCTAGCGAGTGTCGTTGTAGTTCATTTTTTCTTTAGTTGGGAAGCATGGGGATTTGCGATGGCATGCCATCGACTTCACTCTAGATTATTTTTTATCAGCAAATGGTGTGGCTGCTCAGACACATGATATTGCCTGCTGGAGGTCTGTGTCCCTCTTTTCGAGATTTTTTTTTTTCCTTCACTCTCAACACACTATACTGCAGGGGTCAGGAACCTTTTTGACTGGGAGAGCCATAAAAGCCAAATATTTCTAAATATATTTCATTGAGAGCCATATAGTATTTTTAACGTATAATAAATTAAATATGTCTTACTTTTAATGCGACTTCTGGTGCTGCATGGTTTTGCTGATGGCCTTGTAGTCTGGTTCATACGTGGTGAGGTTGAGCTTCATGCAGGCGTTGAGGCTTCCATCAGTTAAACGTGAGCGTAGGTTGGTCTTAATGTTCCTCATATGCGAGAATGACTGCTCACATGCATATGTAGAGCCAAACATGGTCAATACGGCAATACTCACACGCTGCATTGTGTGGTATGTCACAGGAAGCTCGTTCCAAGTTTTAAGAATCAGCTGGTCTTCAGGTTGAAGATTTTTCATTTCTGTCCACTTGTGTTCCCTCGCCAGCTCTGCTCGCTGTCGCGCAAGACTTTCCAACTCTCTATTAAGTGACTTGAACTTACTCATCCACATGTCTGATGCCTTCAGGTCAGCAACTTCCAGCTCAAAATCTCCGATAGAGACCCCGGGGATGCATGTCAGGTCGATTTTGTCCACTGCACACTCATATGGATGAGTGATGAACTTGAAAAGACCAGTGTGCGCACGAAATTCTCCAAAACGTGCTTTGAATGACTGCAGGAGATTGGACGTAAAGCCAGCTAGCTGCTGGAGATCCAGATGTTGAGTGGAGTCACTTGCTAAGCATGCATCTCTAAATTGTTGCAGTCTTTCAAAGTGCAGAAGACGACCTGTTTCAATGTCCCTGAGAAAGACTTCCAGCTTGCTTTCAAATGCAAACACTGCTTGTTGAAGGGATGAGATTGTATTTCCAATACCTTGCATTTTCACATTGAGCTGGTTCAGATGGCCAGTTATGTCCACGAGATAGTGAAACTGCAGGAGCCAGTCAGTGTTGTCTAGCTCAGGATGCTTGACGCCTTTCATTTCAAGAAAAGTCCGGATTTCACTCAGGCAAGCTGCAAAACGGCTGAGCACCTTCCCCCTTGACAACCAACGCACGTTGCTGTGTAAAAGCAGACCGGGATAATGATTCCCAACTTCTTCTAACAGAGCTTTAAACTGGCGATCATTTAAAGCTCGGGCAACAATAAAGTTGACCACTCGAATGACCAGCGACATCACCTCACCAAGCTCCTGGCCACACGTCTGAGTGCAAAGCGCCTCCTGGTGCAGGATGCAATGAAAACTTAGGATGGCTCTCTTTTCATGTTCACGGAGAAGCGCTACAAATCCTTTGTTCTTCCCCAACATACAGGGTGCACCATCAGTACAGACAGAAATAAGTTTATCCATCGGTAGTTTTTTTTCTTTAGCAAACTCCATGAAAGACGTGAATAAATCCTCTCCTCTTGTTGTCCCTTTCATTGGCAAAACAGCCAAGCTTTCCTCACGCAGTGTGTCACCTGCAGCATACCTGGCAATTATACTGCACTGAGATAGATGGCTAACGTCTGTTGACTCATCTAACGCGAGAGAAAAGTATGTCCTGGCGTTTATGTCCTTAATTTGTGTTTCCTCGACTTGATTTGCCATCATGATGCTACGATCGTGCACAGTTCTTGCTGACAGGGGCATGTCTTTTATTCGTTTGATTATCTTGTCTTTATTTGGGAAGTCATCAAACAGTTCATTGGCCACATCAAGCATGAATGTTTTGGCATACTCGCCATCTGTGAATGGCTTTCCATTCCTTACTATTGCCAAAGCACCCGCAAAGCTAGCGGAATTCCCGTCACCTTGCTTGGTCCACACACGTAGTTGCTGCTGACTCGTCTGCACTCTCCGCTGTAGCTCCTCGCATGCCCTTTTCCTGCTGTCCCCCGCTGGATATTTCGATGCAAATGAAGCATGGTGCGTATCGAAGTGCCGCTTTATATTTGACCGTTTCATCGATGCAATTTTATCATTGCATATTAGACATACCGCAGATCCTGCTCTCTCACCAAATGCAAATTCCTCTGTCCAGGCAGCCTGGAATGCACGGTAATCATCGTCTTTTTTTCTTTTCGCCATCTTTTCCGTTACAAGGGTTGAAGTGGATAAACTAGTTGGCTATCTGATAAAATTGATTTCTTCACCTTTACAATGACGCGGACATGCTCGCGAGCCATTGGTTCCCGACCCGACCCACGGGTGACCCGTGACCCGTGAAATTTATCTTCAAAACTAATTTCTGTTTACTTTAAAATGACACAGTATTATTAAGAAATATCACAAGTATTTTAAAATCAGTTCCAAACTGATTTTTTTTTATTTTTATTTTTTTTTTTCAACTCAAAATTGTCTGGGAGCCATATGCCGTCACCGGAAGAGCCATATATGGCTCGCGAGCCATAGGTTCCCGACCGCTGCACTATAGCATCTCACCCAGACTCCCCCACCCGACCATCCTCCGCTGCCCCAGCAAGAAGTTCTCCCTCCATGGGTCAGCTTGCAGGCCACCCAACATCCGGACCAGGGCCAGAGTAGCCTCGTATGGGTCTGGCTTTACGCCATTCTTCCCTCCACGTCTCACAAAACCAGCGGCATCCAACATGAGCATCTAGGCATGAGATTTGTTCAGGACTTTCGGTGGTCTGTTGGAGGCGTGAGCAGCTGCGCATCACCATGGGATTTAGGCCTCAAAGCTGCATGGTTCGGTGATGGTGCACACCGGATTTTTATGTGAAAAAATAACGGCTTTTTTGCGCGCAAAAAAATTATTTTGCTATTTTCGGAGAAAAAAAATATTTCGCCCTTTTTCAGGAAAAAAAAAAAAAATGCCCTTTTTGGTCGAAAATGTCTGTCAACGCTAAAAAAAAATTAGGGAATTTTTCGAAATTTTTAACTGCGATCGAAATTTTAAACTGTGATCGAAATTTTTAGCTGCGATCGATTTCAAAAACAAAACGTTGCGTCCACTTGCGTGCGTTGCGTCCCCAGCGTGTACAGCAGTGAGGCGGTGTACTACAGTGAGAGAGTGTACACAAAGTGTGAACAAGTCTCCTATCAAGATGAGTGCTGCTCTTCGTGACAAGTGGCTGAAGGAATTCAACGCTGGCGGCGATGGGGCCACCTTCAAGTACGTGTCGAGTGACACGGCTTTCTGTCGAGCTTGTGAAAAGACTTTCCGGGCGAAGCAGAAGTCTGAGCTGGCCAAACATGTCCGAGGAGACCGCCACAAGAGCAACTTGGCCTTGAAGAAGAAGAAGAGGACGGTCACGCAAGCCACCATGGAGGACTTTGGTGGCGGAAAGAGGCACAAGTGCGACGTCGTGGCTCAGGAGCTGTGCCAGGCCATGCTGGCCGCTGGCATCCCATGGTCGAAATTGGAAAACCCTGCCCTCCGGTCGTTCCTGGAGAAGCACAAAACTCTCCAGATCCCCGATGAAAGCTGGATTAGAAAGCACTACCTCGACAAGTGCTACGACGAGGCCTTGGCGGGGATCCGTGCCGACCTCGGACAGCAGCCCATCTGGCTGTCCGTCGACGAGACGACCGATTCGGCAGGTCGATATGTGGCCAACATCATCGCGGGACGCTTGTCCAAGGAGGGGTACTTTCGTCCCCACCTCGTCCAGTGCATGTTTCTGGAGAAGACCAACTCCGGGGAGATCGTGCGCGCAGTCAATGACACGCTGTGCAATCTTTGGCCTGATTTCAAGCCGGAGTGCCTCAAGGTCCTCGTCAGCGACGCCGCGGCCTATATGATCAAGGCCGGCCATGCCCTGAAGAAACTCTTCCCGGACTTGCTGCATGTGACTTGCGTTGCCCACGCGCTCCACCATGTCTGCGAGACAGTCCGCGAAATGTTCAAGGACGTCAACGACCTGATTGCCACGACGAAGAAGGTGTTCGTCAAAGCCCCGTCACGTGTTGTCCTTTGGAAGGAGCAGCAGCCCAATCTTTCTCTTCCCCCCGGAGCCCATTCTGACTCGGTGGGGGACGTGGATCGACGCCGCGGTGTTTTACGCCGAGCACTTCGAGGCCGTCAAGGACATTGTGGACCAGCTGAACGATGACGACGCGATGGCAATCCGGAGTGCCAAGGACCTGTTCGGAAAGGCGGACATCAAGCTCAGTTTGGTCTTCTTAAATGCCCACGTGTCGTTCATCCCGAAGATCCTTAAGCAGCTGGAGGAGGCCGGCATGGAGCTGGCCAAGGCCTTCCAGCTCCTTCATCAGGCCAAGGAGGAGCTCGAAAAGATCCGAGGCTGCCGTAAGGAGATCCTGCTCACCAAGTTCAAGGCGGTGCTGCAGCGCAATCCCGACATTGGTGTGCTGAGGACAGTGGCTTTGATCCTGAATGGAGATCAGCACGGATCTGAGGTTGGTGTGCCGGCTGGAGTCAAGCTTGCCGACATCCCCCTCTTGAGGTACTGCCCCATCGTCAGCGTCGACGTGGAAAGGTCCTTCTCCGTCTACATAAACGTCCTCACCGACCGCCGACACCGCCTCACCAAGGAGAACATTACCAAGATAATGATTTCAAACACCTACTTTAACCGTTCCTAAAAGGGTCTTGTCAATTTCTTCTAGTCCTCTACTTATCAAACAATGCGGTTGCAATAAAGGTACCTGAATGTCATTTTTTACCTGTTTACTAGCCCAGAGTGCTTAATGTTGTGCAGGAAAAAGCTTACCATTTTTTGTTCTTTTTTTGACTGATTTCTGAAAAATTTGGTAATAATAAAAATGAATAAAACGGGGGAAAAAAATATTTCGTGATTTTTTCACATAAAAAAAAAAAATTCCGCTTTTCAAAACATAAAAGGCCTATTTTCTTAACATAAAAATCCGTAGTCTAGTGATGAGCCACCTCTCCATGGTTTATCGAGCCTTCTATCTCCAGCCTCGCTGCTTTTCCCACTCTCCAAATCTTCTCCGTCAATGTCCAGGGCTCCAGGCGGTCCATTGGGAGGTTCGATAAATGCATGGGCCTTAAATCCTCAGGCGCCTCACGAGATCCCACATATCCATCCCCCAGTGTGCTTCTCCATTGCTTGCTCTTCACTCGCATAGCTACCAGAGCACCTCCTGCATCTCTCTCCGGTACAAGGATGGTCTGGCAGGCTCGAGCAGTGCAATCGGTAAGAGAGATGTCAAAGCAAGCCACTTGCCACTCAATGCGTGTGTGTGTGTGTGTGTGTGTGTGTGTGTGTGTGTGTGTGTGTGTGTGTGTGTGTGTGTGTGTGTGTGTGTGTGTGTGTGTGTGTGTGTGTGTGTGTGTGTGTGTGTGTGTGTGTGTGTGTGTGTGTGTGTGTGTGTGTGCACGTGCGTGTCCCCGTACTGCTTTTCTGTACTGATATACTGTATCCGATATACTGTGTATACTGTATAAGATACTGCTCTTCTCATTTCTCTATTCTGTACAAGACTTGTATGAACTGTAGTCCTTGGGAAGACTCGTATTAGTAATATTTCGTATTTTTTTGTCGATATGCTGTTGAGAAATGAATTTAGTATACTGTATTTCAAGAAAATGTGGTTGTCATTTCACAAGGTACAAGAGGCGATGCTGATCTTCACAGTGTGACATTACTTGCTACATGGATGCTTGAACATCCATACATGGACGATGATGAAGTAGTCGCCTCAGCATCATCCCCTCCACTATCTTCTGAGCCTATCAGTACCACATCTCCTCCCAAGACTTGGGGTGAGATGATGGATCCTGTGCCTAGCCTTGCAGCCAGTGAAGTGGCCGAGTTGGAAGAGGGATATTCAGAAAGGTGAGTGGCTCAATTTTGTGGAAAATTATGCTATAAACTGCCGCATGACCACAATTATTGCTTTTAATTATGTCGGGTTGTGTGCAGTCATGCTTTGTCTTACATGACTATTGCTTATAAGCAATTTGAAGCTTATCATGGAGATATAATTTATGCTAGTATGCCGTTCCTTGCCACCATCACTGTAATGTAATTATAAGCAGCTAAAGCTGGTCAGGTTGTTTATATCAACCACTCTGGTGGAAGATTCACCCTGCATCTCTCCAAACACGATTGCTTGCATAACATGTAAAATGAGATTGCATTCATAAAATACTTACCCCATGCAGTCAACTCGGTGCAAGCCAACTCTTCTGTTTTAGAAGGGTTTTTTTCTTTGATCCAATATGGCTACCACACCAAGTGAGCTATGACATCATATATTTACATTCTCTATTATAATTGTTGCGTAGATCATACTCAATAAATTTCAAACTGATCAGACTAAGCATTGTCCCTGTCATATTATAACGTCATAATTAAGGCATCAATACTATCAGCATTAACAACACATATTCCACATATGGAGTCAATGAGCCACTTAAATTTTTTTTCCATGGAGCGGTTTCGGAGATATAGAGGGACAACATTTTTCAGTTTTTCAAGATGTCGCCTGTACCTTGTGACCTATGACATAATGAATTATCACAGTGGTTCTTAACCTTTTTAAAGGCGCCGAACCCTAACGAAACCCACCGAACACTCGCGGAACCCCTCAAATTTGACCAAAAAATTAAGAAGAATTGCATCTTAATGCATTTTCTGTTCTTCTTTTCGGGAGGCGATCTGGGAAATGCGTGGTTTTGTTTTGGCAAGGGCCACCCTCAAATCATTTTCGCATGCAAGCCTGCACCTTTTCTTTTTTTTAATGTCCACCAATTTCGAAAACGCATGCTCGCAGAGATACGTTGTAACGAACGGCATGAGGATCTCAAGGGCTATTTTAGCGATGTGAAGATACCCTTCCATTTGGCGGCACCAAAACGTTGAGAGCGTTGTTGTGCCGAAGAGTTGTTGTTGAGTCTGGCTCTGCTGAAGTTCGATGAGGTCGTCGAGGTATTGGTCGTTGACATCTGCCGTTGCAACGTCGAAAGTAAACGGCTGCCGTACCCGTGCTGGGTATTGCTCTTGGTCGGGGAAGTAGCCGACGAATGACTTTCCCAGCTCATCCAAGTGCGTGGCAATCGCTTGCTTCATCTCCCCCGGTACAGCAGTGCCTCCAACTTCAGACTCATCTTCGATCCCGCTCACGCACTCGTCCAGTCGCGAAAAGTTCCCGAAGTTGTCATTCTCTGTTCGCCGCCTCTACAATGGTAACTTCTTTCGGAAAGCGCTCAGCTTTTCTTCAGATTCGATGACATTCACTCCACCGCCCTGCATCTGGCAATTGAGATGATTGAGTGCATCGAAGATGTCAGCCAAGTACGCCAAGGCGAGGATGAACTCTGACTCTTGGAAGTGCGTTGCATGGCAATGCTGGTGTTCTTGCAAAAACAGGGCTAATTCTACACGCAAGGCAAAAACACGGCTCACTACCTTCCCTCGTGATAACCATCGAACGTTACAGTGGTAGAGAAGGACTTCAAATTCAGAGCCGATTTCATTGCACAGCTCTTTGAAGATGCGATGATTCAGAGCACGGCTTCGCACGTAATTCACAGATTCAACGACGATTTTCAGAACATTGGCCAGTTTTGGAGGCAGGGTTTTTGATGCCAGCGCGTGTCTGTGCAGGACGCAGTGCGTGACGATGATGTGTGGTGCATCGGCCTTCACCAGCGCTCCAAAACCGGAGTTGCATCCCAGCATGGCTGGAGCTCTGTCCGAGCAAACTGCAGAAACCATGTTCCACGAGAGGCCGTTGCTTCTGAAGAAGTCGTCCACAATCTTCTTCACGTCAGCTGCCTTCGTCGTCGTTGTTGTTGTGAGAGGCTTGCAGAACAGAAAGTCTTCCTTGATCTCGTCTCTTTTGACATAACGCACAAATAAGATGAGCTGGCTCAAATTCGAAACGTCGGTCTCGTCGAGTTGAAGGCTGAATTTTGTCGGCCTCGCGACTAAATCTGCAACTACCTGGGCGAGGATGTCGTCGCGCTGACGGATTCTGCATCTCATGGTGTCATTTGAGAGTGGAATGAGAGACAACTTGTTTTCAGCAGCTTTTCCCAGCATGATGTTGGCCATCTTCAACGCAGCCGGTTTGATGAGTGTCTCGCCAACGGGGTGCGGTTTGCCCTGCTTTGCGATCAGGTATGCAACTTCATACGATGCGGTGAGGATCGGTTTGTCAATTGGAACGAAGCTGAGAGTGGGCAACGTAGCACTTGCGTCAAATCGGACTCTCTTCAATTTGAATTCATCCAGCGTTGCGTCTTTGTACTGCCCCTCGCTGTGCAGTTTTTTTAAGTGTTCCCGTAGTTTTGCTGGTGCTAGGCTGGAGTTGCTCAACTTGACATTGCAAAGCATGCATTGAGGACGCTGACTTCCGTCCCATTCCGTCAAACACGTGAACCCGTACCGCACGTAATCCTCCGACCACTTCCTTTTTTTTGCTCGATATATTGCAAAAAAAAAAAAAAAAAAGTAACAAACTGATCTTAATTGAGTTGGGGCAAATAATTATATGACAAAAATTAAAAAAGGAACATGCTTAAATATAATCAGTACCCCTCTGAAAACTGAGAAATTTTAACGAAGAAAACATAATTTATAGTTACGATGACGGGATTTATTATCTACTCAACTCTATGTCATCTCAAATCCCATTATAATATTACATAGAAAACTGCGAATTGTTCGTTTTGAATTGCGACCAAAGGAGTTATATCACCTCCACCTAATTTTCTGAGTAATTCAATCATATTTTATAATCACCATCCACTTTTGACTTTAATATAACTCTGAACCCACCCTGCATATCCACAAACATTTCCAACTTACTTTTCAATTCATCAGTAACTCCAAAGTAAGCCGCGACCAATGACGCACGGCACACGGCAAACTAATCGAGGCTATTCACTGGAATTTCCAAACACCTGCGAAGTCCAAAATCCAGTTAGTAAGTAAGCAAGTAAGGACCATCAACAGAATAATTAGCAAGTTGCTCATTGATTCAACTTACTACACTACTACAGTCAGTGTGAAACAACTTATCTTAAACACAGACCAGAGAAACCATGAATGGGATGGGAATACAATTACAAATAACTTTTCCATTCGTTCGTAACATACATAGCAAAATAATAATAATATTAATAATAAGCGTAATTACACATAGATTCAAAATTGATACAAAACTTTAAAAATATATATATAAAAAATTGCAATGCGCTTCGCAGGACCTCCGCCGAACCCCTGAAACTGGCTCACTGAATCCCTGGGGTTCGGTCGAACCCAGGTTAAGAACCACGGAATTATCATATCAGGCAGAGGCGCTCCTATGGTGAAAATTTTGTGTCCATCGGACTAACAGCTATAGATTTTTTTTTTTTTTCATACTGATCGGATCAAGCATTGTACTTGCCAAATTATGACATCATCATTAACGTATCTTATTCCCCATGGGGAGTACGTGACAATGATCCATGTTTCCATTTTTCCATTGAGTGGTTTCGGAGATATGGATGTGCAACGTTTTTACAAGATGGCGTGTGTACCACGTGACCAATTACATCATAATTATGAATAAAAACTTGAGAGGCGGAGGCGCACCTATGGTGAAAAATTTGTGTCAATCGGACCAACGCTTGCCGAGAAAATGAATTTTTAAAATGCAGACATGCACGTACGTACACCGCACGTACGCACTCAACTGGGCGCTTAACCCTGCTTTTTACTTCGCGCGAGCGCAAGATAATTATCTCTCACATAACACATGGTGTTAGGTCATCAAAATTTTGCATGCAGCACGTGGCTGCTGGGTTGCATCATCACTGGGGGGTGTGGTTTTACTGCCGATACAGTGCCCACTGTAGTTTCGAGCAAGAGTTTGTGATTTGTTCACGGTGCCGGTGATAGCTCAGTTACTCTTTCACTAACTAATGTCTGAAGACGGAACACCCAGTTTAATATCCATCCGATGGACGTCATGCTAATTGATGAATCGCCATACCTGCAAAACACCAAGACGGCAATTTATATTTCGCCCAGACTAGACAGTTCAGAGGCAAGTATGTATACCTCTAGGCTATCCTGCCAAGTCATACGGTTTTTGAGTGAACTGTCCATTTAAATTACAATAAAGGTGCTGATTTTTAGATTTCAATTCATTTTCTCTTCTTTCAAAATTATTTTTAGATTTAAAAATGGTTTAGCAGTCATATTGGATTGAAAAAAAAACCTTTAAAAACATCCTCCTTTAAAACCATTCAACCAATCAATATGAAACTTTAAAGATAGGATCAACTACCCATGAGGAAAATTTATTGAAAGTTATGACGTCCTCAGTCACGTGGTTTGGCAGCCATATTACCTGGAAGCCTATCATCACTGCTCGCAGTTGTAGTATTTTTTGCTACCATGATAACTCGTGAACCACTGGGGATTTCAACCAAACCTGAACAATTATGCACTAAGAAAAAGACGGTCCACTGACATTTTGGGTTCAAAAGGTCTGAGGTCATATGACCTTTAACTTAAAATATTTGTGACCACTGTGGCTTGTGAATCACTTCAGGGATTACAACCAAACTTGGCACAAGTATAGAATGTAATATATAGTTTAAGTGAATCGATTTTGGGTTGAAAATGTCAAAGGTTTCAGGTAATGCGCCTTTTAATTGAAAATATCTGTTGTTATGATAACTTGTGAAGCACTGAAGAGATTTCAATTAAACTTGGCAAAACTGTGGACTGAAATACAAAGATGAACCAATTCCATTTTGGGTTCAAAAGGTGAAAGGTCAACGGTCACGTTCCTTTTTGAAAATCATTTTCTCAGACCTTAACTCGAGTTCGAACTTAGAAGCATTTGATGTTGTCTCTTCTACTTTCTTTTCTTTCTTTTCTCTCTCATGCTCTCATCTGGCCTTTACTGTTTCATGTGACCATTAATTAAAATCAAACCTAAGAGTTGGTTGACATGTGACGTGGGTGAGGGCATATCCATCAACCGATCACGTCCAATTATATTTTCTAGTTTATTTGCATTTTTTATTTGACTCCAATAATAGCTGATATTACTTCATTTAAACAATTTGACATTTATTTGTTAAAATATTTAGCTGTGGATGTTTTGTTTAAACGCTTCTTTTTGCAGTCCTTTTGACCAGGTGGGGCGTGCTAGTCTGCTTGGAATCCCACTTACTCGTGTGAGGCCTCCACCTGCCCGAAGACACCGTTTAAATCTTGCTGCACGAACTATTCTTGCACGTGCGGGTATGGCCCATTAGTTTTTCCCTTGAGAAATGTACAATGTGCTTGACATCTCAGAGTTAACTACGCAACCTAACATTTGCATGTACATTTTCCGTCTTTACATCTCGGTTTGATATCCAGAAAGTGTTGGTATTTTTACAGACTAGCAAAGCAGAAGTACACTATACCTCGTAAGGGAGAAACAGAAAATAAATCAAAAGGGTACCAATTTTACACTATTACATACCTGATTTGGTGGTGGTTAGAACACACTCATAATTGAGTGTGACTTTTGAGGTATTACCCTACTTATTCAAATTTGCTAACCACAAGGCAACCGGTTCTTCTTTCTCCAATGGCAAGACCATGACAACATTATCATGTTTCCACTGAAGTTTTTCTGAATATTGGCTATTTCAACATAAGAAATTATATTCTATGATCATTATCTATTCGATAATAAATTAGCATCATACTACAATATGCAATTTGGTGTCCCTGTCTGTCTGTCTGTCTGTTAGTCTTACTACGATACATTTGGTCATTTATCAAACCTCAAAAACCACCATGGGTACTAGGGATCACACAACGGAGGTTGTAGCATCTTAATTTGCCCCTCTTCCCAATTGGGGTTTCCGCCTTGGACGAAGTCAGTGTTTATCTGCAGCAATTTCATCAATTTCCTCTTTACTTTCTGCCAACGTTGTATCATCAGCATACATTAGGTTGTTGATACATCATCCTCCAATCCTGACTCCAGCCTCTGTCAAGTTAGAGTTTTCGTCAAGTCAATTATGTCTGATGATAATGGCAAAATGATAATATTAATAACAAGTACAGATAAATTCAAAGTACACCAACCCATGCCAAATAAATAAATATCCTCCAGCGCAGCATTGCCGAGGTGCCTTTGGCGCCTGGCAATACCGCCGTGCAGCTCATAGAGACTGTTTTGTGTGGGAGAGGTGTCCAATAATTGATTGGTCAATTGCAAAATTAAAATCAATAAATGATGTTGATAAAATATTTTCTTAATCAATTGGCTAATAGCATACCTAAACCACCAGTGCTTCATCCGAAGCTGTAACGTTTTGAAAATTAATTCAATGTCATCAATCGAAAAATTAAATAATGAAATGATTAATTATTAAATAATTAAACGATTAATTGATTAATCAATAAATCAAAAATATTCTTTATAGCCACATTACTTGGTCACTGTCTTGTCCAAATATCAGGTTCCTAGCCCAAAAGGTGCCTGAGATATTGCCCAGATGAGAAAGGAAATAAATAAATGATTAACAATGAAAATAAATAAATAATAATCATAAATAATTAATCAATTGGCAAATAGAATACCTAAACCACCGTTTCATCCAAATCTGTTACTTTAAAAAAAATTAATTAACTACGTCATGAATCGAATGATTAAATATAATTAATCAGTTAATTGATTAATCAATAAATCAAAAATAGCCCTTACAGCCAAATCACTTTGTCATTGTTATGTTCAAATATCAGCTTCTTAGCTCAAAAGGTGCCTGAGATAATGCCCAGAAGAGAAAGGAAATGCACAAGTACTTAATTAATCGCTAATAATTAAATAACTCATCAATGAATTGATTAATCAAAAAACAAAAAATACTGTTTTTTGGCAAAGCACTTGCTCACTAGTATGCCAAAATTCAGCTTGCTAGCTCAGAGGATGGCTGAGATATCACCTGGACAAACAAACAAACAAGAAAACAAGTACAGATACATTCAAAGTACACCTCCCCCATGCCAAATAAATAAATATCCTCCAGCGCGGCATTGCCAGGGTGCCTTTGGTGCCCAGCATTACTGTCATGCAGTGCATCGAGACTGTATTGGGAGGGAGAATGAATGAATAATTGGGAGGGAGAGGTGTACAATAATTGATTGATTAATTGCATAATTAAAATCAATAAATAGTGATTATAAAATATTTTCCTCATCAATTGACTAATATACATAACCACCAGTGCTTCATGCGAAACTGTAAGTTTTTGAAAATTATTTAAACAAGTAATTCATCGAAAAAATTAAATAATTAATTGATTAATCAATATATAATTGATCGATTGATTGATTAATCAATAAATCAATCAATATATAATTGATCGATTGATTGATTAATCAATAAATCAAAAATATCCTTTATAGCCACATCACTCGATCACTGTCGTGTACAAATATTAGCTTCATTGCTCAAAAGGTGCCTGAGATATTGTCCAGATGAGAAAGAAAATAAATAAATGATTAATGATGTAAATAAATAAATAATAATCATAAAATAATTAAATAATTAATCAATTGGCTAACAATACCTAAACCACCACCGTTTCATCCGAATCTGTATGAAATTGAATGATGAAAAGGATGAAATTTCATCCGAATTAAGTCATTAATCGCATAATTAATCGATTAATTGATTAATCAATAAATCAAAAATAGCCTTTACAGCCAAATGACTTGGTCATTGTCATGTCCAAATATCAGCTTCCTCGCTCAAAAGGTGCCTGAGATATTGCCCAGATAAGAGAGGAAATAAATAATTACTTAATCGATAATAATTAAATAACTCGTCAATTAATTGATTAATCAAAAAACAAAAAATACCGTTTTGCCAAAGCACTTGCTCACTATTGTGCCCAAATTTCAGCTTCCTAGCTCAAGGTATGGCTGAGATATCGCCTGGACAAACAAACAAACAAACAATCAAACAAACAAACAATCAAACAAACAAACAAATAGAATGCCACTCAGTAGAGCACATACTCCCGCCGTGGGTCAAGTTGGAATAATACGTTTTGTTTAACATCCCCTCTCCCCAAAACAATAAATGAAAAAGAAAGTAGGCCCTTACTGTCAGATAATTAATTTTGATATATCTCGGAATTGGAGGAGAAAAACATAATTTAAGAATAAGAATAAAAGCTTTAATGCAGTAAAACAGAAAAAATCTTTCCCAAAAAAATTCCCCAAAAAATTCCTGGATCCGAATAATATCCTGAGCTTCACCAAAAACTAATCAATTCTTCCTTATCCCAATGGCAATCATCCCACCAACTTTCATCCAAATCCGGTCAGAACTTTTCCAGATATCTTGTTCACAAACACACGAACACATGAACATACGAACACACACACACACACACACACACACACACACACACACACACACGGACGGACACGATTGAATGCATTACTCCCTGGCGGGAGTAATAAACCTGAAAATCGCAGAGCCAGAACCAGAATTATTTATTTGGTCTGGGAAACCCATGCGAGGTTTCTTCTTCTTCAGCCTCTCACAACCCTGGGTGAATATGTGATCTTTTAAAAAAAAATTCGAATTTTGCCAAATCTGTTTTATTCGTTTGTTAATATACCTCAGCCATTGACAAATCTGGAATTATAATTTTATTTGAGGTTCAAATTAACCCGGGACATTGTGTCAAACGATGCCTGCAAGTCTGTACATGTGATAAATAAATTAATCGTCCACAGTCAAAGACGCTTCTTCTTCACGCAATAACAACTTCCAGCTTCCAGACCGTACATCTAATCATCTTCAAATTTTGCACAATTGTTACTCTTCATGACTTCGACTACAGTATGAAGTTTCACGTCGATCAATGAAGTGGTTCAAGAGATATAAATGTTTTTATTATTTGCGTTTAATTAACGATATCTGCCAAACCACATGACCTATCGCAAATTCCAAAAGGGCATTTTAGTAGACTGATATGCTGAACAGATTTGTGAAGTTTCCCCTCGATTGGATCACAAATGAGGGAGGAGCTAGGTTTTAAATGTTTGTGCTTAAAAACGTCATAACTCTGAAACCATGTGATGCATGACGTCATGCTCGCTGACTTTTTTGTTCGTCATGGGTATGCGATTCTGCCTGCAAAGTTTGGCCTCGATCTGTTCATGCATTTTGGAGAAAATTGGATTTTAGTGTTTTTCACTCAACAATATGGCGGCCGAACCACGTGACCTGTGACGTCATAATTACCAATAAAATATTCTGCAGACCGAGTCCCTCCTATGGTAAAAATTTGCTCTCAATCGGTCCAATTATTGCAGAGAAAATGGTTTTTAAAGGAAAACAGAAAAAGAAATTCCCCAAAAAACTTCCTGGATCCGGAATAATTTCCTGAGCTTCACCAAAAACTAATCAATTCTTCCTTATCCCAAGTGCAGTCATCCCACCAACTTTCATCCAAATCCGTTCAGAACTTTTCCAGATATTTGTTCACACACGAACACACACACGCACACACACACACACACACACGCACACACACACACCACACACACACACACACACACACACACACACACACACACACACACACACACACACACACACATCTATCCATGGAAATCTCCACGCATGGCTGGCGGACTTCCTCTCTGGTCGTAGTCAACGTGTGGCCCTGAATGGGTTTCTCTCATCTCCTCTTCCTGTTCAGGCTGGAGTTCCCCAAGGTCGAGTTCTGGGCCCTGTGCTTTTTCTGGTCTTCATCAATGATCTCTCTGACTCTCTTGAAAATCCTCTCTATCTCTTTGCTGACGACTCTACTCTCTGTCGCTCCATTCCTCATCCCTCAGATCGGCAGTCTGCAGCCTCCTCACTCTCTGCAGACCTGGACAAAATCACAGACTGGGCAAACAAATGGAACATGTCTTTCAATCCTGATAAATCTCACACTCTTACGATGTCTCTCCGAAAAGACCGACTGGACAACCCTCCCATCCACTTTCTGAATAATCCTCTCCAAGAAGTGCTGTCACTCAAGCTTTTGGGTCTCACTATTTGCCATGATCTTTCCTGGGAAAACCACATTTCAAATCTGGCCTCCAAAGCCAGTCGCCGACTTGGCATCCTCCGTCGTGCGAAGTCCTTCCTTGGCACACCTGAGCTCCTCACCACATACAAGGCTTTCATCCGCAGCTCTATGGAATACTGCTCTCCCCTCTGGTCTGGTGCTCCTGCCTCACACCTAGCTCGTCTTCACGCTGTTGAAACCAAAGCGTTCAGAATCATTGGAATCTCCCGCGATGAAGCTAACTCCAAGGGCCTTTCACTCACTCACCGCAGGCAGGTTGGTGGTCTTTCCGTCTTCTACCGACTCCTCTCTGGCCTTGCCCCCCCCAGCTCTCTCTGGGCTCTGTCCCCCAAATATTCCTACAGGTCGCACAAGATCTGCCTGCAACCCTCTTATGGTTAAAGTGCCAAAATCAAGACTTTCTGCTCACCTTCACTCCTTCATTCCTCTTTTCTCCCGCCTCTGGAACAAACTCCCTCACTCTCTTCAATCCCACTCCACCCTCCAGGTCTTGAAAACAGCTGTTCACCACCATCTCTTATCCTCCCCCATCCAAAACCTTGATCTTTTCTACCCCCGCTAATTTCGGTCCCCTTGTGTTTTATACCTCTCCCCCCCCCCCTTCCCACGCCTCCTCCCCCCAAGCCCTCTCCCTCCCACACTTCTCCCTGCTCTCAAATGTTGTGGTTGTGTGCTTCCCCTTCTCTCCCCATCTTGTCTTCCGCTCCCTCTTTTTATATATTTTGTTTGTCTGGTTGATTTGTTTGTGAAATAAATGTTAGCTCTTTCACGAGCCTCGATTCAGTATACAAAAAAAAGAAAAAAGAAATACACACACGCACACACACACACACACACACACACACACACACACACACACACACACACACACACACACACACACGGACACGATCGAATGCATTACTCCCTGGCGGGAGTAACCAGAGTGAAAACTGAGTTCTCCCTTTCAGCACTCGTCATTTCCGGGCCCTCTTCGGTGCCCAGCCATGACGTCATGTTGCACCTGGAGATGGCATAGGAAAGGAGCGGTGTGCAATAATATTAATATGGGGACTGGCAGGATGGCCTTGAGGAATGTACACTCACCTCAAAGCTGTCTAGCCTGGGTTTGAATCCTGACCCAGCTATAAACAGTCATCCCATCCCCTTGTTACACAACAGGGTGAGTCATCAATATATGTGCTGTCCCTCGGATGGACGTTCAACTGGGCATCCCTTTTGCCAGCATTAGTTGTTGGATGTTAAATATCCCCAAGGTGTCCTCCGCAAAGAGACAAAAGAGACTTCCTGGACAAATTACAAATTGCTGCCCTAGTTGTAAATTTATTTGACTGAGGTCGAATGCCAGAACTGGCCAGCTGGTCCTTGAAAAATTTGGGCCAGGTTTCCCCCGGTCAACCCCACAAGAATGTGGGAATAATTTTGGCCTTTAAAGAATAGCAATGCTAATAATAATATTAACACACCTCTGTCCGCACGGTGCGCACATACACGCGATCCTAACCTTCCCCCCACCCCTGCTTGCTCCTGAGGGGAGCGGGTGTTTCTCGTCGCGTAAAAACAAAATGATACTGCAGGTCATTAATTTAAATGACGATGGCAAAGGTAAGCCTTTATTGTAAGGCAGTTGCAGGAGAAGTACATGGAGAAGAGGAAGAAGTTGTTTCTTGGGTTTGTTGATCTTGAGAAAGCATTCGATAGGGTTCCACGCGAAGTAGTGACATGGGCATTGAGGAAGTTAGGAGTGGAGGAATGGTTGATCAGAGTGGTGATGGCAATGTACGAAAGAGCACGCACAGCTGTAAGGACGAAGGACGGGAACAGTGGTGAGTTTGAGGTGAAGGTGGGAGTGCATCAGGGGTCGGTACTAAGTCCACTACTATTTGTAGCTGTGATGGAGGTGCTGGCTCGGAACGTAAAGAAGGGTTTACCTTGGGAGTTGTATGCAGATGATCTGGTGTTGATTGCAGAAAGTATGGATGGACTGAAGGAGAAGATGAACAAATGGAAGGAATGTATGGAGACAAAAGGTCTGAAGGTGAATATCGGAAAGACGAAGGTGATGGCAAGTGGAAAAGCATGTGGTGAGGTGGAAAGAACTGGGAAGTGGCCGTGTGCTGTGTGCAGGAAGGCTGTCGGAGTGAACTCCATTCAATGTACAATGTGCGCTGAGTTGGGTTCATCAAAAATGTAGTGGTTTGAGAGGGTCATTAACCAGTGTGGCAGCTACATTCAAGTGTAAGGTGTGCACAGAGGGAGCTGCAGATAGAGGAAATGTTGAGTTGGATCTTGGAGACAGCGTGAAGCTGGAAGGTGTGAAAACATTTTGCTACCTAGGAGAAATGCTGAATGGAGAAGGTGGATCAGATTCGGCAACGGTTGCTGGAGTGAGATGTGCATGGAAGAAGTTTTGGTAACTGAGTGGCGTGCTGACGAGGAGGGGAGTGTCGTTGAAGCTGAAGGGAAAGGTGTATGCTGCATGTGTGAGAACTGTTGTGATTTATGGGAGCGAGACATGGGTAATGAACATAGAGCAGCAACGAAGGCTGGAAAGGGTGGAAATGCGAATGGTTCGGTGGATGTGTGGAGTATCGTTGAGATAGAGGAAGACAAATGATTAATTGCGAAAGATGATGGGAATAGAGCCTGTGATGGATGCTGTGAAGAGAAACAGGTTGAGATGGTTTGGTCATGTGTTGAGGAAGGATGAAAGTGACTGGTTGAGAAGAGTGATGGAAATGAATGTAGAAGGGAGTTGAGGACATGGAAGACCGAGAAAGACTTGGCTAAAGATGGTGGAAGAAGAAATGCGGGGAAGGGGGTTAACAAGGGGAGATGCAGAAAATAGGGCAAAATGGAGAAGATTGTCATGGGGACCGCAAGGCTAACCCCCGCTCTCGCAGGGAAAATGGCCTTAAAATGCCTGTTGTGTTGTTGATGGCAAAGGATGAGAACACCAGGCAATATTGAAGTGATAGAGAAGTGTGGCCTTAGCAGATCCAATTATATAATTGTTTGACATTGCCAAATCCTCAACAAACAGAAAAAAATATTCAATACCAATGGAGGATTTTTTGAAAGAAAGAAAGAAAAAAAGAAGAAGAAGCGTTACCTCATGTCTGTCATCCAAATTGTTATACCATTGCCAAGTCAGAAGTTGTAACATATCCAATGTAGAGTGACACTAATTAAACCCGATATGATGATGCTGTGGGGTTAAGTGAGTCAAACAAGAAATGAGACATGATACTGAATGCAATAGTGGATTTCAAAAACCTGGGAAAATAGTCATGGGAAAATATATACACAATGATAATTTATATTATCAGTTTTTTGTGAATAAACATTTGCCACTTTTCACTGGGACGGCATATGTATCCAAGAGGAAATATTAAAAGCAAAGATTTAAATTAAGCCAGGTGATTTGAGCAAACTATAATATTGACATCAGTGTGTGTGTCCCATTTGCAGGCATGTACCGGTCCACACAAGGCACGCATGCAGACAGTGTGGGCAACGACAATGGAGCTGGCCAGGGAACAGTAAATAGTGGAGTAGAAGGAGAGGTCGGAGGTGAAGGGAGTGGAAGGGGAGGTTCAGGAGGTGTTGGAGGAGGAGGTGGAGGTTCGACTGCTGATCGAGGTGGAGCCGGCAGTGTGTTAAACGATGCGAGTGCAACCCAGCGGGGAGACCCTCGTGCTCTCTACGACATGATTGTGGATGAAGAACTCGATCTGAGCCTTGATGAGGAAACTATAGAAGACATGTTTGGGCAGGAACTGGCCAGTGAGAGTGAGCTCCTGGGCATGTGGTTCCCGGAGGTACTGGATTGGCCAACATGGGTGTGTGCTTGCAGTGTTTGACTGCTTTTTGCTTCTAATTTCCTTGCACTAGGTACCAACTTAACCGTATTGGCCTGTGAATGACCATGGTGATTTTTAAGTTCTCCTTTTTTCACATCACGTCAAACCTTCAGACTTCTAATATTCAAACCTCCTCTCAAACCTCCTCTTGCTTTGCCTTTTGAATGTAGTAGTCTTTTTTTATTATTAACAACTAGCAAAGGTGCCCGGCATTGCCAGGCAATGCATTATCACTTAGTGATGGGAATATTCAGAGAAGGGGGGTGGAGGAGGAGGGAGAGAGAGGAGAGGAGAGGGAGTGGAGAGGGAGTGGAGAGGGAGCGGTGGAGGGAGGGGGAGTGGGCGAACATACCCCGGCCTGTGCTCCTTCGGCACCATTATTAAGCCGACACACGATGAGGCAGGCACTGCAGGTTTCTCTCAAAATAACGCACATCGCTCGCAAATTACACCCATCGCTTTGCTGAATACATGGAGAAGGACGGATCTTCTTCATTTTCTTTTTAAGTTTTATGGTGTTTTCAAAGCCGCGAGGTTCTACTATATACGAATTAGTTCTATATATTAGTTCTACGAATTAGTTCTACGAAAAGCCGCAAAGTTCTATATATAATTATACGCCATGCGCCCAGACATAACAGCGGTGAACGAAGGAGCCTTTTGGTAATCTAAAGGATGAGTCATAAGTCTCAGGACACGGTTTTAGCTGGTTATATAAGATTTGTTCATGCCATCTACCAGGGTGAGCCATAAGCCAGAACATCGCATGGCATCTGTTGATGAACTGAAACAACTGATTCAGGAAGCACTTGGCACCATAATACATAGTATTTTGTGTTGGTTTTCACACCACATGTGGAGAAACATTATCTTGTGCCGTGACACACACACACACGCCGTGACAGTGGCGGACATCATTGTGATGCACTTGATGTCTAAGGAGGTACAGTATTGTATAAATTGTTGTATTACCGTAAAATGTTGTTATTATTACTCCTGTTATTAAGTATTACTGCTTTTACTATAATATGTTATTACTCCTGGGGCTTTTGGCTTGCCCTGGTAGATGGTATAAACAAATCTTGGAAAACAGATAAAACCGTGACCAGGGTTGTATGACACCTTTTATAGCTGAGTTTCTCAGTAACACTTTCTGATTTTGAAGAATAATTATCAGTTGCCAAGTTTCTCTGTAATGCTTTCCGAGATTGAAGAAGAATAAGAATGATCAGAAGCAGAGTTTCTCCGTAATGTTTTCCAAGTTTGAAGAAAATGTTTATTGGTGAGTTTGAAGAAGAAGATGTATTTTGTCAAAACGCAGGGAAAACTGAAATGAATTTTATTTGCCTCTTGAAAACACAACCTATCCTAAGGCGGTGTGAATTAAGACCACAGTGCAGAAGGAGGAGAACAGCTTTGCTTACATAATTGCACTTGGTTATAAGAATCGCTAATGCTGTTAAATTTTTCAGATTTCACTTTAGATTTTGATGTTTATTTCGCGTATGGGATCCGATCCTCAAATCTGAATCCAGATTTTGATTACATGCTTTAATTAGTCCATGAGAGTAGATAGTGTTTCCAAGCCAAGGCACGTATTCAATAAACCGAAACAAAATGGCAGCTTAAGAATCCAGCGATGTCACAGAAGGCTGACCAAGATGGTTGATTTCCATTTTGGTAAGGCTTATTTTGTTGTTTTTTTTGTTATGTGTACCCCATTAATCATATTCAAAAAGGGTGTTTTATCACACCCAAACACTCAGTTTTCATTCATGCCCTACCTTGGAGCATACTAAGCTTGGGGCTAATAAGTTTCATGGTTTTGGAGTTATTGAAGTGAGGCACACACACTGACACACATGCATGCGCACACACACACACACACACACACACACACTGAGACACACACACACACTGAGACACACACACATGCACTGACACACACATTGACGCAAACACAAACACACACACACACACACACACACACACACACACACACTCGGTGGAGAGCATACATTCGGCAGGCTGAACAGTTTAAGTTTTGTATCCCACTTATAGGCCAGATCTGGATTTGGACCTGAACCAAAATCTAATTGGCTTGTTATTGGCACCTAATCAACTCATCCTCCAAGTTTCGTCACAGGTTGTCCACAACTTTTTTAAATATCATGCGATATATTGTTTTTGGCCCTATCACTCACTCAATGGTGAAGAATCACTTGCACAAATTAAAAAAAATACTCGTATATGGATCCATATTCGGATCTTCACGAAAATTGAATAAATCCTTCCTTGTCACACACACACAACCTGTCCATCTAGTTTCGCCAGAATCCACCCTTAACTTTTTGAAATATTGTGCTATATTTTGTGCTACATACAGTGCCTTCAGAAAGTATTCACAAAGAGTTAAATTTTTGTCAATTTTCAATCAGACCACGCAATAGTTTGCCTCATGCTCTGAGTATTTCACGTTCCTTTTTGCAAACTCCAGGCATGCTGTCATGTGTCTTTTTCTCAGGAGTGGCTTCCGTCTGGTCACTCCCATCAAGCCTCGATTTGTGAAGTGCTGCAGCGACGATTGTCCTTCCGGCAGGTTCTCCAATCTTGGCCAAGGAACTCTAGTTCTGTTAACGTGGTCATTGGGGTCTTGGTCACCACCATGACCAAGGCCTTTCTTGCCTGGTTACTCAGTTTGGTCGGATGGTCAGCTCTAGGAAGAGTCTGGGAAGTTCCATATTCTTTCCATTTATTAATGAGGGAGCTAGCTCACTGTGCACTTGGGAACTTTCAACACTAGAAATTGTTTTATACCCTTCCTCAGATCTATGCCTCCTCACAATTCTATCTCGGAGTTCTATGGACAGACTTCATGGTAGAGTTTCTGCTCTGACATGCACTGCCAACTGTGGGACTTGTATACAGTAAGGTGTGTCTCTTTCTAAATCATGTCCAATCAATTGAATTGTGCACAGGTGGACTCCAATCAAGTAGTGGAGTCTTCTCAAGGGTGATCAAAGGAGATTGGATGCACATGAGCTCAATTTGGAGTGTCATAGCATACTTATTCACTCGACATTTCAGCTTTTCATTTTTAATTATTTTGTAAAATCTCGAGAGAAAAAAATTCCACTTTGACATTACTACGGGTATTTATTACGTGTAGATCAGTGACAAAAAAGAAAAATCTCAATTTAATCCATTTTCAACTCAGGCTGTAACACAATAAAATGTGAAAAATGTCAAGTGGTGTGAATACTTTCTGAAGGCACTGTATATAACCTCTCACATGGGCAGCTGTGTGAAGAGGTGTATAAATATGAACGTGAATGGAAGCAGAGCTTGAGGCCATCCGAGGAAAACATGGGATGAGTTTCTAAGATATGATCTCACAGAGTTAAAGGCCTAACAAGAGGGCTAACAAGGGATTATGCAGCCTGGAAAGAAGCCATTAGGTGAATCGTGGCAAGCATGGAAATGGCCGTAAAACGATGATGATGATGTCGGTTTTAGCCCTATCACTCGATGGTAAAGAATTACTTTCTCTAATCCGGATCTGTATTTGAATGTTTACCAAAATTGAATCTTTCTTCCTCGTCACACAACTAACCTATCCACCAAGTATCGTTCGAATTTGTTCACAACTTTTTGAAATATCCTGGTCACAAACAGACAGTCAGGGATGAAAACATAACATCCATCCACTTTGGGTGATGGAGGTAATAACCGTTCCTTCCATGCAATGAGGAGTATAGTGCTGCTGGGGCAGTTTTATTGAACGGAGAGTACAATCCTTGACGGATCACCACTCCAACTCAGGATAGACAGTGTCAATGTTGTTAATTAATCAAAAGCAACAAAATTGAGCAAGTCATCTATCCTGGCGTGTGATTGGAGAAAAACATGCAACACTCACTGAAAATAAATTTACACAACCTGAATTTTCTCATTTGGTATTTATTTATTACTTGAATATTTTTTAATGGCATGACCGTTTTGAGTTTTAAGTGATTTACCTGACTGTGCACACTAACAATGCACCGTGTTTTCAACTAATCAACCTGATTGTTTAATTTTTTTTTAAACATAATTCTTATGCAAGTTGTGTTGTCTCATCCATGTTGGGTTTCAGCACGTGCGTGAGATGGATGAGCCAGAAGAGGTGGTTTGTGAGCTTTGTGACATGGCGACACGAAATTTTAACCAGCATATGCGCCGTCACCACACGGGTTGTGGAGGCAGCTCAGAGCGGCAGGGTTACCGCAGCAATGGCTCATACGTCGATGGCTGGTTTGGTGGCGATTGTGGAACAGGGAACCCATACTATTTGCTGTGCAGCAGATGTCGCACCAAGTACTTGGCTTTAAAGAATAAATGGCTCCCCTCAGTTACCAGGTATGCATAGGAAGCATTTCTCTCAGTTATTGTATTTACACTTTCGTAAAACCTGTAATTAAGCCTCTCCCCTATAGGATATTGGGAGGTTGAAGGGTTTGTTTCCCCAATTAGTGTCCCCGATTTTAATGGTACCTCAGAGTTTATTGGACCCCTCGGAGAATGAAACCACCACTTGAAATGAAGTTGTTTTTTCCCCCTTCCTTTTTTTTCTGCCAATATCCGAGCTGTATCTGATAGCCGGCTCGGACTTTCCGAATGAAATTTGCATCATTAATGGGAATAAAAAGTATGTGGGTTGACCTTTTTGACCTTGACCTAATTTTAAGGTCATGACCTAATTACAGAAAAATATTGCATTTTTCACCTTAACTGAACTAATTTTCTCCGATCGGGACGA